>NC_080544.1:79173210-79533210 GCF_028640845.1 Ahaetulla prasina
CATTGGGGACATGAGATTAAGTTCATGGTAGGATCCAATTGTATTACTACTACTACTAATACTACTATTTGGATGCCATAATATATATTCTATATGTAAATGTTTTCAGTTGGGCAGAGCATGGTGGACATAACATGGTATATCTTTGTATCTAATCTCTCCCTAGAAATTATTTGATCAGCCATTTTTAATTTAATAAAAAATAAATTAAAACTATTACATATTCAATTAAATATTTTTTAAATATTTACTCTCATATTTACTCTCATAAAAATGTGTGTTGTGCACAAATTTCTAGGATGACAAAATTAGAAAGGTACACATTGCACATTGTTTATATATTTTGTCGTCTCTGTTCTCCTTATTGGGGAAATTGTCTTAAATTCAGAGTTGTCTACTATAGGTTAATAAAACACCTATTTTTTTTATATTCTCTGCCCTACTAAAATCTCCCATCCTTTTATAGTAGAAATCATATGTGCACTATAGCAGGGTTAAGCAATTAATTTTCCCGAAAGAGTACACAAGAAACTGGGACTTATTTTGGAGTGCCAAATAAATAGAGTCGTGAAGGTATGTAGACATGCATATGCGCACAAGCATACACTGAAAAAAAAATAGTCACCTTCAAAATACAAGTGATGCAGTTCTATTGCTTGCATGATGTGCGAGGGGCCAATTTATTGGGCCTCCATTGGCCTTAGGAGGGACTGGTGTATTGCACTTCTGGTGGCATGAGGAAGAACTGGTCCACCTGTCTTGCAAAGCGAAAGAGGGGCCTACTGGCTGGACTTGCCAAGACAGTCAACTTCTCTCTTGTTGGTACTTCTGGCAGTAAAGCCTATTTAATTTCTCATTGATCTCATGCTGCCAGACAGGGATAACCGAAGTGCCAGATGTGGCCTGGGAGCTGTGAAATGCCAAGGTCTGCACTGCAGTCATATGACAGCTTTTTGTTGAAGCTACACAAAAAAAGCTACATAGTAAAGAATGTCGGAGGCACATGAAAAAATCTTCGAAGATAATAAATAAATAAATGGCTGAAATAGACTGATTAAATTGGAATTAAACACATCTGCATTCTATTATCTCCCAGTGTGTCAAAATGAATTAAATTCTTATCTCTTTAACCTGTGCACAGTGAGCATAGCTTTTAAAGTCTGATTCATTACATGCTAGAACACACACAACCTTGGCATCATTATAATTAGTTTCTTCTCTTTTCTAAACAGTGACAATTGTGTAATAATATCAATTCACAGCATGTTCAGTGTAAGCTGTTTCTATCTTTTTACAAGTATCTAGTAAGAACCAAACTTCATTCTTTAATGCTTTCCTTTGCTGTCATGAACTTTTTCAAAGGCCTGAGGAAACCTTTCCGTGATCCCAGGGGATTCCTGTGTAACATTGGAAAAGAAGAGGGACAACATGGGCCTGCCAGTTTCCTTGATCCTGTAATCAGTATTACAAAATAAACTCTGACCTGTATGACATATTTAGCATCCTGTGTTATAAACATGGGGCTTTTGGATAACCCACACATTTCGTTTTGTGGCACTGCACATTTTCCTTCCTTCCTTCCTTCCTTCCCTTTTCTGTTTGTTTCCTCAACATCTGACCAAAACCTACATATTTATATTTTCTGTAGCTAGTATTTACTCAAGCTCTTTTGTCTATTAGTTTTTATTGGTCTGATGATTTATTTCCTAGAAAAAGAATATTTCAAATGTCTAAATTTGCCCTGCTGTGTTATAAGGCAGCCATTCTTGCTTAAATTTGGTTAGACCTGTATTACAGATATTCACAATCAATTTTGTAATTGCTACCTATTTTCTAATGCTGATCTTCAAATCCTAGAATGGTCAGCAAGTTCCTTTCTTTTAATAGTGTGTCAAATTTATTCTTACAGCTATAAGTATATTTCTTAATAAATATTTATTAAGATATTTTTCATTTATGTTTTTTGAGATGATACCCAATGAAATACTTTAAGTTTCAGTTTTAAATTTATTTTTAGGATTTTTTTGGGAATATTTTTGATATATTTATTTTAGTATTTTTGAGGTTTTCTTTCATATAATATAATAATGACATATAACAACATTTTCCTTTTTTGTTATGATGTCTGCAACATTTATTTATATGATTTGGCTTCCTTGGTAATTATTAACAAAATTATATATCATCTTGAAAACATTTTGCACCAAAATAATTTTAAATTATATATTGGAGTAATTTATATTGATTTTTCCCACAATTCTGTACTATGATTACTTTTTTGTATCTCCCTTATGATTTTTTATTTCATCTATCTCTGTCATATTTCAAGAACCATGTTAATTTTATTTATTTATTTAATTGTTATCCCACTTTTATTATTTTTATAAATAACTCAAGGCAGCGAACATATTCAACACACCTTCCTCCTCCTATTTGCCCCACAACAACAACCCTCTGAGGTGGATTGGACTGAGAGAGAACAACTGGCCCCAAATCATCCAGATTATATATCCTTAGTAGACGATTTTCACTATCAAAGTGATTGACAGTGAAGGTGAAGCTAGTGGTGAAGTTACTGGACTTAACCTATTTTTTAAAAGAAGATTCCATATTTTTATTCACATTAAATCTGGCCTTTCAAATGCTTTTCTTTTTTTAGGGGGTTCTTTATATTGTAAGTATCTATGAAGTCCACTGGCTAATTTTTAAACAAGCTGTCTACCCTAGTCATCAGAATGGAGGAATATTAGTCCAATAGAAGAGAATATATGTAGCTCAGGATTGAACTGTGGAGTGATTGGTGCTCTCTGAGCTTAGTTATTTCCTTGCAGCAAACAATGAACCAAACTCAGACAGTACCAAACACTCCACAGAATATTAATCATTTGTTTGAAAATTTCAAGAACCAGCCTTCTATATATGCACCATGTATAGGAAGAGGAAAAGAGTGTTGGCTCCACTCCCCAGAATTCATGTACCATTTGAATCAATGTACTTTTACTTCCAGTAAAAGTTTGGAACATAAGTACAATTATTGCGAATTCAAATAATGCAATATCTGATTTATTGTGAATTGTAAACTGATACCACACAGCATTTAACATGATCCAAAATTCAGTTAATCCAAGGTTGATGGATGTGCAATTTATTTATTTATTCCGCCTTTATTTATTTTTTACAAATTCAGTTGAGTCTCATTGTGACATTGAGATTAGTTCATAGTCTTCTGTCATCTGTCTTCTCTCTCCAGATTTCTGAGTTTCACTAGCATTCAGAAGGATTCATATGAGACATTAATTAAGCCAAAACAAGCTATAGACAACCAGCAATGACAGATGGTAACCTAGATTGGCTAACATTGCTTTTCCATACAGAATAGTATACAGGTGATTTAATGTTGTTCTTCTTAGGATCACTGGAGAAGAGGTCAAATGTCTGTAAATTGGCTTTATAGTTGGCTTTTAAGTGGCTTTATAACCTTCATGGATATGATCTAAAATCTAAGATAACAATGAACTTATATATTACATAAAATCCCTGCATCTAGGGACAGATACCGCCTCTCCTCATTGAACAATATAGAGAAAGCATTAATATAATTTTTTTCAGGTCAGAAATGATCAACTTCTGTACACAGATTTTTGTTTCATATGTACTGTATCATAAAAGCTGCAGTGAAAGTATGAGATATTATATAAACCACCTTATAGAACAAGGGTTGCTGGAATTCTGTTGACAAATCCATCATTGTACAGAAGTAAAACTGGTTCCCAGTTACTACACTTAGTATGATTGCACTAATACTCATATCAGCTGGATAGACTGATCCCACATTTGGTTTCTATGCTCAGTCATGACATAATTCTACAAAGGTTTCATTGAGGACAGATTATCAGCTTGCATCTTTTCACAGGGTTAGAAAAAGAAAATAGCCCATTGTTAGGAATCCACAGAAGGTTGCGCTTGGAGAGACCACCTACCTAGAAAAGAGCTTTAGCTTCTTGATGTCAGCAGTTGAAATTCTACCTCTTCCTGGGTATGGAATTTCCTGGGGATTAACACAAGTTTTGTAATCAATCCTGATTTTTTTGTTTGTTGATAGGAAGGAGGCTGGGAATAGTTTCTTTATGAATATATAAAGATCTAATCTTTGGCTGACTTGAATTGTAAAATGATAGAAAACATCTGGAACTTTGGTTATTTTAAACAAAGTATTGTGGGATCTCCTATAACTGCTATTCTTGGATACTGATGGTTTTTATAAGAGCAGAAGTAGAGAAGTGATGACAGTTTATCACACAGATTTTTTTTTTATGCAGATAGCCTCCTGAACTTTGATTACAGGACTAACAAAGAAAGGATTCGTAGATATGATAAGAGGACTATTTTAAATACAATCTCTAATAATTTTCAGGCTGAATTGTTAAGTTAAACCAAACATGGTGTGAGGGGAAGAGTCTTCAAGAGTCTGCCTTACAATAGTAGATGTTACAAAAGAAAAGGACATAACTGATAACTAATCTTTGGTTTTTCTTGCAGTCAAAATAAAATCACATAAGCTATACATCTGAGAATTGAGAAACATATTAGAGACAGCACAAAGGAACTATATACTGTGAGATCCTTGGTGCTTTCTGATAGATTGTTTTCTTATAGATTGTTACCAAGCTAGGTAACATCACATCAGGGGTGGGTTCTACTTACCTTTACTACTGGTTCATAATGGGGCCGTGCATGCACAGAAGCTTCCTGATGATGTCCGGGTCAGCGGGTGGGACCTCCCACTGGTTTTACTATGGGTTCTTGTGAACCTGTCCGAACCGGGGGCAACCCACCACTGCATCACATGCTAATAGAGAGTAGGGTTTGTATACCAAAGGCTCACCCCATCAGTGTTGGTGGAAGTCATCTTGGTGTTTCCTTGATCAAGTTGTTGTTTACTATTAGCGTGTTTTCCTGAGTTGAGAAACAATATTTTTTCCCTTCCTGCTAATGGTAAAGCAAATGGAGATTTCATGTTTCAATACACTATATAGAAATGAGCACATCACTAAGAAGGTTAGTATTTTTTCTTTCTGATGGAGTTTTCCATATGCCTGGATCTTAGGGCTATTGAAATGCATGCAATACAGCCAGAAGTTCTACAACCCAAGAAATGTTTGTTTATGCAGTTCTTCTGAATATACACACTAATGCATACATCTGTTAAAATCTGTTGGCCCCCAAACTGTAGTCTCTTCGTTTTGCTAATATTGAGCCTTGGTCTCTTCCTCCGCATTCAAACTCCCATAGCCTTGAGACCTTGAGGCAGAACTTTGACAGCATTACTTGTTTAAGCAGTGCCTGAAACATATAGATGTATTTATTTTATTTATTTTATTTATCAAATTTTTATACCGCCCTTCTCCCAAGGGACTCAGGGCGGTGTACAGCCAAAGATAAGAAACAAGATATATACAATTAAAACCAACAATTAAAAACATAGCAAATTACAAAGGCTGATAATTTAAAAATTTAAATTTAAATTTTAAAAATATTAATAAAACCCCAATTTAAAATCAAAACTATTATGCCAGTCCCACTTGAATAAATAAGTGTGTTTTTAGCTCACGATGGAAGGTCCGAAGATCAGGTACTTGACGTAGGCCAGGGGGAAGTTCATTCCAGAGCATTGATGCTCCCACAGAGAAGGCCCTATTCCTGGGGGTCGCCAGCCGACACTGTTTGGCGGACGGCACCCTGAGGAGACCCTCTCTGTGAGGCGTCTGGTCGGTGGGAGGCATAGGGTAACAGCAGGCGGCCTCGTAAGTACCCGGGTCCTAAGCCATGGAGCGCTTTAAAGGTGGTAACCAAAATCTTGAAGCGCACCCGAAAGACCACAGGAAGCCAGTGCAGACTACGGAGCAGTGATGTTACGTGGGAGCCACGAGCGGCTCCCGTTACTACTCGCGCAGCTGCATTCTGGACTAACTACAGCCTCCGGGTGCACCTCAAGGGCAGCCCCATGTAGAGAGCATTGCAGTAATCCAACCGAGACGTAACCAGAGTGTGGGTGACTGTGCATAAGGCATCCCGGTCAAGGAAGGGACGCAACTGGCGAACCAAGCGAACTTGGTAGAAGGCCTTCCTGGAGACGGCCGCCAGATGTTCATCAAAGGACAGCCGTCCATCCAGGAGGACGCCCAAGTTGCGAACCACCTCCTTTGGGGCCACTAACTCGCCCCCAACAGTCAGCTGCGGATGCAGCTGACTGTACTGGGGTGCCGGCATCCACAGCCACTCCGTCTTGGAGGGATTGAGCTTGAGTCTGTTTCTCCCCATCCAGACCTGTACAGCTTCCAGGCACCGGGACAGCACTTCGACCGCTTCGTTGGGGTGGTCCGGGGTGGAAAAGTACAACTGAGTGTCATCAGCGTACAGATGATAACTCACCCCGAAACCACTGATGACCTCGCCCAGTGGCTTCATATAGATGTTGATGTATAGATACATCTTTACATACATATGTATACATATGTAAACATATGTATGTATAAACATACATCAGCATACTGATGATATTTAACCCATGTAACTGGACGACCTCCCTCAACAACTTCAGGTACATGTGAATTAGGAGAAGAGAGAATGTGAATCTCTGTAGCATCACACAAAGAAAGGACTAGATCTGTTTTCGCCACAAACACTGACTGGAGCTGGCTGTAAAAGAATGAGTAGAACCAACACAGCACCAGGCCTCCCAATCTAACTTTTTTGAGTATTCCCAGAAGGATATAATGATTGATTTCAGTCTAAACAGAGGTCATCTCATTTTTCAAAGGCCACACAGTTGCTATTAAATAAGATGAATTTTATTCAGCAGCATCCTGAGATTAATTTTAAATCTGTTGGTTTCATGAATGCCTGACTACCTAAAGAGACTAAATGAGACCCAATTAATCCAGCAACTGAACAAGGTTGCTACAATGATATTAGTAGATATAGTACTATAATAATTTTTGGTATAGTATTACTATTTAGATTGATTTTCACATTGTTTCTTGAGAAAAGAATTTGAGTCAATGCAACATTTGGATTCTTCTGGTATAAAACTTCATATGAAAGACAGCCATGAGCTGTCTTTTGCCTTTAGTGCCTCATAAAAATGTTAATGAAGATGTGAAAACTTTCCTGGTGGTATTATTGATGAATCTATGTCCTTCACAATATTTGAAAGAGGATATAGATGCTACTTTGACTAGTGTAGAAAAATAAGATTTAGATAACACAAATGCCATGGGCCAAGGAATAACATTCCTCTTTTCCCAGATTTATTGGTTTAAAATAGTTTATTTCATTTTTATAGATTTTAATTTTTAGAGGAAAAATTACAGAATTCCATATACAATATTTGTCTGAATGGATGATGATCTTGAATGATTAGGAGAAAAAAACCCTCTTCTGCCTCTTTTAGTATATTCTCAATAAATATAATATAATGCTGTAATTTAAAGGTAAGCAATTTGGAAAGGAATCTAGTGCTTTTTCAGATAAACATAGTGACTCATATTTTAATTATGTTTCCTTCAGTTGTATCTATTCACTCAAATTTGCATGAGAGATTTGTTCTTTGCTCTGTTTCCTTGCTGCCTTTATGAAATTTTATTGGATATAAAATTGTAGAAAATATTTAAGGAGCAACTTCCTATACTTATTAGTAAATTTCTCAGCAAGAATTAATGTTTCCTGCATATTCTTCTCCCTTGCACCCTTCAAATTAAAAATTGACAATAAATCTCTGGAAATATTAGGTAAAGGTAAAGGTTCCCCTTGCACATATGTGCTAGTTGTTCCCGACTCTAGGGGGCAGTGCTCACCTCCGTTTCAAAGCCAAAGAGCCAGTGCTGTCCAAAGACATATCCGTGGTCATGTGGCCAGCATGACTAAATGCCAAAGGTGCACAGAACACTGTTACCTTCCCACCAAAGGTGGTCCCTATTTTTCTACTTGCATTTTTTACGTGCTTTAGAACTGCTAGGTTGGCAGAAGCTGGGACAAGTTAACGGGAGTTCACCCCGTTATGTGACACTAGGGATTCGAACCACTGAGCTGCCGACCTTTCGATTGACAAGCTCAGCGTCTTACCCACTAAGCCACTGCATCCCTATCTGGAAATATTATTGAGATGTAAATGTTGAAATCTTGATACAAAATTCAGAAAATGAAGGAGTGGAAGATATTTATACCAAGGGTGGGCAATTAATTTTCCCAAGGGGTCACATAAGAAATTGGGGCTTCTTGTGGGGGGCTGTTGCCCTCCCAATGCTGCTATTCTGCCTTTACACCCAACACTGCCACTTTCCCATAATGAGTGGAACCACCTATGGGCCAGATGTGGTCCGTGGTCCCTAAAATATCCAGGACTAGTTTATATGTTTGGAAGGATCAAAATAAAGTTTTAATCTAAATTAATATCAGATATAATAATAATCTCTGATATTTACATCAATCAACATTTACAACAACAATTTACATCAATTCTACAGAGGAATTATTGAGTCTGTCATTTGCACCTCTATAACTGTCTGGTTCAGTTCTGCAACCCAACAAGAAAAACACAGACTTCAGAGGATAATTAGAACTGCAGAAAAAATAATTGCTACCAACCTGCCTTCCATTGAGGACCTGTATACTGCACGAATCAAGAAGAAGGCCGTGAAAATATTTGCAGATCCCTCGCATCCTGGACATAAACTGTTTCAACTCCTACCCTCAAAACGACGCTATAGAGCACTGCACACCAGAACAACTAGACACAAGAACAGTTTTTTCCCGAAGGCCATCACTCTGCTAAACAAATAATTCCCTCAACACTGTCAGACTATTTACTGAATCTGCACTACTATTAATCGTTTCATAGTTCCCATCACCAATCTCTTTCCACTTATGACTGTATGACTATAACTTGTTGCTGGCAATCCTTATGATTTATATTGATATATTGATCATCAATTGTGTGGTAAATGTTGTACCTTGATGAACGTATCTTTTCTTTTATGTACACTGAGAGCATATGCACCAAGACAAATTCCTTGTGTGTCCAATCACACTTGGCCAATAAAATTCTATTCTATTCTATTCTATTCAATCAATCAATCAATCAATCAATCAATCAATCAATCAATCAATCAGAATAAAGCTGGAAGGGACATTGGAGATCTTTTATTCCACTCCACTCCTCATGCAGGACATCCAATACCCTTTCAAAAAGGGGTTGTCCAGTCTTTTCTTAAAAACATCCAGTGATGAAGCACCTAAAAACTCTGAAAGGAAGCTATTCCACTTATTAATTTTGACTGATTTCCACTTCAAGATTCATCTATGAATGTAAGATATTCTGTTGTTTTAATGACAGACCAGATAGTGCCCCTTCTTCCATGTACAATGTCAGCTAGGATAAGAGTTAAAACCTTACTTTAAGAAACTCTGATATGATAGCATCTGTTACCACATTTGAAGTAGCAAGTTAGTTCAGAAGTCCCGAAAGAGGCCACTTAGTTCATATTCTCTAATGTAGAAAATTAGGTCTGCCACTGCTCCCTTCCTTAATGTTCAACCCACCTAATTATAGAATGTGCTTTTCTCTAATATTTTGAATAGATGTCTACCTGACAAAACTATAAAAAGTTATACATGCTCTCTAGGAAGCTTATTTTTCTGCTGAATATGATGTTAACAGTTAACCTAAATCTGTCTTTGTGATTTCAAAGTTATATTGGCATTTCTACTGAAATTATGGCTCCAGATTCACAAAATAAGAATTTTATTCTTAGTATATCCATGTGTGTTGATGGGTTGTCACTCCTCTTATGTTAATGCAACATTTAATTATGTTTCTATCTTTCATTCATTTAACAAACGCAACTATTTTATGCCAGATACAGCATTTGTAAGACTATTGTTTCTGTTAAATATAGTAAGTCAATTTAAATCAGATTGGGGACCAGCAATATGTGAAATTATACATTTTAGATTTTTTGGGCATTCATTACAGTAATAAACATGTTTAATCAGTTGCCAACCATACTACCAATATCATGAAGATAACATTACTACCATTGTTTATAATTTCAAGAGCCAGTTTAGTCAAATGGTGAAGGCACAAGACTAAAAAGCAGGAGACCATAAGTTTAAGTCCTGCCTTTGCCATGAAATCCAGCTGGATGACTTTTGGGCAGTCAATCTCCCTCAACCCAACCCACATCACAGTGTTGTTGTGGGGGAAAATAGGAAGAAGGTGCGTTAGATATGATTGCCATATTGAATTATTTGTGGAAGTAATAAAGGTGGCATTCAAATAAAATAAATAAACAAATAAATACATTTGATACCCTTTGTTGTCCTATAATGGACCTTGAATTTATTTGGAGATTTTAGCAGAGGGGTACAGTTATTGTATACCCTTGATCAGAACTCAGTATACTCTTTCTATTTGGGATGGTGGTCTTACAGTATTTCATCAAGCTTGCAGCTGCCATTAATCCAGCACCTGGAGTAATGAGGGAGGATGGAGATATCCACCTAGTCACTCAGATCAGCTGAAACAACCTGAGTGATCAATGGGGTGACAGATGTTGCAGCCAGATCGCCTTCTCAGTTTGTGCTAGTTAATGACTGCAATAAAGTTATTTATATTTAACAGTAAATTGTGTTTAGGCAGGTAGGAATGGACTTTAAGTTTGGTTGACACCAGCCAGAGAAAAACTCAAAGAAGTAATATGAGATTGGAAGATGTAGAGAGATTTGGCCCATAGAACTGCCAAGAGGCAGACATGACTGAATGGATAACATCACCATCATCATGCATCTGTTTCTTATCTGCAATTAAAAGAAAGCTTTTATAATTTTCTACCATGCCACTATATAATTCTGATGTTAATCTTTTCCCATGCCTTTGCCTAAAATGGTTCCATGAAGGTATCACCATGCTAAATGTTAGATTCGGGCAATAACGAGGCAGGAGACCAGGATAGTGACAACAGCTCTTTACTATATGGTGAACCCAGCAACTCGGGCTGGGAAAAACCTCTCCTTAAATACAGTTTAGCCGGAGGCTTCAACCAATCAGCAACGTGCTTTTTCCATAAAACATTTAAAGATACATTACACTCCTTCCTCCCAGAAAACACTTTACCATTATTTACATGAGATTTACATATTATTTTCAACGTAATCACGCAAGTAGACTGGGCGTCTCCTGACTCTTTCGGACCTCGCAATTCATTCTCTGGGAGTGAGTCGAGCTGACGGAGGGACTGTCTGTTCCTCTCAGCTCCTCCTCTAGGCCATCCGGCCCTGGATTATTGCAGAGTCGTCCCTGCTGTTTTCTGGAACCTGTTGGCGTCGCTGGACCTCCTGGAAGTCAGATAAGTCCCGCGTTTGCCCGGGTTTGAGTCAGCTGTGGATTCAAACATTGTATAGTCAGGGCCTGTTTCGTCTAATTCGGATTGTTCGGTTATCGTTTTCTTATTTGGTCTATGTGGCGCTTCCATACCCGGCCATCCTTTATCTCCACTAAATATGATTTGGGACCTGTTATTTCTAGGATTTTCCTGCTAACCAGGTCGGGCCTTCGCTATAGTTGTGTGCCCACACTCGGTCCTATTGCCATCCCTCTTGTTTTACCGTGCCCCTTGTAACCGTCTGGTGTGTAGTTGGGTTTAAGCGGTCTAGTGGGCACCTGAGCTTCCGACCCATTAATAACTCTGCTGGGCTTCTGCCAGTTGTGACACAGGGGTTCTGTGTTGGGCCAGGAAGGTATCGATTTTGTTTGCCAGTCGCCTGGCTTGATTCTGGACAATGCCTCTTTTGCGCTCCGGACGGAGCGTTCTGCAAGGCCATTCGTCGCAGGGTGGAAAGGCGCCGAGAGGACATGCGGATGCCCTCTTCTGCCAAGTACCCTCAAACTGGGTTGCCGTGGTGCGGGCGTTATCTGATACTAACGTGTCGGGCAACCCATGGGTTACAAATAGGTGCCGTAGGACTGAGATCACCGCCTCGGCTGTCATGGATCTCATGAGAATGATTTCCAGCCATTTGGAGTAGGCGTCGACTATCACCAGAAAGGTTTGGCCGTGGAAGGGGCCGGCAAAATCGATGTGGATCCTAGACCAGGGCCCTTGGGGTCTCTCCCATTCCCGAATCGGGGCCGTTGGGGGTAGCGGTCTGGACTCCTGGCAGGCCTGGCATTTCCCTACCCTCTCAGCAATTTCCGAGTCCATTAAGGGCCACCACACATAACTTCTCGCTAGACCCTTCATCCTCACGATCCCTGGGTGACCTTCGTGAAGGAGATCCAACACCCTTTTCCTCAATCTCTCTGGGATCACCACTCGATCCCCCCATAGCAGGCACCCCCCTTGAGCCGAAAGTTCCCCTCGTTTCTTTACAAACTCTTTAAAAGCGCTCGCCCGGTAGCAGCCACCTCTTGTACCCAACCAAGTACAGTTCGTATTGTAATGTCCTTATCTGAAGCCGAGCCACCTCTTTGGATGTGACTGGGCCAGAGTCCAAAGAGTCAATTAGCAGAACTGGTATTCCTGGAGTGGGGTCTTCAATAGTCTCTGGTAACGGGCATCTGCTCAGTGCGTCTGCATGCCTAAATTCCTTTCCTGGCGGTGTAGCAATTTGTAAGAATCGCTGCCAGGAAGATAGTCCATCGGGTCAGTCTTGGCGAAAGTGCCACGGGCGTTGGGCGATCGCCTGCCAGCAGACCTAGCAAGGTCTATGGTCCGTGATGATTTCAAAATCACGACCAAATACATACTCATGGAATTTCTTTACCCTGCGACTATAGCCAAGGCTTCCTTATCAAGCTGGCTATAATTCCTTTCAGTTGATGACATGGTTCGGGAGTAGTATGCAATGGGGGCTTCTGTGCCATTAGGTAACCTGTGGCTGAGCACAGCCCCCACCCCATAGGGAGATGCATCGCAGCTTAACACTAGAGGTAGTGTGCCATTGTACTGGATAAGGAGGCTATCACTCGTTAGGAGATTTTTTACCCCTTCGAATGCCCTAGCTTCCGCCTTTCCCCAAGACCATGCAGCCGTCTTAGCTAATAATTTATGCAGCGGCTCTGCTACTGTTGCCTTATTCCTTAAGAATACTGCGTAGAAGTTGACCAGACCCAAGAATGCCTGTAACTCCGTTTTGTTCTTGGGCACCGGGGCCTTCCTGATGGCCCGTACCTTGCTCTCAGTGGGGTGAATCCCTTCCCTGTCTATCCGGTAGCCCAGGAATTCCACAGACTCAACCCCGATCTGGCATTTGTTTAGTTTAACCGTGAGACCGGCAGACCGGAAAATGCCCAAAACTTTTCGCAGCCTCGCCCCTAATTCCTCTAGGTTTTCAGCGGATACCAGTACATTGTCAAAGTATGGTACCACCCCTGGTAGCCCCTGCAATAGCCGCTCCATCAGGTTCTGAAATAACCCTGGAGCCACACTAACCCCAAACTGTAATCGGGTACACTTAAAAGCCCCTCTGTGAGTCACAATTGTCTGCGCTTCGGCTGTGCTGCTGTCTACGGGCAGCTGTTGGTAGGCTTGGGCCAGGTCTAGCTTGGCAAAAACTTGCCCTTGCCCTATTGAGTGCAGTAAGTGCTGTACCACGGGCAGGTAAGCACTCTTTGCAACGCTTTGTTAAGCGTTGCCTTGTAGTCAGCGCAAATCCGGACCGATCCGTCCGGTTTGACTGGGGTGACTATAGGGTCTCCCACTTAGCATGGTCAACTGGCACTAGAATTCCCTGGTTTACTAGTTTGTCCAGTTCGGTCAATCCTGGGCTTTAGGTGACGGGACCCTCCTAGCCTTTAGGCGGATAGGGGCAACTTAGGGGTCTAAGTTGAAGGATATAGGGGTCCCCTTGTACTTGCCCAGGCAGTCTTTGAAAACGTCCCCAAACTCCTTCGTGAGTGCGTCTTTGAGGTCGACTTCGTTTCTGAAGATTCCGGTCACTCCCATGCCCAATGCTCGGAACCAGTCCAGTCCCAACAAGCTTGGCAGGGTCCCATCGGCGATGGTGATGGGCAGAGTTTTCTTGTAGTGTCCATACTCGGCGTGGACGGACGTTACCCCTCGAACAGGGATGCGATTCCCTGGTAGTCCTGTACTTTTAGTCTTTGTGGTTGCAGCTTGCGCTTTGCGATGGCGGGTAAGGCTCTCACGAGGTTGTCCCAGGACATGATCGTGATCGATGAGCAGTGTCCACCTCAATCGGCACGGCACCCCTCAATCTTTGCTTTTGTGAAGATTTTCTTTTCTAAGCGTGTTGATCGTGACCCACTCTCACGACAGTTTGATTCAATTTCGCGCCTTTTTAAACTGACCACTCGCGGGCCGCCCGTCGTTCCAGCGCTCTGATTGGCGGTTTGAATTTTTGGCGGGAAGGTTGGGGGCTCGACAGACCTGTGCTAGGTGCCCCTTCCTTTCGCATCGCCGACAAGTTGCATCTTTAAATCTGCATTGTTGTCGTTGGTGTTGCCCTCCGCAACTTGCGCGGTCGCCCGGTCGTCTTTCTCCGGCCTCGGTGTGGAAGACTCCTTCCTCCTCACCGTCCGATTCGGCCTGGACCTCTTCATTGTGGACGGGGTTGATTTCGCACCAGCCGTTGGTGTGACCTGCTTTTGTAAGGTTTCCGCTGCTTGGGTGGACATCTCGTGAGCCCTGGCTTCGTCCAGGCGTTTGCCAGCGTTAGGTTGCTTTTAGCCAGCAGCCGCCTCCATAAGCGGATGTCCCTGACCCCGGATGAGTTGCTCCAGCAATGCCTCGTCAAGTCTCGATACTCGCAATGTTTTGAGGCTTTTCTTAGAGGCGGCCATGTATGCACTGATGGACTCGCCTTCTTGCTGTCTCGCTCCCAATTCAAACCGTTGCACATACTTGGATGGCATCGGTGCAAAATGTCTTTCAGCAGAGTCTGCAGAGTTTGCCACGGTACCGACTGTACGGCGTTGGCTCAACCAGGGATTCTGCGGTGTCGAAAACTTCTGGACCGCAGTGGCTCAGGAAATAGGCTCGTTTCCTGTTGTGGAAACTCCTTGAAGTTCGTTTGCTTGAAACACTCGAGCGAGCCATGTATGACCCCCATTTCTCCTTAGCTGGGTCGAATGGCGCTGGCGGTGTGTAGCCGGACATCGCTGCTTTCCGCCCTTGTTTTGCTGGGTTCGCGTCTTCCTGGTGAGTTCAGCTCTTTTCCTGGCGCTCTTAGCCTCGAGATCCCATCCTCGTCGCCAGTGTTAGATTCGGGCAATAACGAGGCAGGAGACCAGGATAGTGACAACAGCTCTTTACTATATGGTGAACCCAGCAACTCGGGCTGGGAAAAACCTCTCCTTAAATACAGTTTAGCCGGAGACTTCAACCAATCAGCAACGTGCTTTTTTCCCGCCAAAACATTTAAAGATACATTACACTAAAAGTCAATTGTAGTCACTATTCCAATCGAGCTTGTGAAGACAAGGCAGATTTGTGTATCTCTTCCTGAAATGTGTGCCTCTGAAGCTTGCCTTCTGTTAATCTCATATGTCATTTCAAATTGGCTTGTTTGACAAAAAGACACTTTAACCTTGGAAGTTCCTTCAGAGCTGCTGCTGTCAAAAAACAAAACAAAACAAAACGACTGGCAAGAAGACCCAACCATATCATTTTTGCAAGAACTACTCTATGGCTCACTGTGCTGTAAATGATATGACTTAGAAATCCAGCTGCGTATAAGTGAGACTCACCCCTCCTTAATGTGTTTTTATCTTATTTAGTTTTATGCCATTTTCTGTAAATGCTTGTTTAAACTCCAGTGCACAGAGTCCTATTAGGGATGAATAGGAATTTCAAAAAGCTCAGTCATACTATCCAGCAGATATCTAACTGGCTTCTGTATACAACAATTACACCTCTGTGAACACGACTGCAAGAAATCAAATACATAATATATTGAGATGTATTGTTTAGTTCCTCAGCTTTTTCAGCAGTCTTCCTAGTAATTTTCCTGTCACTTCAAAAATGTGCAATTTAGTAAATAGCCTTTGGTGGCATTTGGGGACTACTCCAAGGATTGACACTGACAGAGATGATAGCTATGAAGCTTGGTGGGCTCTTCCTAACTTTAATTGAATATGGATGGGTGAGTACCATGCAACCATTTTAAGGTAATAAGGTTTGCTCCATAAAGGTGCAGTGATAAAATACCTCACTTGTTTAATTTGATTTCATTCATCTTATAGGCTGTTTGAGAACACATTGTACTTTGAAAGGTTATTTAGGAAGCTCTTTGAAATAAAATGAAAAATTACCTATATTTTGGGCCTGTCATTCAAATGGTACTTTTCCAAGCAGTAGTGAAAGTTTATGTCACTGAAATTTCCTTAGCTGAAACAGAGATAGCAACTGTTTTCTTCAGCTAGCTGCTCTGCACATACTACATTTCTGGAAGGCACCACTTTGGGGAAATTGAATTAAATGCAAACTAAATAAAAGTTTAAATACTCATTGTGCTTTTGTCCTTTGCAAACTAGCAGTCCTAGAATTAAAAGTTACTACTGGATATTTGGAAAACTGTGCTAAGTTCTATCCATTCACTTTACACTACAGGCAGATCTACTAATATGTATGGCAGGATGGTTCAGTGTGTCTGAATAACTGCTGCCAAAGGCTGAAGGAGAATATAGGAGCCAAGGTGAAAATTCTGTTTGCAAAGCTTATGCTGGGAATGGAAATACCTTTTTACAGACATTCAGTATGGCTGCTGTTGACAGTTCAGACAAAATGCTTTGGGATATGACATCTCTTGGCTACAACTTTACCCATAGAGGGAAAACAGGATTGCTAAAGCATTGAAAGACATTTGCATAGCTGACAACTCTTGAAACAAAATATAAAGTCAGCCCAGGGAGTCTAGTCTAAAGAGCCAATTTTGTTGAAAGGCGCCTGGATTCCAAATTCTGGCAGTGAACAGACTATGTTTCAAGGGTGTTGTATTATTGTTAAGAAAGGAAGAAAAAGATGAATGCTCAGAAGGAGAATTGGTGGAGACTAGTTTCAGCTGCCAGCTGAAAAATTCTGCAGTCTTCTGGCATTTAAGTAGCACTTACAGTAAAAAGATCCTAGCACTGATGTTGAATTTCAGCCAAAATATTTCCATTCCAATGTTTACAAAATATTCCAAATGTGTGTTACCTATGATACCCACCTGATTATTCAGGTCACCTACCTGAATAAACTTGAATCATGTTAAAGCTTTTAATATAACTAAAACCAGTGAAAGTCCATGGAGAAATGTTTATCCCTACCAAACTCTTAAAACTTAACATAGAATTATGGGCATCAACTTTATAATATTATCTACCAATGTTTTAGGCAAATATCTCAAAAGAATAATAGTTTTACACTGTCATTTTCTTTTATATAAAACAAGGAAAAACAAGCCACCAGTTATAGATTAATGCAATCTGGAGTTTCTGTAGCCTTTTAAAATAATTTTGATCTCCTTTGCAGGGATAGGCTTTGGAGAAAACTTACATTCATAGGTGCTTGTTCACAGAGTACTTGATAACACATGCTTAAGAATTAGATGTGATCAATTTTAGAAACTACTCTTGCCCAGGAAAGGGTGCTTATATCCACACTTTAACTTCCATTAATTTCTTAGTGAAAAGGAAAATACTTGGTTAAACTAAATTTTCTACTACTCTTGTTGTTCCCTACTCTTGACTGCTGGTGGAGGACCTTGTAAAATCATAAGGATGTAACTGGGATTCTTTGGCATTTAAAGCAAACACTTGCTTATATATTAAAGTGTGGATATTAATGAATGTATAAATATTTTCTGATTGTCAAAGGTTTATTATTACTAACTCAAAATATATATTTTTTAAACTTGGTCCAGGAGACTAATGCTATCTTAGGTTTGCCTCTGAAAGACTTGACTGGTATGAATGCCAATATGTGCAATTGATGCAAATAACAGCTATTACTAAGAGAAAAATAATTCAAGGAAGAGCTGAGATGGTGATGAAACCATACCAAAGCAACAAAAGGTTGCTGAACAGGATTGGCATATAATAATATTGGGTAGGGAGGGGGGATATCAGGAAGATACATGCGCACATACAAAAGCAACCAATTACTTATTGCAGGGTTCTCCAACCTTGGCAACTTTAAGCCTGGAGGACTTCAACTCCCAGAACCCAGCTTTGCTGGCTGGGGAATTCTGGGAGTTGAAATTCTCCAGGCTTAAAGTTGCCAAGGTTGGAGAACTCTGAATTATTGAATTCTTTTCCAAGTCCTTGAATTTTCTCAGATAAACTGCACATGTGGGTTCTATGCAGACACTGAGACCTGAAAAAATTGGATGTTTCCTACACATTCATGGAAAGGGAATATATATAAAATATAAATATTTTATGGCTGTACACCGCCCTGAGTCCTCCGGGAGAAGGGCGGTATAAAAATTTAATAAATAAATAAATAAATAAATAAAATAAATAAATATAAAATTCAGGCATGCTTTTGATGCTAAATGTTTCACATGTACATGTAGCACAGATAAATCACTCACAGTGCCCTATTCTTGTTATGTTTAATCTGTATAACATATAAGTAGTCCAGAATTTCAAGATGATATGCAATTCTAGATAAAACTAACTAGCATAAGCTTTAGATGCCAGCAATGCAAATGTAAAAAAAAATCATTCTGAAAGGAGAAGAGAAATGCATGGATAAGAAGTGAGCAAGAAGAAGAGAAAGAAGATCTCTGTGAAATCTTAAACAATGAAAATGATTATTCTTCAGTTTTCTGTTGCATAGAAATTTAATACATTAGAGCTAGATGGGATAAAACTCTTCAGATAGTGTGTGCAACTGGTGTTTTCTGTCATCATTGGCTATGGTTGCTTGAGCTAATGGATGCGGAATTTTGTCGTTGGTCATTGCTCCAAACTGTTAGGAAGAGTTATAATAGATAGTGGATATCAGATTTTTCATCCATAGATACATTGTCCAATTATACTATATTATTAAACACTATAATGATTAAAACATTGGGATTGGGACTATTAAACTTCAGGTCTCAATCCTAGTATTAGACGCCAGACTAGCTGGCTCAATGGCTAAGACACTGAGCTTGTAGATCAGAAAGTTTGGCGGTTAAGCGGTTTGAATTCCTAGTACAGGTCTCCTTTGTGAGCAGAGGGTTGGACTAGATGACCTCCAAGGTCCCTTCCAACTCTGTTACTGTTACATAACTAGGTACTTGTATCATGTGTGCTCAATCCAAACTATTCATGATGAATTGCTGTCGTGAATAAAGCAGCTTCTGCATATGATGCTTTGAGTGGAAAGCAGGAAATTAATAATACAGAAGGCACACATAAATAAACAAACTGTAGCTATAAAGATATGAAAAGATTAGTCACCAGTATGTTCTTCCACATCATCTACTTCTGTAAGCAACTACTGAATGGGAAAGTAGAGAACACACGCTTATTGTCTATGCCTGGATTCTCTGCTGAGCTGTTACCAAGAACACTTTATAGTTCAAGGAACAGCATTAAAGTGACATGTTGGATTGGATACATGGGTTTAATTAGTAGAGTAGGAAGTTGAGTGTAAATCACCTTGCATAAGAAGAGATAAGGTAACCAATATGGCAATTCATTCCCCCTCACATACACATTGCTTTAGGTAGGTGCTAGGATTTTCAACCAGGGACAAATTACTCCTTTCCATCTGCAGAATGTTTAAATGCAAGAATCATATTGGATAGCTTAGTTTTCTAGAAACAATAAAGCAATTTCCTCTAACCATTAGGAAATACAATTTACAAATATTTCCTATGTCTTTGGAAATAAGGAAACACGTTTTCTGGAGGGACTATATTAAAGCTATGGTAAACATTTGAGAAACAAATGTTAAAGTAATGGTAAACCTTTGAAAAACAAATGGTTTTTGAATGTTTACCATTACTTTAATAGTGTCTTCAAAAACGTGTTCTCTTATTTCTAAAGACATAGGAAATATTTGTAAATTATATTTCCTAATTGCTTTTGTGCTTTTACCAAGAAAATGACATGGAGATACATTTGAAATCAGGCTCAAAAGAAGGCTTTACATTTTAAACATGTGATGGGAACCTGGCTGGGTAATGATTACATGGTGCTAAGCCTGTTACGAAAGCATAAAATAATACATGTAGAATTTTTCCAAAACCAAACTAGACAATCTTTTTGTTCTTCTACAATGGAATTCTTGCAAAGTTGGAATCTCCAAGAACCCCAATACCCTGCTAAGTCTTTAGCATAAGGGAATAAAAGAAGAATTCCCCTTCTTCATTTTGGTTGTTATATGCATAGAATT
Organism: Ahaetulla prasina; assembly: GCF_028640845.1. Lineage (NCBI taxonomy): Eukaryota > Metazoa > Chordata > Lepidosauria > Squamata > Colubridae > Ahaetulla > Ahaetulla prasina. The sequence goes on from NC_080544.1 coordinate 79,193,601, forward strand.
GTACTTTGCCTACATCAGGTTCAAAGTTAATAATAGTTAATAAAAGTTAATAATAATAAAAGTTAATAAAATAATAAAAGTTAATAATAGTTCGAATGGCAGTGTTGGAAGGACATTGTATCAAATGTTTTCCTTTCCTGGAAGCCCATTTTGGGGTTCTGTGCTTTAATTGTTATTAACAATTAAACTCTCAATCCAGCAAAAATTTTCAGGAACACCCAAGTGCTTGCGGTCACTGCCCTCCTACCATTTTCAGTGCCTGTGGTTCTTCAAACCATGATTACTACCAGGGCTTTTTATACCGTATTTCAAGTCTTATTAGTAGCAATTTGCTTTTTTTCCATCCATGCTATGGAAAAGGCTAGTTTTGTGATCAGAAAAATTAGCCTCAGAGCTATTAGTTTCGAAAGTCAAAAGCAGAAATCGAGATTGGTCTCTGTCACAGGTGTCAAGCTCGTGGTATCGCATTGCCATTACATGACGGTTTGCGATGCTTTCCCCTTTGCAGAGTTGGGGTGGGCATGGCTTGCACATGATGCATCTGGCCAGTTTGACATCTCTGGTCTCTGAGATGCCACCCTAGAAAATTAACAAAATAGGAACTGAATTAGAAATGGCTGAACTGTTATCTTTGTGACATGTATCCTAATTGCTGTATTCCTACACTGTCATATTACATGCCACTTGATCTCCCTTCAAATTACTGTCACTGCTTAGATAAGATTATCAGTATTAAGAAATATTTATTCCAATTGTTGGAAGCAATTTCCACTTTTAGCTAGCTTAAATCTGATAACAAAGTGATGGCCCATTTGCATGATGGCTCTGGCAACACAAATGGAGATAATTGTGACCAAATTTTAGTATATAAAATTTGATTTGCAAAATGATTTCTGAGATTCTCGGTATTCATATGTAATGATAAATATTTGCAGCTGTTAGCCAAGGCTTTGCCATTTTGTTTGCAACTTTCTCAGGATACAAAACAGAATTTCAGGTATTTGTTAGATACCTCTAGAAAAAATGCTAGACCCTTAGACAGAATCAGTTTTAAGAGATTTTCTTTCTAATTGTGATTTCATTTACTAAAACCCTATTATCCATTGAAAGGGGTTAGAAAAATTGTGGCTTAGCCTGGGTCTCTTTGAATACATGTAATGCTCTGAAATTTGTGGTTGATTCCATATTTAAATTGAAAAGTTCTTTAATGGATAAATGCTCCAATTTCTTTCTTTTTTTTAATTTAGAAAAAACATTTATAGTTTTTGCTTTTGTTAGATGTTGGAAATAAAAATTATTTACTGCAAATTTCTTTCAGATCTAGTAGTAGATTCCACCACAGCTTTATGAAACTGCAATGCTTGGTTATTTTTTGACACACAAGTTTCAAGTACATTGACTTTCTTGCTTCACTACTCGCTCTTCCAATGTTCAAAATTTGTCATGTTATTTGTTCCTCTTGCCAGAGATGAAGCCTGATGGTTGTATGCCTTGTGTGGATTGCTTTCTATTCAGGTATACCACTTATTCTTCAAGAACTAATTATTGTCGTGACAGATTAAAGTCCTACATGTATACACCACTGTATTCCCAACTGCAATAGCCCACTGTATTTGTAAAATCATAAATTGCTGGTTTAAAAGATGGAAACTATTTCAAGGAAGAAGAAGCATTTGCACTATAATTATTTTCAGTAGTAACTTTTCTATTATGGCAGAGTGTTGATGTATATAAAGGTTGGAAAGGTTTTCAGATAATTTAAGAAAATGATAAAAAAATCTATGCTGCTCACTATGTGATCTGAGACTTCTTCAGACTGTGAAACTCTTTGTTAACAATTGATTTAGAAAGAAAAAGGATTTATAACACAAAAAGCTATCTCTTCCCATTTCTTGTGTGTTTCAACTAATGGATGAATTTCAGTTCCTCTTTCTTTGTGCCAAACATCATTTGAGAAATCCAAGTTTCAAAAGCCACACTGTTTCAATTCCTATATTGCTTTGAATGTGCAAAATTAGGTAACCATTCAGATTGAAAACAATGTTGTTACTACTTCCCTAGTTGGTACTTAATGTATAACTTAGTAGAAATGGAAACATAATTTGCATCTGGTCAGAATCCTTCAATTGGGCTCTGCTATACTTCAGGTATTTCAGAGTGTATGAAAATAGCACCTTTCTACAATTCATTAAAATAGCATAAAATAGGAACATAATTTCTTGGGATCACATTGTCTCATGTTGCCCAAAGAAAAAAAGTTGTGGCTTTAAGGAGTTATAGGCAGGTGTTGTGTTTGTAGACCCACATTTTGAAATATCTTTTTGGAGCTGAAATCAAAGCCATGCGCAGACCTATGTTGCATACTCTCACTGCATATATTTTAAGTCTGAGAGGATGCAATAAATGTCTGGACAGAGACCAGACAAGTCTTAGTATATATTACACTCTGCATATATCTGAAGCCTTCTTACACTATTTTTAACTTTTAGGGTTGGAGGAAGGAAACAAAAATAAAAAAAAACCCACTGTTAAGTTCGGGAAGTAACGAGGCTGGAGACCAGGGTAGTGACAACAGCTCTTTAATATAGGGTGAACCCAGCAACAGGCTGGGGCAAAAACCTCTCCTTTTATACAGTTCTGCTGGAGGCTTCGTCCAATCAGCAACGTGCTGATTTCCCGCTCAAATATTTAAAGGCACAACTGTTAATACATAACACTCCTCCCCTCCCAGAAAACACTTGGTCTTATTTACATATTTATTCACATGTTATTTTTCGACGTAGTCACGCAAATAACCTGGGCGTCTCCTAGTTCTCTCTGACCTGCGGTTCAGGTTTGGGTGGTGGTTTGAGCGGGTCGGAGGGGCTGTTTTCTCCTCCCAGCTCTTTCTCTAGGCCATCGGGCTCTGGATTATTGGCCGACTCTTTTTCTTGGCCATCCGGCCTTGGATTAATTTTGGAATTTTCCTTGCTGTTTCCCTCGGGGACCTGATGGCGTCGCTGGAACTCTGGGACCTCAGCTAAGTCTTGCGCCTCCCCCGGGTCATTGTCGGCTGTGGATTCAAAGTGGTATTGGTCATTACCTGTCTCTGTTGGTTTGGTTTGGCCAGTTATTCGTTTCCTTAACTGATCTATGTGGCGCCGCCACATTCGGTTGTCTGGTAGCTCTACCACGTACGATTTTCGGCCTGTTACTTTTGTTACTTGTCCGGCGACCCAACTCGGGCCGTCCCCATAGTTTCGGGCCCACACCCGGTCGCCTATGCTCATTTCCTTGTTTTTCTAGCTCCCCTTGTAACCCTCGGGTGTGTAATGGGGTTCAAGCGATCAAGTGGGCACGGAGTTTTCGTCCCATTAGCAATTCGGCTGGGCTTTTCCGTGGCTGTGCTTGGGGTTCTGTGCTGGACGGCTAGGAAAAAGTCTATTTTGTTTGCCAGTCACCTGGCTTGAGCCTGGACAATGCCTCCTTAGCGCTCCGGACGGAGCGCTCTGCAAAACCATTCGACGCAGGGTGGAAAGGTGCAGAGAGGGCATGTCGGATGCCTTCCTCTGCCAGGTACTCTTCAAACTGGGCTGCCGTGAATTGGGGCCCATTGTCGGACACCAGAGTGTCCGGCAACCCGTGAGTTGCGAATAGGTGGCGTAGGGTTGCGATTACTGCTTCGGCTGTGGTGGACTTCATAAGTATGATCTCTAACCATTTGGAAAATGCGTCCACCACCACTAGGAACGTTTGGCCGTGAAAGGGGCCAGCAAAGTCAATGTGGATTCTTGACCAAGGCCCTTGGGGCTTTTCCCATTCTCTGACTGGGGCTGTTGGGGTAGCGGTCTGGACTCTTGGCAAGCTTGGCATTTCCCTACCCTCTCAGCAATCTCTGCGTCCATGAGTGGCCACCATACATAGCTTCTAGCTAACCCCTTCATCCTTACGATGCCTGGGTGACCTCGTGGAGGAGGTCCAATACCTTGCCCCTTAACTTAACAGGAATTATTACACGATCACCCCATAACAGGCACCCCTTGAGCCGAGAGCTCATCACGTTTCTTAACAAATTCTTTGAACCGTTAAGCCCGGCGCAGCGGCCACCCTCTCTGTACCCAACCGAGTACAGTCCTTAACACAATGTCGGTATGATGCCGAGCCACTTCCTTTGATGTGACTGGGCCAGAGTCCAACGAGTCAATAAGGAGGATGGGTGTCCCGGAGTGGGGTCTTGATCGCCCCTGGCAGTGGGCATCGGCTCAATGCGTCTGCATGCCCCACTTCTTTCCCGGTCGATGCTGCAGCTTGTATGAGTAAGCGGCTAAAATATAGTCCATCGAGTCAAGCGTGGCGAAAGTGCCACAGGCGTTGGCGATCGCCAGCCAGTAATCCCAGTAACGGTCTGTGGTCAGTCACGATTTCAAAATTCCGCCCAAAGACATACTCATGGAATTTTTTGACCCCTGATACAATGGCTAATGCTTCTTTGTCTAATTGGCTGTAGTTCCTCTCTGGGGAGGACATCGTTCTAGAGTAGAACGCTATAGGGGCTTCTGTGCCGTTTGGAAGTCTATGGCTGAGTACAGCCCCACCCCATAAGGGGACGATCGCAAACCAGCACTAGGGGTAGTGAGTCGTGATATTGGATGAGCAGGCTATCACTTGAGAGCAGGTTCTTTACTGCTTCAAAAGCCCTATTTTCTGACTTTCCCCAAGACCAAACAGTATTTTTCCTAAGAGCCTATGCAGCGGTTCCATAGCAGTTGCTTTGTTCTTCAAAAGACCGCGTAAAATTAACCAATCCCAGGAATGCCTGCAGCTCTGCTTTGTTTTTGGGCGCTGGAGCCTTCCTAATTGCCTTAACTTTGCTCTCAGTAGGGTGAATTCCTTTCTTGTCTATCCGGTAGCCCAAGAAATCGACCGATTCGACCCCTATCTGACATTTATTTGTCTTGACTTTTAATCCGGCTGTCCGGAAAATGCTCAAGACCTTTCTTAACCGCTCCCCCAATTCCTCTATGTTTTCCCCTGAAATTAGGACATCATCAGTAGGAACTACCCTGGGAGCCCTTGCAGTAGTCGTCCCATCAGGTTTTGGAACAGCCCTGGTGCCACACTAACCCCAAATTGCAATCGGCTGCACTTGAATGCCCCCCTGTGCGTCACAATCGTTTGGGCTTCGGCTGTGCGGGCGTCTACTGGCAGTTGTTGGTAGGCTTGGGCCAAGTCTAACTTTGCAAAGACTTGCCCTTGCCCCAAGGAGTGCAATAAATGTTGCACCACGGAACCGGCAGCGCTTTTCTGTAAGGCTTTGTTAAGCGTCGCCTTGTAGTCAGCGCAAATTCTAATTGACCCGTCCGATTTGATGGGGTGACGATTGGCGTCTCCCACTTTGCGTGATCGACTGGCACCAAAACCCCTGATTTATGAGCTTGTCCAGCTCCTTATCAATTTTGGTTTTAGGGCAAAGGACTCTCCTCGCCTTAAGCCTAATGGGGGCTACCTGGGGTCTAAGTTGAAGGAAATAGGGGTCCCCTTGTACTTGCCCAGGCAGTCCTTGAAGACATCTTGAACTCGTTAAAGAGAATGTCTTTCAAATTGCAGTCACTTCTGTAGATGCCAGTCACTCCCATGCCCAGGGCACGAAACCAGTCTAGTCCCAACAGACTGGGCAGAGTTCCTTCGGCGATCGTGATGGGCAGGGTCTTTTGTGAGGGCCGTACTCGACTCGGACGGAGGTGGTCCCTCGAACAGGGATGCGATTCCCTGGTAGTCGTGCACTCGTAGCCGCTGTGCTTGCAGATGGCGCTTGACGGACGGCAGCGACTTCGCCAGGGTGTCCCAGGACATGATGGTGATCGCTGATCCGTGTCCACTTCAAGCCTGCACCGTACTCCCTCGATCTTGGGCTTTGTGAAAATCTTCTTTTCCACTTTGGTTGGTAGCGGCCTATAATGACAGTCGTTTGGTTAGACTTGGCGCCTTTCTTGTTTGAACCAATCGCGGGCCGCCTTTCCGGTTCAGCGTTTTGATTGGCCGATTTGAATTTTCGGCGGAAGGTTGGGCGCTCTGCAAACCTGAGCTAAGTGTCCTTTCTTCCCACACCGCCGGCATGTTGCGTCTTTAAACCTGCAGCGTTGGCGCTGATGCTGCCCTCCGCAGCTTCCGCACTCGTCACGGTCCTCAGTGTCGCGTTTCTCGGTCCGGCAGACCCTTCCTCATCCTCGCCTCACCTTCGGATTCGGACTGAATCTCCTCCTGGTGTACTGGCGTTGGCTTTGCGCCGCCTTGGATTGAAGAGGCTTTTGCAGAGTCTCTGCTGCTTTAGTAGACATTTCGTGTGCTCTGGCCTCGTCCAGGCGGTGGCTAGTGTCAGGTTGCTCCTGGCTAGCAGTCGTCGCCGTGGCGGATGTCCTTGACCCCTCGGATGAGTTGCTCGAGTAGCACTTCGTCTAAGTCTCGGTATCCGCAGTCCTTGGGCGCTCTTCTTAGCGGCCATGTAGTCACCGATGGACTCGCCTCCATCTGTCTCGTTCTCCAATTCAAACCGCTGCACGTATTTGGACGGCGTCGGTGCGAAATGGTTCTTCAGCAAAGTCTGCAGAGTCGGCCACGATACCGATTGTATCGGCGTTGGCTCTGCCAGGGCTTCCGCAATCTCGATTACCTCCGGCCCGCAATGGCTTAGGAAGGAAGCCCCTTTGCGGTTATCAGGATCCTGTAGTTCGTTGGCTTCTAGAAAGCTTTGAAGCGGGTCATATATGTTCCCCATTTCTCCTTGCCGGGTTATGCGGTGCGGGTGGCGTGTTTGCCATTTCCGCGTTTCTGCCCTGAGTTTGCTGGGTTCGGGACTAGCGTGCTTCAGCTCGGTTCTGGTTCTCCTTAGCCTCGAGATCCCATCCTCGTCGCCAATGTTAAGTTCGGGAAGTAACGAGGCTGGAGACCAGGGTAGTGACAACAGCTCTTTAATATAGGGTGAACCCAGCAACAGGCTGGGGCAAAAACCTCTCCTTTTATACAGTTCTGCTGGAGGCTTCGTCCAATCAGCAACGTGCTGATTTCCCGCTCAAATATTTAAAGGCACAACTGTTAATACATAACACCCACCAAAATGTTGAAATGCAACACAGAAATCCAGAAGAAGCTGTGAGTATTTGGCTTTGTGCCTTCTCAGCTATGAATCATTCTTGGTTTTTTTTTTTTTTTCAAAGCTCCTCTAAAGATAGAAGTTATTGATGAGGCAGCAGGAAGAGAGAGACTGATTAAAAACCTACTATGACTACAATTAATTACACATTTCTAAACTAGGAAGATAATTTATTGAGAAGACTTCACAAAGATAGACACAGTAGTTCAGCTGGCAGAGTCTTCCAGGTGTTAGAATGTCAGTCTAACAGAAGAGGAGGAAAAACTAGTGATGACTTTGACTCCTAGAATGTCTGCCAGGCAACTGCTATAACCCTGATTCAGGATCTCATGCTGAGATTGGCTTCCCACAGCAGCTTGCAATGATAAAATCATAGCTAATTCATTGCAAATGCTACACTGATCATTTCCTGGTGATGAAAACATTGTTGGCAGTGCAAATATGTGGGCAGTATCTTGCAAATTAAATTGAAATGCGAAATTTGGCAAGTTATGAAATGACCCTATAGTTAAAGTTTTTGCTGTGATACATCATACTACTTTCAGAAGAACATATTGGGAATGAGTGTCAATACATTTATCCTGATGACTTCCTGTTGTTTGCAATGTGTGTAAAATGTTGGGAATGTGAAAGGTTGTGAGGTTGAAAGAGTTTTCTGGTTTGAAAATGGGTCATTCTGAACCTTTTTTGAGCTTGAAATGGTACAGTTTCAAGCTTGAAACATATTTTTATATACAAAGCAAATTCAACAGAAGAAAATAATAGAAATCAGGAGTACGTAATGCTTTGAATGAGGGAGAGCCCCAGTGGGTGGGGTGATACATGGCCATATTATACATGTGTATGTAGCTAGAATTTACCATTTTTCTTCTAACCTATTGATAGATTAAGTGGAAAAAAACCTTCTTAGTATGTCCTTTGGGTCAACATATTCTGTACAACTTGAAAGGATTAATTTTTCTTCTGTGTATAGCTAATTAATTATTATAATTATTAACTCTGATTATATCTTATCATGTGCATTGTTACATTATGATCAAGTGTTACAGAGGGGTAGTATGCTATAACTTGGGCAACAGAATATACCAGTGATGGTGAACACAGAAACATCACATGCGCATGCACATGGTCATTGGGGCTATGCTACAGAAAAGTCAAACTTCTGGGTTCTAGCATGCACGCGCACCTGATCAGCTGGCCGGCGTGCATGTGCACACCATTTTTCAGCACTGCTGCACAAGTAAAGGACAGCTGATCACCACACCCACATGTGCACCAGAAACCCGGAAGATCAAACAGGCAAGGCCGCAAGTGCCAGGCAACATGGCTTTGCGTGCCACTTTGGGCATGCTTGCCATAGGTTCACCATCACAGGAATATACTCTACATTGGTGGGAGTCTTTTGTCAAGGTTATAATTATTGGATTTCTGAGACCCAGTCAAGTTTGTTTCTCCTAGCCTTGATTGGAGAAGTTATCTCAATGCACGTGGTCTGTATATTTTTGCCTATAGCTGTAAGATGGATAAGTAACATCCTGCATAGTCCATATAATCATAGCGTAGTTTTTTCTGCATTATTAAACTCGGCAAGCATATATAGTATTCAAACCTATTTCCTAAAGCCAATGGCTTCTCGCAAGGCCACAGCTGATAGACAGATTGTAGGAAAATAGTTTCATAAATTTCTACATCTTCTCTCTTTTTCTCAGTAACTTTAAGATATGTGGACTTCAACTCCCAATATTGGCTGGGGAATTTTCAGAACTGAATTCCACATTTCTTAAAATTGCTGAGATTGTGAAATGCTGCTCTAAGCTTTGCTTGGGTAAGTTCACTATAAGCTTACTCAGGCAAAGTGAAAATAAATTTTGACAGCATCCTTGTTTGCTTGTGCAAGACTATCAGGTTTGATTTTGTGTGTGTGTTACTTCTCTCTAAGTTGCTCCCAATAATATGGTTTGTTTGGTTTTGGCTTAGCATGTTAAGTTTATTTAATAAATCCTGGCTTAGCATAAGTTCCATGACAGAGTTGCACAGATGGCAGTGCCTAGGGACAGATGAATATAAGGGTTCATCTCTGAATCTAACGCTCTCTAACAACTAAACACCAAATCATGAGCAGTGCTTTTGCAGTAGTATATTTATTACTGAGAAATGACAAAAACAGAATCCAGCAAATCTTATGTAGCGAAGCAGTTACATCAACTGAATCTGTACCGAATCCAAATTTCTATAAACTCAGAAGAGGTGCTTATTTTGTTGGTATACTAATGGATTATCTGTGGTGGAAATTAATTAGGATTTGGTGCTGTCCAATACTGTAAGCTTACTGGTAAAGAGCTCAGCTACACCCTTGTCCTGACCCTTCCTTACCCCTTTTTTGGTGGAGGTGGTAGTGGTGTCTCTTTTGCTGGCAAGTCTGTATTTACTAGGAAGATTTTGCCACAAGGGGAAAATGTTTCAGTTATCAGAAATCTACATGACCACTTAGAATTTTTCCTGATGTGCATCACTTCAGGACATAAATATATGACCTGTTTTGGTTTCAGGATAGCATTTTGAAAGACTCAAGTGTCAGCTGCAAAAATAGGGATTATCGTCTAAACATGAAAGTCAGCTTTGCCTTCTGTTGCAGCCTTTATTAAATATTTTTAAATAGCTAATAAAAGAATAATAAAGGGCCTACATGATGGAACCCTTCAGGGTATCCTATGATTGCTTTGCAATAAAACTAATTAGAATGTTTTACAAGATAAGAGTACCAAGTGAAAGTTCTGGTTTGCAGGGACTGTATGTACAGTGTCAGGAATCTTCATAAGAAGGATTCACATTTTTCCCCAAACTGCTTTAAAATTATAAGATTTAAAACAGGTTTTCGAGGTTTCACTGAGTTTACACTTCCAAAGAGAAATTTACTGCTAACCCCCAAAATCCTTTTGCTGTGCTGTTGCATACGCCACTTTGTGATCATGTGAACTGAAGAAAATGATGACAGGTAGTCCTCAACTTACGACCACAATTGAGTCCATAATTTATATTGCTAAGCAAGACATTTATTGAGTAGGTTTTGCCTCATTTTATGACTTTTCTTGCTGCAGTTGTTAAGTGAATCACTGCAGTTGTTAAGTAAATCTTACTTCGCTATTGGCTTTGCTTATCTGAAGGCCACAAAAGGTGATCACATGACCCCGGGACACTGCAGCCACCATAAATGTGAAACAGCTGCTAAGCATCCAAATTTTAATCACGTGACCATTAGGATGCTGCAACAGTTGTAAATGTGAAAAATGGTCATAAGTTACTTTTTTCAGTGCTATTGTAACTTTGAATGAATGATTGTAAGTCGAAGATTACCTGTTGCATCCTTTCATTGGTCTTGCGCTTTCCTACTGGAAATCTGTTTGGGTTGGGTGCATGGAAAATGGTGCATAAATAGCCACTAGGCACAGAGAGGAAAAAACTGGAATCACTCACAAGGACATTTATTTTTACTTCCTGCTCAAACTTAAGTTGCTGTGCTGCACTGAGATCTGAAATCAAAATTATGATCCATTAACAGCTTTTTAAAAGATTTTAGAAGCTGTAGCCTAACGTATCTGGAACCACCTAATTGGGGAAGCCTGATCTGTAATGTCCATTTCCACACTGGTGATTTATAGATCTTAAGATGTTACCAGACTATTTGGTATGGCTATATGAAACCTGTCTTTATTGGTGATATATTGCTGTAGTGACAGCTGGAAATTACTATAGATTCCTACTATTGAAATGACTAATTCTGTAATAATTTAATAAAGAAAAAGTCATCCATTATGGTCCACTAGTCATATAATTTCATCGCTAGACTGCTCTCTCTAGCCTGTGCTTGTATTTTAATTATGTAGCCAAAGGACAATTATTAGTATCAATCTGAGAATTTTGGATTATGATTTACAGCCATCCTATCCCAGTCTATGTTTTAAAATATGGAACGTCCTAATCCTTCTTAGTTACTTTTGGTTACTTAGTTACTTTTATTTTTCTTAGTAGAAAAGAATCCATAAATTTATGTGAGATTTCAGAGAGTAGGTAAAAATTGACTGCTGTTATCCCTGAGTTGTTACAGGTTTTCCAAGGTTCTGTTCTTCAGAAGGCAGAGGTCCACTGGTTGAAGGTGTGCTTAAGGAAATAGTTTGCGATGGTTGCTGGTGAGCTATCTTCTCTGCCATCTGGTATCCATAACCCCCACTCGCCCAGATATTTGTATCATAGTTCATGTGTGCAACTGCTATTTGAACTTTGATTTTCCTTACATTTTGTGAAATGTCATAGGTAAAGGTAAAGGTTTCCCTTGCACATACGTGCTAGTCGTTGCCGACTCTAGGGGGCGGTGCTCATCTCCGTTTCAAAGCCGAAGAGCCAGCGCTGTCGAAGACGTCTCCGTGGTCATGTGGCCGGCATGACTCAACGCCAAAGGCACACAGAACGCTGTTACCTTCCCACCAAGGTGGTCCCTATTTTTTCTACTTTCATTTTTACGTGCTTTCGAAACTGCTAGGTTGGCAGAAGCTGGGACAAGTAACGGGAGCTCACCCCGTTACACGGCAGCACTAGGGATTCGAACCGCTGAGCTGCCGACCTTTCAATCGACAAGCTCAACATCCTAGCCCCTGAGCCCTTATGAAATGTCATAAGAAAGTGCTATTACAGGGAAGATCTTAATTTCATATTTTATGTTGAAAATGTTGTGGCTGCATATGATGGATTTCCACTGTCTAAAAAACTTCAGAGCAGACAATAGCTGTCAACTATCTTATACCTTGCAAGGTAGGATTTTCCAGTATAGGGCTAATTTTGTCAAGATACTTCAATAGGGGGATTCTTCTTTGGCTGGTGTCTCATGTGCCAGGAGTATTAACTTTAACAATTGTAAGAAATCCTTCGTGCTATTGTAATTCTATTCTAGGTATTTAGCAATAAGTATATGAAAACCCATGAGTGGGTGGTGGAAGGGTAAATCTAGTCATGTGATGCTTTACCTATATAATTAGCATCTTTTCTTCCCAAGATGTTGAGAGATTATTAGCTTTCTGATAATTATCTGCAGAATTCACAGCTTGTAATAACGGTGAAGGCTTGTCAAATATAGCTCTATATGCTTCAAAACTAATTTTAAAAAGGACTTGGATCTTGTACTAATGCAACATTTCCCTTTTTAAAAAAAATAAATAAATAAAATCTGACATTTTTCAGGCTTCTACCCAAAAGATATTGCACCTTTAAGGAATCCACTCCTTAAAGTTAGTGCATCTCTTAGAGCAGTGCCACCTTTTTTCAAAGTTGTATAGAAACCTAGAAAATGTCAGGATTTTAGAATAATAAGAATCATAGGGTAGGAAGTGATCTTTGACGTCTTCTAATCCAAGGCAGGAGTATTTATACCATTTCGGACAAAGGTTTGTCCAATCTTTTCTTGTATTGGTACAGGGATAAAATTAAAACAACAACAACCCTGTGCAGTATAGTGATTAAGATGTTGAATACAGAGTAGGAGACCAGATAAAGGTCCTTCCTTAGAGATGGAAACCATCTGAGTGACTTTGGGCCTGTTGTTCTCTCTCATCCCTAGATTGCAAAATTGAAGAGCATCTATCAACCTGCACTGAACCAGTGTGGAAGATTATAATGCAGAAGCTTTAGGAATGAGTCATTTATCTTACAGTAGATTGATTTGGGCTGATATTAAAATCTCTCTATCCATCCAAAAAATGCCTCTTAATGTTATTCTGGGTTATTATGGCTGGGAAGGTGGAAAGTCAAGTAGTGTAATGGGAATTAGGACAGAAAATGAGTTTGTGCTTTCTGTTCTTGTTAAAAATTGAGTTCCTGAGTGAGGAGCTATGCAAAATTTATTTGAGATGAAGATAGAAAATCATGGGCGAGAGAAATACCATTTCATTCTGTTCACTTAATTGCAGTACATCAAAGTTAACAAAATTTGGAACATTTCAGCCTAATATTTTTCTCTTTTGGTTAGGAGTTATCTATAAACTGTATCTAACACAATGCTCTTTGAGCAATGTTTACAGAACAACAAAACATAATCCAATCATTCTTAATTCTTATACTGAGATACAATCCCTGTATTGAGGTATGTTTGACCTTTTAATTGTACATTTAAAAGGAATTCTGTATGGACTTGCAGTTTTTTGGTAAGATTGTTTATCTGTTCATTTATTTATTATATAGTATAAACATTCCTTCCTTTCCTGAAGCACCCAGCAAGCAGTCTCGCCTTATTCTTGTGGCTTAAATCCCATAAGTATTCTGACACATCAACCGTTCATTTCTTTCTTGCTTCTTCTGCCGAAACAGCCAGGTATAGTCCAGAAAATGGTAAATATAAACAGACTTTTTCATTAGGATTAATTTTCAGAATAGGAAAAATATATTTTTCATTGTAGGAAGTAAGCTCCTTTAAAAGAGTCTGATTCATGTGTTTGAAAGAGAATTAAATAAAACATGTCAGTTTTTGATCTTAGGATTCCTGCTTTCAATTTATGATTAACATGATTGCTGTACTATCGCATTCAATGGCAATTGATTAAATGTGATAGTACAGCAAGACTGGAAAAAAAAGGGTTAAAACTTGATTACATATACGTTTTTGTTGCCATTTTCATTGATGATGGAATCAAACTTTATTACTTTTACAATCATTCACTGTTTACTAAGAAGTCCTGGCATGTAGTCATTTCTAAAGTTGGGAGCTTTGGTTCCATAAACTTCAACACTTAACATATGCAACAATAACTTTTTCACAGCTGTTTAATAAGTAACTTCATGCTGCATTCCTGAGATGAGATAGTGTCTCTGTGGAAATGCATTATGTAATATGAGGGTTAAACATGTGACAAGGACATTCTTGCAAGAACCATCCTATAAATATCCTGCATGTAAACTGGTCTCTAATGAACCTTGTGATATTGAATTTGCCCAAATATACCATCCAAAATGTGAAAAACTATAGATGAGATTGATAGTTGAACGTGCTGAATTTCTGCTTGAATCCATGTTCTCGCTATTTTAACCTTCAGTAGACAAGCTGAATAAACAGCTTAGTTGAAAAGATGAACCTATAGAGTTATTTATCCTTCAGTTCACAGATTTCAATTGCCATTTCTTGGCATAGACTAAAAAGTATGTGAGATCACTATTATTAAGTATTAGCTAGCTCAGTGTTTCTCAGTCTTGGCATCTATAAGATGCTTGGACTTCAACTCCCAGAGGTCCTCAGTTAGCATGCTCGCTGGGGTATTCTGGGAATTGAAGTCCATACATCATAAAGTCACTAAAGTTGAGAAACACTAAGCTAGAGACTATCTTAGGGAAGGAATCTTATGTGCTGTAGTCATTAATTTCAAGTGCATGCCAAAAACTACATGCAGCATTTAGGCAATTTATCTAAAAGTTAGACATGTCATATTCTATGCTAGAATGCAAGTGCACCATTTAAGTGTGCAGTCCTATGAAATTTTAAGCCCTGTTTGCTATAACTTTGCCTTTTCTACCTTCTAGATATGTGACAGTGGACAAGGTGGTTTCCATGGAGACGGATATATAAATACGTACCTCTTTGGCATGTATTTGTGGTATTCAGTACGAGACTGTCAAATGCTTCATGCTAGTTGGTGTATAAGTGCTGAAGAATCCATGTGCTGATATTGAATAAAAGGAGAAACAATTTCTCATAATTTATGAGAAATTGTAATGAAGCAGCAATGTTGAGGCATGTGATACAGTACATGAGGTCAGTTCTAATCATACCGTTTAGCCTAAAATATTTCACATTAAAATACTCAAAATATAGTTACAAAGTGGCAATTGTCCTCATTTTACTAAAGTCATGTATATGATCAAAAATCTTACAGGTGACATACAGCATGAAAGATGAAGGCCATAACTTACATGGATTCTTGGCATTTCTCAACTCTTGGCTTCTGGTTTTGTAAAATCTATTTGAAACATGAGTTTTGAAGTATCTGAATAAATATGCTGTATGAACCAAAATATTAGAACAATGCAATAATTGATCTTACGTATTACTGTTATAGACTTTCTTTTTAAGTGGAAGGACAGAAATAGTAGTCGATCTTGGATGGCAACAAATCACATGCTCCCAGGACTCAAACAATGGAAACCTTGATGCACTGACCAGCAGTTCTTCCTAAATTTTTCTACAGACCTTCTGTAATTCTGAAACCATTTTCTATTTTAGCAGATACTGAGTTAATACTGTGTCAAAATTGGTTTGTCAATAATCAGAAAGATTTCTTTTTGTCAAGGTGATGTTTGCTTTTCCATTTCATTCTTAGTATGGGCTGGAATTATTCAGGCAGTTTTTTGAGCTTAATTTATTGTTAATTTATTGTTATGAAATGGTTGATGGTATAGCTTTCTGGTAGACATCTCTTATCTTTTTGTAGCTCTCTTGGCTGGTCATGCTTATTAATCTGAAAAAGTTCTTGTTGGAGAGATAAATGTGCAAGGAAAAATAAGAATTCTCACACCTTCATTTCCACCACCGGACCACTAAAATACATGCAAGAATCCCGTTTCATCTATCCATGAGCATTTACTGGAACTGCAAACATTTAAAAGAAATTTTTCCCCATCAGACTGCATGAGGATAGCTAAATTACCCAGAATATATGCTAAATGCAACACTATACTGAGCATTAAGCTAGAAATGTGGTATGGTCATGGATGGCTGCAGAAGGCAGTAACTCAGAAATAAAATATACATTACATGCAAAATATTTCACTTTCAATTAGTTTCCAGGCAGGACTGAAGCACTTAAAAGCTCTTGGCAGTTTAAGAAGCAACTGGAGTAAAGGGCTAACTATAAGGCAGTTTGTATTTGGATACGAAAGGATTGCAAGTGCAACCAGGAGATTCTGTCCATACTGGAGCTCTTTAAGAGGTCAGTCTCTAATATATAAAGATACAGAGCACAGCCTTCAGGGGAAAAGGGCTGTCATCAACTTTCCTGAAACTATAAGTACTTGTGTTTATAATGGATGATTTAGCCGACATTTCCCTCCCTGTAAACATACAAAGTAATTCTCTCTCTCTCATTTCTTACTGTAAATGAGCAGAAATATAGCAGACATTTTAGAAATCTTGAATGTGATACTTATGTTCTCTGTCCTGCCAGATTCTAGGTATAAGCACAAAATATCAGGAAATCTGAGGAAAGTCAACACACAGTATTTGCATTAGGATCTGTTTCATAGGAGTGGCAGCAAATGGATTGGTAGGCGGGAGTAAAATTGCTATTTATACTAACAATCATGCTCTATTATGGTCTCTGTTATTGATATGTTTAAATCTCAGCAGCTCAAATATTAACAAGCAGTTCTGGTGGACCACTTGCTGCCAGACTACCCTACAGTAGGGGAAAATATTATTTTACCACTTGCTGGAATCATGGCAAATCATGGCAAATTATCGCAAAGGCTCTATATGGGAAGAGAGAAACAATACTGATATATCTGTGATTTTGGAAGCATGTACTAGTTCACTAAATTCTCATTGTCTCTCTTCCTGAATAATTAGGAAAAAAACCCATTCAAAAGGTTTTGAGCATGTGCAAACAAGCATGATCCAGCCCACAAGCATGTATGCAATGTCCCAATAATAGACAGGTGATGCCTTTGTTTCCATTGTTAAAATGACCACTATCAGAAAAATTAAAGTAGTAATAGAATGATTATGACTTATTAAAAATTATCATTCTTCTGAACTCTAGGGTGAGATTCAGCAAGGTCTTGCTTCTTTTCTGTTTATGTCCTTCTTGCGAATGTTGAAAAATAAATGTACTTTTCTCCTGCTCCTAATATTTGTAGTATATATTTTCTAATGGCTATCAGGCTGAGGAAGCAAACTCAGATTGATCTGAAGCAGGTTTGGAGTGAACCTCATATCCTCCTAAGCCAAGATCACCATCATAGATGTTTTCTTTGCCAGCAGGATGAGAGGACTCTGTTCTGTTCTCGGTTGGCACAGGAAAGTGGTCTGAAGCGTCATAATTCAGGGTCAGTTCATCATTATTGACAATAAAGTCCCCATCTTCATCCTTCAGTTGCTCCTAGGCGTTTTTGTGATAAAGAATAGAGAAACCAAAGAAATAATGTTTGCTTATTAATGGCACAAATGTGAAACAATTCTCTAGATTAAATATCCCTTTCTTAAGTTTATAACAACATATAGAATTTTAATGTTATTTAAAAAATAATTATTTACTTCATATACATGAATTTTTATTTTTTAAATTTATAATGCATGTATCTCACTATCAAGTGACAATTTTTATAAATTGTTCGCTGAAGTTAGGACCTTCCCGTCCCTGACTACACTTGTGTCTGTATATAACGTTCAGAGATATGTAGAAATCACAGATTCCATCTTTGAGTCTAATTTGAAAAGATCTTGGTAAGATTACTTGTCTGCTAAAAACTTTATGTTCCTTCCACATAATGTACTGTTTGAAAGAGAAAGTTAGAGAAATACTGTCAGATAAAGATAGCTGCTAATATGGAAAGCCGGAGGAAGAGTGACAAAATTTAGTTTGGCTTGGGCCATCTCTGTTACATATGTTGGCCCATTCCAGGGGTGGGTTTCACTTACCTTTGCTACCAGTTCGCTCATGCCACATCTGTGCATGCTCAGAAGCTTCTGCGCATGCACAGACCATATTTGATGATGTCCAGGCAGGTGGGAGGAGCCTCCCGCTGCCACCGCTACCGGTTTGCCTGAACTGGGACGAACTGGTAGCAACCCACCACTAGCCCATTCAATATGAGGTTTCTAGAGATTATTCTGGGGATAATATGGCTGTTGACTGAAAAATATTGCCCCTATTGAAGAAGTAAAAGGGTGACTCCTGCATAAAAGGGATCTAACTAATCATTTCGCAATGTTGAATCTCCAATGATTTGGAATATATCAGGGGTGAAATCCAGCCAGTTTTATCCTGCTTAGGCGAACCGGTAGCGGTGTCTGCAGGAGGCTCTGGGACATCATCACATCACTTTTTTGCAATATTTTAAGCCTCTGTGCATGCACAGAAGACTTTGTGCTTGCATAGATGACGGCACACATACACTGGCGAAACAGTAGGGAAGGTAAGTAAATTTCACCCTTGGGATATATGCAAATCACGCTGCCTTTCTTACTGAAGTACATAGGGAAGATTTAAATCCAGGAACTCTATATACACACTGGTAAAAAAAATACACATCTCACATAAATATATATTACATTCTGAGTACAAGATATAATGTTATGGCTAATTCAAACTAGTAAGTGTGTGAGCTTGTTGGGGCTGTCCTGATTGATGGAGTGGCAGACAGAAGATTTCATAAATTAGGAATACCTTACTTCACTGGGCAGCCTTCCCCAGCTGATGACCTGCAAGGTTTCCTAGGTTGGGCAAGGATGGTTTCTACTTTACAAAAATCCAAACTTACTCCACACATCAGGTATGGTTTAAGGCTTGGCAGGTAAAAGATTGATGTTAAATTCGTCTGCCAATCTTGCTTTTCAAAAGAATATTTAACCCGTGTTTAAAAACAACTCTAAAAGCACCTGATGGGAACAAGACGGTGCTGGATGCAAGCTTTTCTACTACACTGAACATTCATCTCCACGGGTGTCAGCTGTTTTTCACATTATTTTTAAAATGGTACACTACTGGAAAAACCTAGAGTTCAAACCATTATTTTAAAAGTTACCATATCTTGATGACTTGAACTTGATCTGAAGAAGACTTTAATTGTAAAATAATTAGTTAGTTTATATGTGTCGTAATATATTTCTATTCTGAATGCCTCTTTAATTCAGTTTGAAAATACCAGGTTTGTCATGCAAGATGACCAGAAGATCCAGAATCAGAACTAAATCTTTTAGTCTAGAGGATGACAGAGGAAATATCCCATATGATATTAATTGGACGACGGTGCTGGATGCAAGCTTTTCTACTACACTGAACATTCATCTCCATGGGTGTCAGCTGTTTTTCACATTATTTTTAAAATGGTACACTACTGGAAAAACCTAGAGTTCAAACCATTATTTTAAAAGTTACCATATCTTGATGACTTGAACTTGATCTGAAGAAGACTTTAATTGTAAAATAATTAAATAGTTAGTTTATATGTGTCGTAATATATTTCTATTCTGAATGCCTCTTTAATTCAGTTTGAAAATACCAGGTTTGTCATGCAAGATGACCAGAAGATCCAGAATCAGAACTAAATCTTTTAGTCTAGAGGATGACAGAGGAAATATCCCATATGATATTAATTGGACGACCAAACTCCAGGTGTCAACATCACATATAGTGAAAGCTATATAATAAATCCTGTCAAAAATATCAAAAAATTGTGCACATGAAATTGTATACTTACCTCATAGGCTCGGGGGCTAGTCAGCAACCTGGCTACAGGATTACACCATTCTGGTAAAGTGGTAGTAAGTGGTGGGCCAGCATGGGTGAGGATTGGCTTTAAATATCTGGGAAATCTGTTAAGGTCTGTTTCCATACATATGCACATTGCTGATATGCTGATTCTATTTAGGCCATGCAATCATAGCAATGCATAAATATATAATAATAATGTCATGTATAAAACATCAGACATGGAGAGTTATCATTAACATTAAAAAAAGGGAAATAGCATATTGTGCTCTAATTTTATAGGCTATGCTAGATATATTTTTTGCTTTTGCTGGAGGGTTTATTTCAGCTGTATTTTGATTTATTTACAAGCTATACAAATCAATCAAATAAAACAAATTACTAAAAATGTCTATTGTGAACTTAGAATGATGGAAAAATAGAGTACTTCTGTGAACCAATATCTTCAATGTTCATCGTCATTGTAACAGAAGAATAGCATAAAACATCTAGAATTATTCTTCTTCTTCTTCTTCTTCTTCTTCTTCTTCTTCTTCTTCTTCTTCTTCTTCTTCTTCTTCTTCTTCTTCTTCTTCTTCTTCTTCTTCTTCTCCTCCTCCTCCTCCTCCTCCTCCTCCTCCTCCTCCTCCTCCTCCTCCTCGTGAGTAGTGACTAAGGCTACTATTTTTCTCTGCAGATCGACTCAAGATATATTATAATAACATTATCCAGATAAACTATTGAAAAATAAATCACAATAAATCACTATATTATTGCACATGAGTAGTGGATTCATTAACAATACCAAAAAGTATCCTATGAGTGAACATTCTCATATTTTCTATAATTAAATATTAATTTTCTTTGCTTCTGTTTCTTCTTTCTCTCCTTTTCTGATTGTGGAGCAGTACTGAACTGATGATGATGATGGTGGTGGTGATGATGATGATGGAGGATTCTCCTAATAGGATTGCTAATAAAATGAAAGATCTGTAATTCCTGGCTGTTTCTATAAATTGGATAATTGGATTATTCAATCAGTAATTAACTGTACTTCCCTGGAGTCTTGGGCAGCATTTTTTTCAATCTCTATATATGAGACTTTAGCAGAAATATTGAGTGTTGATCTAAGAGATAACAGGAGAAGATTTTTCTCCTGTTATTACGGCATATGTATTAGTCCAAATACCTGGTGCAGGAATTGTTCAATAAGTAAAATAAGATGAAAATTATCGCTTGATATTTTATTTATGTATTTGTTACTTTTATTTATAGCCCATCTCACTTTGCATGGTGTAGGTACTAAAAGGCACAAATTTAAGCTATTGCTTGTTGGTCTAACTCTAATATGCCACCATTAACAAGTCTGGAGTATCAAGCAACACTGGGAATTTATGAAGTCCAAAACTCTGTGCAGAAATATTATTAGAAAATAGGTGCAATCCCAGACAGGTTACGTACTATATAGAACAAAGTAGTTGGGTGTATTATTTTCATCTTCAAAATGCCTTCAAACGATGCACCATAGAAACCTGCATGCTAGTCCTGAATGCCACTGAAGATGCAATTTTTCTGAACCATTTTGCATAAAATAAGCAAATAGCTTGTAATAGCCACAAATCTTCCTATTCAGCAAATCAATAATCCTTTTTTCTTATCGTAAGGCACACGCACTTTATAAAATCTTAAGCAACTTTATAGCTGGAATGGAGCATGAGTGTTAATTCATTTTTTAATGGAATTCAACACATTTATTTTATACTTCATACTGCAGTGCTTCTCTATGTGAAATTATGTAAATATGAAAGAAACAGGCTTAGACTTTTGCACCTGACTTTCTAATCTTTTCATCGAAAATGATTGATCTGTATGAAAGAAAATCTGCTCAACTTCAGCAATTATATCAATCTCCTATCTATCAAAAAAAATTCTTGCTAAGATTACTTATAATGGGTAATAGTCTCTGCCGCTTTTCCATGATACTATTTTACTTATACCGGGGAAGCTAGTTGTGAATTACTTGCCTATTCCATAAAAAATATTATTGAAAAAATATTTCAATAACATGTTGATAACATGATAACATGTTTATGAATGACAATGGGTCATTTAACTTACAGAATTTCACCTTTAATTTCCTGGGCATGATCCCAAAGAAACTATTGGGCTTTTTAAAAAGTATCTTCTATCCTTTAACTTGAAAAAGGCTGTGATAAATGGTTTGAAATGAAAATATAAATTATAGTTCTGCATTTTACTTGGAAGTGTTGTATATCACAGTTAGGCATCGTTTTCAAACACTTTTATATTGTTTTTAATGATTTTGTACTTAATGCCTTACAAATTGTTATGACTCTGATGATGAATTAAAAAGAAAAGAAACCACAGAGGGTAATTATAAAAGCTATTTATGTTTCTGATTTGACTTCTTTTGTTTTTGTCTTTCAGTGCATTAAAATCTGTACTAATAGTGCCACTGGCCCCAAAGCTCAACATTTATGGAGAATATAATAAAATTATGTCCAATTTAAAAGAAGAAAGAGTCCTTGTCCTTGCATTAACTGATAATTGAGCAATTAAGTGACTCCAGATACCCATTAAAATACAAAAATCAACCCATGATTCATATGAATCAATCAAGTTACCGAATAGTGCATAAGAAAAGCTGTATTCCACACTTACTAAAGACACATTCATCAGGCCACAAATGACCTACATATATATTCACACATTCTGACCTACTAAGATTTTGTGGGATGCCTAAAAAGTAAAACTTTTTCCTTTCCAAGGATGTGATGGACAATTACATATGACTTATTCTCAATGTACTGTACAGTATGGGATCGTGAATACGAAGCTGGACATCATAATGTATTTAACTTTAGCTAAAGAGAACTATTGTAATGCATACAATGGAAATTTTCAAATGGTTTGTGAATTCAAGACAGTGGTCCATAATGAAATTTTAGGACAATGAAGAATCTATCGCTATCCTTAAATTTATAAAATGAAGATCAGCTGACTGAACAGAGATTAATAAAACCCTGACTTATAGTGCTTTATTTTCACAATACATCATTGGTTTTGATGATGATGACTCTGAAGAAAAACATGTTTCTCACTACAAAATAATTGGTTATGCATGTATTTATGGTACAATAACAATATTTCCTCAAACTGTTAAAATCTTTATTTTTAATATATTAATGTTGACAATGAACAAAATATTTTTGAGAGTCTCTGAAAAAGGATTAGAAAAAACACAGTTTACTTTTCGAAAACTCAGCTTGAAACATTACTGAATTCGCAAAATAATAGCTTCTGGTCCCAACTTAGCAGACACAAATTAATCAATATTATCCATTGTCTTTCCTTACTATCAACTCTTGTTTTATTAAGAAAAAACAAGTATCTAGCAGCATTAGTCAATTGCAATAGGAATAGCAAACTGCTAGCCAGCTTTGCTCTCCAAATCAGTAATTTTAAGTAGAAAAAAAGTCAAAAGTTATTTCTTACTTTTGAACAAATTTTCACAGTTCCATTGAAAAACAGAACCTCCAAATTTGTTAAGTTCGGGCAATGACGAGGCAGGAGACGATACAAATGACAACAGCTCTGTAGTTTATTGTGATCCCAGCAAAAACCAACAGGCAAAAACCCCTCTTTAAATAGTATTTTGGCTGAGGCATCAGCCAATCAGCAACGTGCATTCTCCCGCCCAAATTTCCCTCCTAAATTCAAATACATTACAAAATTATTCTTTCTCTTTTTCTTAGGTCACTTAAGTATACTTCCTAATGGCATTTCATCTCTAAACAGTTGTTGTGTGCTTCTAAGTACTAAAAGGGAGAGAAATCCTCTCAGCAGTCAAAAAGTAGAAGTTGTCAGGGAGAGTGAGAAAGAATGAATATTTAGAAAATTCTGATGGGCAGCATTATATCTAATGTCCAGGGATCAATGCATATGCCAGGTGGGATAGTGGGTTTTTCTTTTTTGGTCAAAGGCACTGATCTGGACCTCAGCTGACTGTATAAGCTAGACAATATCAGGGATTGGGATATACTAGAAAACTGGCAGAAGGTAGCTTCTGTGACACCTGACTGAGGCATCTGAATGAAACTGAATGTGGGTCTCTTAGTATCCTTCCCTTTCATAAGGAAAGGACTATATATATTACACACACACACACACACACACGTATATGTATTTATATATATATATGTATTATATATGTACCTAATTTTTATATACATATGTATGTATGTATGTATGTATATGTATATATACATACATACATGTGATCACACATTGCTCCCAGAAGCACGAAGCTGAAGCCTGAAGATGACGAATGAGACTTCGTCGAAACGTGGCCAAGACACTTCCAATTTTACGCGGAAGAAAACCTGAATAACCAAAGACCTACATACACACACACACACACACACAAACACACATTAGAGATCTTGGTGGCCACACACACACACACACACACACCTATTTACATACACAGACTTCTAAGTATTCTTAATTTGTAGCACTTTTGCATAATTACCTAACATTTTTGCATAGTACACAGACACACACAGTTCATTGATATTTACACATTCACATCCACGTTTATATATTACTTCCCTGATCCTTTAAAGACATCTGATGC
Organism: Ahaetulla prasina; assembly: GCF_028640845.1. NCBI lineage: Eukaryota > Metazoa > Chordata > Lepidosauria > Squamata > Colubridae > Ahaetulla > Ahaetulla prasina. The sequence continues at coordinate 79,217,827 of NC_080544.1, forward strand.
CAAGATTACAATCTATCACTGATACATAATTAAAAAAAAGTGTAAAATAAGCTAGCTCCATCATTTACCATTAACTTAGATGCTGGACAAGGATGCTGACTGAGTTTGTTAACTGAAGTGACAGTTAAACCAGGAGTGATCTGATGATCACTCTACAGTTCTACAGAAGAATTATTGAGTCTGTCATCTGCACCTCTATAACTGTCTGGTTTGGTTCTGCAACCCAACAAGACAGACACAGACTTCAGAGAATAATTAGAACTGCAGAAAAAACAATTGCTATCAACCTGCCTTCCGTTGAGGACCTGTATACTGCACAAGTCAAAAAGAGGGCTGTGAAAATATTTACAGATCCCTACATCCTGGACATAAACTGTCCACTGCACACCAGACTAACTAGACACCAGAACAGTTTTTCCCCAAATGCCATCACTCTGCTAAACAAATAATTCCCTCAACACTGTCAAACTATTTACTAAGTCTGCACTACTATTAATCTTCTCATCATTCCCATCACCCATCTCCTTCCACTTATGACTATAACTTTGTTGCTTGTATCTTTGCGATATATATTGATATTGATTGTTTCCTGAGTGCTTATTTGTACCCTATGACTATCATTAAGTGTTGTACCTTATGATTCTTGATGAACATCTCTTTTCTATTATGTACACTGAGAGCATATGCACCAAGATAAATTCCTTGTGTCTCCAATCACACTTGGCCAATAAAAAATTCTATTCTATTCTATTCTATTCTATTCTATTCTATTCTATTCTATTCTATTCTATATGAGAAATTAACTAGAATTCCCTATTGATTTTTCTAGAATTCACCACACAAAAATAATAGTTTTTCTTGCAAAGCAATTTTGAAGCTTTGTTGGCATTGGTGATACCATTAGGGAGAATGTGACAATCCCCTGAAAGGGCAGCTAATAGGGAAAATAATAAAACTCCCCATCTGTTGCTGATGAGCTTTTTTCTATTTTCTTTTTTTAGAGGCTAAAGCTATGCATGAAATATTGCCTAAGTTAGCTGTCCTCAGGGAGAACTATAAATATTACTCATTTTGAAATAAGAGTCAATTGTTAGCCTTGTTGAATTTTGAAAACAGAATAGAAAAAGATTCTCAGGGAGCAAATCATTTTGAGTCTAAAAGTAATGGCCACAACCCAGGCCCATATTTTGCAGAACATGACATGGTGAACCACTTGTGAACTTGTCAGGGAGACTTGCTTAGTGGGATCAATGACTAGAAGCAATTTAATTCAGGAAATCAGCTGTATGTAAATATTGTCATTTGCGTTTAGTTTTTACTGAACAATTTAAAGTTGAATAGTCATTTAGACTAGGTAATATAGGAGAGGAATGGAGAATGTAAAATTCATTTTATGAAAACAAGATTTTTTTTAAAAAAAAATCACAATTTCTACTCTATAAAGGCCTATTTCATTTTTATACTTTTTTTTTTTTTTGAAAGAAAATTAACTGCCCAATAAATGAAGCTTTTTGTCGGGTTTACAAAGGTGCAATTCTGAATCTGCATATCTTTGATGACACAAATTCTCTGGCCATAATTCTGTGATTAATGCTATATTTCACATGCAGAAATTCTATACCATATTCTTCCCTGCCATATTCACTTAAAAACAAATCAGGTAACAGGATATGCAATAGATGTATGGCTGAGTTGCTTTCTATTAAAGTAGGTGACTGACTCAATAAAAAATACAGAGAAGCTTTCTGTATACCACTATAGGGCAATAGCTGCCATTTAGATTAGTTTGTAGGAGTCAAATGTGACTCATTCATACGGTCAACTTCTTTGTATGTTATGAAAATGAAAAAAAAAATGCAAGATTTTGAAAGAATAATAAACCAACTTCATAAAGTGTTCCTAGATATAATTGAGGAAAAAGCATTGCAATTATGTTTTACCTTTACTTTTTTTTTTAACCATACGATCTATGGAAAACTGCATTGCTTTTAAAAAATGCAGCTTCCTCAATTCATAAACAGTGTGTTATTTCATATAATTTTATACCAAAAGCTGCCACAGTCAGCTTTATTTTGTGGATGAAGATCTAAAATTGAAAGGAGCATACTTAATATATGCATTTGGATTAATGGGTTTTACCACAGGCAATCATGCTTGAACTGAACAGAACAAAAACTTCATTTTGGTCATTTGTTAAAAAAAAATCTATGAAACAAACAAAACAAAATTATCTTTCTACATCTCTAACTATTTGCAAACATTTGTGAGCAAAGTTTATACATAATCTAGCAAAAGTTTGCTACTTTTAGAGAAATAAATGTATATTGGTTGTTTGACAGATAATGCAAATAAAAATGATCAGAGTATCCTGGGAATTTTAAAGAAAAAAGGGGCAAGGAATGTTCCTGCAGAACTACAATACAAAAGAACATGAGCTATGATTTCTATAGCACCCGAGTCACAGGGATTCTCCTATATTTTCCTTTCCAAACTAGCTGTGGGAAGGTATTGAACTTGGCTAGAGATAAAGCTCTCCTGAACTTGGAAATTGTAATATGAAGCTGAACATGCTTGAACTGTTACACTAATTATTATGATTTATCTCAGAGCAAAACATTATCTTTAAAAAAGGGGCGCACTTTCTTATATACTAATTTTATTTATTGTAAAAGAAAATGAATTAGGAAAACAATCCAGATAGAATAACAAATATGGGGAATGAATATGTTTTATACCACATACTAATTTAACCGTAATGAATGAACCATAACTGACTGGGTTTGCATAACATACAAAATCACAAACTCATGCTTTGCATGCTAAGCCGATGTAATGTGGTTTGTTTGGTCTTCATGTATGGCCTAAAGTTAGCTATGGTCTAGCCCTAGCATTATATCATCACTAATGAAAAGAAAATCATAAATAGTCATTATAAACTTATGAAGAAAGGCCTATATTATTGTGACTGAAATAAATTAAACATGATGAAAAAAGAGTTAACCAAATAACCATATAACTACTGTATATACAAAAATGTAAAGCTCATTAAAAACTTAACTTTATTGTTAAACCTACATAGAATAGCAACTTCGTGTCACATTCTCATTTATAGAGCACAAAGGCTTTTCATTAATAAGTAACAATCTCACAACTTGGATTCATTCCTTAAAACCGGGTAACTACCAGTAAATGTCATTCTAGTTATGTAAAATTATCCTCTTTGCCATACCCTAACTTAACTTAACAAGTTCTTCATGAGTTGGCAAGTTGCATGTTTTAGGAATATAGGTCTACATCATATTGAGATCCATAACTATAATATTTCTTCTCAAAACTACAGTATATTAATATATAGTAATTTGAAACTACAGCAATGCTATCCTGGCAATTTTTGGAGAGCCTTGGAAACTGGTCTCAAGGCTAAAGAGATTGAATGTGGCGGTGGGGTAATTGATTAAAAGACATGGGGTCATAGTTGCACTCTGAGTTTGTCTTGCAGACATTTCATTGCAGCACTGATAATGTTATCTAGTTTGAATAATAAAATGTCTCAAAGAAAACAACCAACTTCGGGCAGCAACAAGGATCCATCATTTAACCCTGTGCTACAAATATTTTCCTTTATTAATATTAAAAGATGTTTTCATTAAAAGGTGTGTAGCTTCCAGCATTGTATAGAACTGACTTTCTCTGCACCATACTTGTCTCTTCAAGAATCATGTAAATGTGTTTGTTGCTTTTTCACTTATAGCTATAACACTGTCACTTAAATATTATAGTATATATTTATATATATATATACTATATAGTATATGTTAAGTTTGGGCAATAGAGGCAGGAGACCAGTGAGTAACAACAGCTCTTTAGTTTATAGTGATCCCAGCAAAAACAACAGGCAGAAACCCCTCTTTAAATACTCTTTTGGCTTCTGGGAGCAATGCTCCCAGAAGCATGAAGCTGAAGCCTGAAGATGACGAATGAGACTTCATCGAAACGTCGCCAAGACACTTCCAATTTTACACGGGAGAAAACCCGAATAACCAAAGATCTACATACAAACACCCGCGAAAACCTCAGAAAACATATATATATAGTATAGAGAAGTAGTTAATTGTATATGTTAGATTTAACAAAGTAGAAATATCTGAGCAATAAATCAACCGTTTATGCAAGGTTAAAGACCAAGGATTCAGCCTTGTTTTTTTGTGATTTGAACCAGAACTTAACTGAAACTTTCTCTGCTTCCTGGTTGAAATAGGAAGCACTTGCACAAGTAAAGTACCATTCACACAATCCTGGGATGCAAAACTACAGATAATCATCACTCTATGGCAGCAAAGAGTTATGCTTTTCAGTATTTCCATTCTGACATGTAGTACTCATCTAATTTTTTGCAGCCCAGGTAGAGAAATTCTATCTTTGATTCATTCTGCAATGAATATTCCTTCACTTCTTACTACTTTAGTGCCAATCCTTCCTCTGCCACAACTTCCAGCTGAAAGAAGCTGTTCTTCATTGTTCCTATTTCCCTGTTCCTAAAAATAAGGAACCAAAAACCCAATGAATCCTGCAGTCACATTTATTTGATGTAGCTTTTAAAAATGCAAGCACTTAGATATACTTGCTTCATTTAGATTTGGGCCAGATGTTTGAGGATTAAAATGCAAGGATTAAAATGCAAGGACAGCATGTAGAGTTTTATTGACAATCTGGCACTTTGTATTATTTTTTCTGAAAACTTTTAGCAGTAGTTAATTTGACTCCCATGATTCTTAAGAGGGCTGTATGGTGTAGAGAGAAAATTTAGGCAAAAAAACCAAACTGCACAAGTACCGTATATGTGGTACCTTGCTCAACAGTAGTACTTGTGAGAGGGATCTTGGAATCCTAGTGGACAACCATTTAGATATGAGCCAGCAGTGTGCAGCAGCTTCTAAAAAAGCCAACACAGTTCTGGCTGCATAAACAGAGGGATAGAATCAAGATCACGTGAAGTGTTAATACCACTTTATAATGTCTTGGTAAGGCCACACATGGAATATTGCATTCAGTTTTGGTCGCCACGATGTAAAAAAGATACTGAGACTCTAGAAAGAGTGCAGAGAAGAGCAACAAAGATGATTAGGGAACTGGAGGCTAAAACATATGAAGAACGGTTGCAGGAACTGGGTATGTCTAGTTTAATAAAAAGAAGGACTAGGGAAGACATGATAGCTGTGTTCCAATATCTCAGGGGTTGCCACAAAGAAGAGGGAGTCGGTCTGTTCTCCAAAGCACCTGAGGGTAGAACAAGAAGCAATGGGTGGAAACTAATCAAGGAAAGAAGCAACTTAGAACTAGGGAGAAATTTCCTGACAGTTAGAACAATTAATAAGTGGAACAACTTGCCTGCAGAAGTTGTAAATGCTCCAACACTGGAAATTTTTAAGAAAATATTGGATAATCATCTGTCTGAGATGGTGTAGGGTTTCCTGCCTGGGCAGGGGATTCGACTAGAAGACCTCCAAGGTCCCTTCCAACTCTGTTGTTGTTGTTGTTGTTGTTGTTGTTGTTGTTGTTGTTATTATTATTATTATTGTTGTTGTTGTTGTTATTATTATTATTATTATTATTATTATTATTATTATTATTATTATTATTATTATTATTATTTCTATGTAGGGTGCTGGAAGGTGCAGAACTGCTTAATGGCAGCATCTTTTAATTCTTATTCCTCTGAAACAAAGCATAATCCCACAACTACATGCAATTTCTACAGCCTTGAGAGAAGTTTCCATTTTCCAAGCCTCTCCTATACTTGCTACCTCATTATAATTTTTAATCTGAAGGGGAAAATGATTAAAAATGTTGGAAGTAATCATGTATTTAATTAAATTAATTTTAATTAAGCTGAAATTACATTAAATCAAATTTAGTTTTTGGTCTGATGTTAACTGTTTCTTTGTCTCAGTCCTGCCTACTTCTTCAAGTACATTTTCAATTTGCCACTCAAAGCACACTCTATACCTTGAAAAAAGTTATGGATCATTACACAATAACAGCAATTAGTTTTGTTCTCTGGCCACATTAAATGAGATGTTCATTGCAGGGAAGCAATTATCTCCCACATGTGGTGACATTTAAATCTCTCCAAAGTGGTGGTTTTCATTTTAAAAATGAAGTGGATGCTATAGTTACTAGATTTGGGCTGCAAAAATGTGGCTGATTGTTAGACAAAGCAAAAAGAGTTTTCTATTATCTCCTTGCTGCCATCAAATGATCATCAGTCCAGATTTGATATCCCTAATCCTTAGCTTCATTGAAATGCAAGTAGCAATTTCAGATATTTTGTGATGTCTCTGGCATGGAATTGAAAGGCTAATGTTGATTTCTCAATCACCTAATCTTAGACACCTGAAGGGTCCCCAAAGTTGCTGTTTATATAACTATTAGTATCTGTTATAATATAATGTATGGAAGATCATAGCATTCAGAATGAACTTCAAATCTAATTTAATTGCCTGCAGAAGTTGTAAATGCTCCAACACTGGAAATTTTTAAGAAAATGTTGGATAACCATCTGTCTGAGATGGTGTAGGGTTTCCTGCCTGGGCAGGGGGTTGGACTAGAAGGCCTCCAAAGTCCATTCCAACTCTGTTGTTATATTATATTAATATTTAGAATCAAAACAAGACTTGTGTGTATGCTTATAGTTATAGAAAAGAGATCTGGAAACAGTTTACAGTAATCCTTTAAACCTGACTGTTTTTTGCTATGTATTTCTGTATATATATTTGATTAAAAACCACCACAACACCACCACACATTGTTAGATGTGATAACAACCTGGCTGAAAAACTGATCGGTATCACGTGAAACAAAACATCTTGAAAATGCCTTTTCAAAAATAAAGTCTATGCATCCATACGACACTGATTTTTTTTTTTCAGAAAAGAAAATTAAGGTAAAATTCCCATGGGTAGAATTCTTTCTTGTACAGATGTAAAATGGCTGAAGGCTGTATTTGTGAGTGTTATCTCTTTCCTGGCTTCTGAACCTTTAATTCAATCTTGACGGAAGCCATCATAAGGGATTCTTCATGGGAGGAAGCTTCACCACCACCCCTTAAGATCAGGAAGTGAGACTACTCAGGGGGCAAAATAATAGAAAGATAAGTAATGAAACCACAAACAAGGCAAGCTTAAAGTATCATCAAAAGAAATGTGAAAATAGCTTGAGAAAAATGTTCAATCTGCATGAAGAAAAAAAAAACCTGGTAGGAAATCTGAAGATTTTCTGGCAGAATAGGCAAGAAAAGGATGAGACTATTGCCTTACACAATGTAAGCCGTCCTGAGTCTTCGGAGAAGGGCGGGATATAAATGTAAATAATAATAAAAAAGTTTCAACAGAAACAGTATTTTTTGGAAGAGCTGTCATTTACAGCAAGGAAACAGCTAGAAGTAAGTTGAAGGGGAAGGCAATGTTTTTCTCTTTGCACATAAAATCTCGCCAGCTAGGATTGGTTTAGAAATGTCCAGCTAGAGAAAAATGGATAGCAAGGAGATTAATCAAAATTGCTTCTTTTCATTGGACCATGCAATAACACATCATTTTATTCCTGATGACTACCACTAAGATGACAAAAGTAATAGACTGGGTAAGAACCAGTGCATTTTTAAAAAATATGTTGATAATAATCTAATATAATCAAAGTTCTCTGGACGGATCACAACTTTTGATTGTGCTCCAGAAAATCGCTTCCCATAATTCTAGGATTCATAACTGAATTTCAGTTATTCTGAAATAACTGATGTAATTATTGGATGCCTCCAAGGGCAGCGATAAAAAGTTCTTGTATGTCACAATCTTGAGCAGTGCCTTCTCCTAGTGTATCTTTCTATGCATATCCCCTATATGTACCTTTCTACATCACCTTAGGTTACTATATTTTGGCTGCAGCAGAAAACATTTTAGGATTCAAACCCATTGTACAGTATATTTTAAGTGGGTAATAGCAATAGTCTTCCTAAGGGAATGGATTTTATCTAAGCTGAAATGCTTTGTCCCTTGATTATTGTTTCTAGTTCTCATGGTGACCATTTGCCAGGCATTTAAAAGTGCAAATTTATTGGCAATATTGTTCCTGGAACATTGTTCCTGTTTTAAAAATTCCCATAAGTTTCCGAAGGCATAACAGCTTAACCCATTCCAACAAATTTTGCTTTAGCATTCTAAATGCTCAATTACATTTAACAAAATTAGAAAACAGAGAAATGAAACTGAAAATGTTAATACCTGTTGCCTCCCATAATTCTGTACTTGTTTTATGGTATACAGAAGAAACTTCTCCATGTGAATCCACACATTTCCACTATTGTTTATTCAGAACTTGCAAGTTATCTTTTGTTGAGTAACCTTTGTTTTTTGTTATAGGGGGTAGTTAAGGGGATATTTATATTAAGAAATTAAAAACCAAACTATACTTAGTGACTGCTGGGGTTCTGGCAACTGCCTTGGCAGTTATAGTTCAATAACTTGTATAATTTGACTGCTTTGATGTATTGAAAAGCAATATGGGTTCATTGAGAGAAGATTTCCCTTTGTGTAGAACAAACCCAGTTCTTCTCTGGGTAGGCGAAAAATGTAGCAGACCCATAATATTCATTGTTCTTCCAATGGTTGCTGCATTTGAACTGCAGGTGACAATCTGTAGGCTATGTAGGTCAAAATTGGCAATGCTATATCAAATCCTGTTCCTGTCAAAAGTGGTGTTCCCCAAGGCAGCGTTTTTGGACCAACACTCTTCATATTATACATTAATGATCTCTATGACCAAATTACAAGCAATTGTGTTCTCTTTGCAGACGATGTCAAACTATTTAACACCACCAATAATACAGCTACCCTTCAAAAAGACCTAGACTTTGTATCTGAATGGTCTAAAACTTGGCAACTCCAAATCTCTACCAGCAAATGTTCAGTCTTACATATTGGAAAAAAGAACATAAACACTAAGTACAAGCTTGATGGACATTACCTTACAGATGACCCACACCCTGTTAAAGACCTTGCAGTTTTCATATCAAATGATCTAAGTGCCAAAGCCCACTGCAACTACATTGCAAAAAAAGCTTTAAGAATTGTAAACCTAATCTTGTGTAGCTTCTTCTCCAAAAACACTACACTACTAACCAGAGCATATAAAACATTTGCTAGACCAATTCTTGAATACAGCTCTGGAACCCATACACATTTTTGACATCAATACAATTGAACCTGTCCAGAAATATTTTACAAGAAGAGTTCTCCATTCCTCTGAATACAACAAAATACCTTACGCCACCAGACTTGAAATCCTGGGTTTAGAAAATTTGAACTACGCCATCTTTGGCATGACTTGAATTTAACTCATAGAATCATCTATTACAATGTCCTTCCTGTCAAAGACTACTTCAGCTTCAATTGCAACAATACACGAGCACACAATAGATTTAAGCTTAATGTTAACCGCTCCAATCTTGATTGCAGAAAATATGATTTCAGTAACAGAGTTGTTAATGCTTGGAATACACTACCTGACTCTGTGGTCTCTTCCCAAAATCCCCAAAACTTCAACCAAAAACTGCCTGCTATTGACCTCACCCCATTCCTATTAATATAGTTATTACATACTCATATATATGCTTATATATTGTATAGTTATTTCATTCTTACACTTATATATACTGTGTGACAAAATAAAAAAATAAAAAAATAAAATAAAAAATGTGCAATCATTCTGATGATGTTATTGGATCACTGGAAACCTCTTTTGCTATATGATGTGAGTTTGGGCCTTTGAAAAGTTTTTTTATGACATATATGTTTACTTTCATATTGCTTAAATAAGAACTTTATAGATTTCTTGCTTTTTTTCTCTGTCTTTTCGTTTTATATTTATCTGAAAAGGGGGTGAGGTATCTTAAAAGTATTGCCGTGAACAGCATTTCCAACCCTGCTTACAGAATAGTTTCTATGGTTCCACTGGACTTTGGGTTTGGAGAACATTTGTTCCCTCTTTATAAACTGTTTTGTATAACTAATTCTTAGAAACTGTTCTATTGTGGATCAAAAGTATGAATTTCTCCCTCTTTCATAGGGAGAATAGCATTAGAACAGGTCATTAGATTTGGAAAATTTCATGGGAACGTGGAAATATCTCCAATGCACTGCTTTGATCAAATTTGAACAAACTCACAATTGTTTTTAAGGGTTTCAAAAAAAGCTGTCTTTATAGTTATATGGCATTATTCAGTTAGCGCATATAAATTACCATCACAGATAAATTATAGGCCAGTCTGATGTATGTTATTGTCCATTATGAAAAATCCACCAGGCTGGTGGGTGTGGGCAGTGTATCAAATCCTATAGTGTATACCTCTAATAATATTTAAATTTATTAAGTTATAGATAAGCAAGAAAGCAATTAATAAACTAAATATATAATCTTGTGTTTCGATTGTTACAAGAGCAAAGGACCAATTGTTTCATTGGTTCTTTGCTCTTGTAACTTAAATGTTGCTTACATGGATTTGTTTAGAGATGTAGCCCAAGTAATAAATATATATTGAGGAAGGACGTTGATTTATTTGTGCATTTACTTAAAAAAATTATATAGTTTTCTATATAATATCTGTCTGAAATAATTATATAAGTGCAGTTTTACATCAACTTTAGTTCCTTATAAAAGTTTTAAAAAAATCAAATTAGATTCCAAAAAGGAGCATGAGGAGGACTTGGTTGTTCTTTAGCCATACTCTTGCTGTTCCTGGCCAGAAGAAAGCACTAACATTACCACAAAGCGACTGCTTATCCTTCTACATTAATAATAAAATACTTCTTTTTACCAGTTCCTTTTTAGTGTTACTGTTTATATGTTTCAGCTGTAGCTAATTGCATACAGACATTCTTATATATACTGAACACATGTCCTTGAACAGCCATTACATAACAAAATGAGACAAGTGTACTATGTTCGCTGGAACCCAATATAAATTTCTATTTGGCAGCAAGCCTTCAGACACTATGCATACACTCAAATTGGAGCAATAAGTCACCCAGGGAATCTATGCAAATCAAGAAGCAACTATCGAAACAACATTAATGTTTCTTGAAAAAATAAGAGAATCAATGGGGAAAAAAAGGGACTCCAAGTAAATAATTGAAATGATTAAAAATACTGAATAAAAATTATAGACTTGGATATTTGCAGACAAATGGATGCAGTACTGTTGTTATTAATGCAATGCTGATTTGCAATTACTAATTCCGAAGCACGTTCCCAAATGCCATTAGTAATGGCTGCTGAAAACTCTTTTCTTTACCTGCAAGTATTTCTGTTTTATATATTCCATTATGACAGCTCAGTGTGTCCTTCTGCATTTTATATCAATATTTACGGCCTTTAGAAGAACACCGTAACCATATTTCATATGCCTAATCAGAACAACAGACGTACAACATCTATCCTGATAAGGTTTATTTTTCAATAAAAGGGCCCTTTACTAATCTGGTGATTGCTGTTATATACCACTTCTAATCCAATAGATACATTTCTGGACAGATGAATCCTCTTACAATACAATAAGATATTAGCAAACCTAGTTCCTGGTACATTTATTGAAAGTTTCAATACTGCTCATAACTTCCTTTGGGAAATTGGTAAGCAATGATACAAATCAGATTAGCCCTATGGGTAGGAAAACTTTTCTACACCGGACCACCCCAACGAAGCTATCGAAGTGCTGTCCCGGTGTCTGGAGGCCGTACGGGTCTGGATGGGGAGAAACAGGCTCAAGCTCAATCCCGCCAAGACAGAGTGGTTGTGGATGCCGGCATCCCGGTACAGTCAGCTTAATCTGCTGACCATCGGTGGCGAGTCATTGGCCCCGATGGAAAGGGCCCGCAACTTAGGCGTCCTCCTGGATGAACGGCTGTCTCTAGAAGACCATTTGACGGCCGTCTCCAGGAGAGCGTTCTACCAGGTTCGCCTGGTACGCCAGTTGCGCCCCTTTCTGGACCGAGATGCCCTATGCACGGTCACTCACGCACTCGTGACGTCTCGCCTGGATTACTGCAATGCTCTCTACATGGGGCTCCCCTTGAAGGGCATCCGGAGGCTGCAGTTAGTCCAGAACGCGCTGCGCTGGTGATAGATGGAGCCCTCGTGGCTCCCGTGATAACACCCATCCTGCGCAGACTGCACTGGCTACCTGTGGCTTTCGGGTGCGCTTCAAGGTCTTGGTGACCACCTTTAAAGCGCCCATGGCATTGGGCCGGGTTACTTACGGGACCGCCTACTGCTACCGAATACCTCTCACCGACCCGTGCGCTCTCACAGAGAGGGTCTCCTCAGGGTGCCGTCAGCAAGGCAATGTCGCCTGGCGACGCCCAGGGCAAGGGCCTTCTGTGGGGCTCCCACCCTTGGAACGAACTTCCCCGGACTCCGCCAGCTTCCGGACCTTCGGACCTTCCGCCGCGGGCTTAAAACATATTTATTTAATTGTGCAGGACTGAGCTAGGTTTTAAATTCATGGGTTTTAATTGGGTTCTATTTGTATATTTTAATTAACGGGCTTTCAAATAAGTTTCTTAATTGTTTTTATTCTGTATTTATATTTATATGTTTTTAAATGCCTGTGAACCGCCCTGAGTCCTTCGGGAGATAGGGCGGTATATAAATACGATTAATAAATAAATAAATAAATAAACAAAACAGAAATTGCATAAATATGTAATAAAAAGGGAGCTATCCTTGTCAAAATAATATTACCACTCTAGTAAGTGTTAGACGAGTCAACTGTGTACCGTATGTGGTTACTATAGGTATATGTAATCTTGCAGTATTTTTCTATTTCATCTCTAGAAAAAACAGTAGGAAAAGAGATAAAAGAATATGAAAGGAAAACAGGAACATTTAAAGCACCATGTATTCTTAAACACATTTGCTTAGAGGTAACATCCCACTTAATTTGACGGGACCTCATATATCCTGAAACATTGTTTGGGGTTTCTGTTTCACTCAGCTTTCAGGCTCATTATTGGATCATAAAACGTGACTATACTCCAGGAGGCCATGTGAGAGGGAACAGTGATACGGATAGCTGAGCTCTAAGTAGTCAGAATTTCTAAACATTAGGTCCAGCTGAAATAACACAGGTTAATAACTCAACCTGTTCAGTGGTTGAAACCTGTTAAAAGCAGTTTAAAAATGGATCTAGGTGGCAAGTTCTGCCACAGGTTACAAGGGCAGTTCTTGTTCTCTGAATGATTTAGAAACCTTTGATCTGGGAATTCCCCCACCCCATTTTATACTTAGTCACAGTGCCATACCATAATAGGATCAATTAGAAGGTTTTTTAAAAAATTGTTGTATTTTATTTGAAGCACGGCAAACTTTAACATTTAATATTTGCTAGCTGCCCAGTGGGTGGAACTGGTGTTTGAGAGCTTTGGACTTCCTCATGTATAAAACCTTTTTTTTAATTAACAGTGAATAAAACACTGTTATAGTTTTCTACTTGAAAATGCTGAGTTATTGTACTCTATATTTCCAGTAAACATGACCAGAGATGCTTTTCAGAGATGGGAGAAGGATACATCTCATGGGCTAGAGCTTGCCTATCCCCGATTTTAAAAAGTTCAAATGAGTAAATGCTGGATTGAATTGAAAACATTGCACTCCTTTTGTTCATAGAAGAGACTAGGATTCAGTGGAGTTTTTCACTGGAGGAAGGGTGCAGAGACTTCCGTTAATCTAATTTCACCTTGCATCTGCCCCTCCCCTGATGCCCGATGTCACATTATTTTAGAGGTTACTCCTTATTTTCAGAGGAGCAAAGCATAGGAGCACAAATCACCCTATGCAAACTACAGATTGAAGCATTTCCTGTAGGGACAATCAATGCAATCATGCAATTATTTACCTCTTTCTCAATTTATCACTTTCCTCTTCTGCAGATGGACAGGAAATTCTCTTTGGTTTAAACCTTGCCAGCTTTATATCTATATATAACTCCTTGTTTTTCTTACAGCAGTAAGAGCGGCCGTTATGTTCCCATTTATGTAAAAGTTTTTTTAAAAAAATAGCTTTAAAACTTTGGTAATACCTATTCTTTATGTGGATCCTAAGGCTGCAATCTAATCTTGAGATATTTGTTTTGTTTTGGTTTTTATATTTTCATTGAGCCTGGAGGCTAAATTATATAGCTTTGATTTGCCTTTTGTATTTGTTCTGTGATAGCTGAATGCATATTGTTCTGGTGGGTTAGGTAAACATAATAATAACATATTTTTATGCCAGGCAGGGAGCTGTTTCTCCTTTCATATGTATGTATCAGTGGTGAAATCCACTTACCTTCACTACTGGTTTGGGAATGTGAGCATGCGTGCCTCTTCTGTGCATGCGCAGATATAAAAAACAGGATGTAATGACATCCCGGTGAGTGGATGGAGCTTCCCGCCGCCAGCGCTACCAATTCATGTGAGCTGGATAGATCCGGCTGGATTTCACCGCTGGTATGTATGTATGTATGTATGTATGTATGTATGTATGTATGCATGCATGAATGTATGTATGTATGTATACATGTATGTATGACATTCATATAGTCAGCCACCAAACTCTGGGCATATCCCAAAACAGTTTCCAGAAGATATTCTTGGAAGATTCCCTATTTGAATTATGGCACAGTATATGAAATGATCAGATAGAATTAAAGTAATAAAGATACTTCTCAATAAAGATAGTTCTCAACTTATGATCACAAATGAGACTGGAACTTGCTAAATGATTGCAGTTATTGATTAAATCATAACCAATTGACCAGGCCCAATTATATCATCTTTTTTTTTTTTGCCATGGTTGCAAATCACTGTGGTTCTTAAATGAATCCAGCTTCCCCCGTTAACTTTGTTTGCTGCAAGCCAGCTTGGAAAGTTGCAAATAGCAGTCGCATGACCCTGGGAAACTGCAGACCTTGTAAATGCGTATCGATTGCCAAGTACCTGAATCACAATCATGTGACCATGGAGATGCCACAATAGAAGTAAGAGAAGTAAGAAGTAACTGGACTGGTTGTAAGTCATTTTTCAGCACTTTGTACTTTGAATGGTTGCCAACTGAATGGTTCTAAGTTGAGGACTACCTATAACCTAAGTGTACTTCTAATAATTATTTCAATGCTTTGGACTTTCTCGTGTAAGGTTGATTAAACATGGACTAGACAGTGGCCAAATCTCAACTGAAGAAAGAGGATAAAGATTTATCAGAACACACTAGAGAGGTGCTATTCAGGCAATGGTTGAATAAATGACTTTCTTTTAGGAAGACAAAATCAAATAAAGATCAGTATTGGTAGCCAATAACAGACCATTAGAAATAAGAGAAAGAGAATATGCTGTGCACGGTTGGATCTCAGAAATAGCATTCAGGCTCTCATATAAAAAGAAGCCTTTGAGCAACAAGAAATACGACAGAGATTTTTCTAAAAATGCAGAATAGAGATATGACAATGAATTATATGAAAGACAGAATAACCGCAGATATGCTCACTGACAAGACAATAATAAAAATCATCAGTTGGCGAATGGGGCCTATTAAATAAGCCACTAATTTCAGTGATCAAAAAAAATAAAAAATCAGAAAAAATAACATTGATATTAGAAGCAATTATTAAGAAATTTTAGTCTCCATGCATGTATTTTAACCCCTTTGTTTTATTTTTATTTTATTTACCTCTTGGGTTCTTCAGACCCTGAATAGAGATAGAACCTCCTGGATGCAATATTAAATTCTCTGCATGGGCTAATAGGAACTGGATTGCAATGTCTTTTAATAAAAGGAAGAAACCTAATTTAAAAAGGCTCACTTTTAAAAATCTTATCTATGCCAGCATTTTGGATTTAAGTATTCGCTAATCTTTACTACCACAGTGAAAGGGGCCTAACAGATTGCACTGAAATTCATGCCTTGAAATTGATTGAGAAAAAATGCTTCAGAATTTGTGTGTCCTAAGTGCCTCTCTGCTATTCTTTGAAGCAGTTTTTTTTCCTTAAGAATCCACATGAATCTGAAAAAAATGTTCCCTGTAGTTTAGGGAATAGTAAAGTTCTCTGCTTGCACATTTCTTCTTCCAATCATCTGAAGGCATGCACAACTTTGTCTAGAAGAGGAACTGCACATAGAATGGATTCACATATATTTTGTTAGCACCCGCAGGTAACATTAAGAGCCATTCAGAATCACAGTTGCTTTTTGTGTTGTATTATCTAAAATTCTTCTAAATTGAATTAATAGGACAAAAACACAAAAGCTACCTTGCTTGAATGAAAAGACTCCTCACCTTAAATGCAAACACAGTACAAACATTATACAAGGTTCATAAGTAAGTTAATAGTGCTAGCAATATTGCTAGCAAAAACGCACTGAACACATGACATTCATCAGAAGTATCATAAAAACATGCAAATGTTTACTAAGTTGGCATGATCTTCATACTGTTTCCAAAATACCAGCCAATGTTTAAAAAATTTTCTCACAGAAATAGAAGAATTCAAGGTGTTCAAGAATTGTATAGCTATAGTTACAGGTCATTTTCAGTTAACGAACAACTAAAATGCTGTCACATTATTTGGATATTTTAGCCATTTTTAGCTATTATCATATATACGACTTTCCAAAATGTTCTCTCCGTTAATGATTTCATTATTTTGTATTTTTGAATGTGTTGACTTCTTTTTCAAGCTCCAGATTCTGTTTGGTGTTATACTCAGAAGCATTTTCCATTTCCATTATATAATGTACTATTAGCTTTGTTTATATATTTAAAAAGCCAAACAGGCAAACAATAAAGACAGCAAATGGCCTATAGCCTAACAGTGCCTTGCACATAGGTTGGAAGTCAACAACCCATATAATTCTCCGCCAGCTTATAAATGAGTTGATGTGGGAGAAGACTGACGATAGGTAGCATAAAACTAAAACATAATCACGTGGTCATAAAAAATGGGGTACATTCAGACAATTCCTGTTTTGCACAGGAAAACAGATTAACCTGGATTAATCTGATTTTGGCACCAGGAGTAACTAAGTAAGTAAGAAGCCGAGAATATAAAATTCTAGAGCCTCTAGATTTTCACAATCCGTAAACCAATGAACCAACTGGATAGAAGGAAATATTTAAAAGTCCAAGAAAAATTCAAAAGTCCAAGAAAACAGTCAGGATGGTAGAAATCTGGCTCATGCCAATAATGCAAACTTGATTATTTTTATTTTATTGATCATATTTAAGATCTGCCCACCTGCCTCACAGATACTGCCTTATACACTGTAAGCCGCCCTGAGTCTTCGGAGAAGGGCGGGGTATAAATGTAAAACAACAAAAAAAAAATACTCTGGGCGGTGTACAATAAAATATAAAAAAATAAAAAACAGTAGGTAAAATTTAAAAGAGGCAAGGAATGTTAAATATTGATTAAAAGGTGAGGGGACTTTCAGGGCATTTACCTGTCCCACAGCTCCATGGTCCTTTCTGTGCCCCAAAACAGTTTAACTGATGTTTTGACATCTTGTAGGAACTCAACTATTTTCGTTTGATAATCATTATTAAGTTTACTTACTTTATTTATGTAAAAGACTTGTACAGATTCTGTCGTGTCCCACTTCTCCGCTGACGGCCGGGTCAGGGAAATCTGAATCAGGCTTGCCTCTGCAGCTCTGCCCAAAGTCCTAGCAAAGTCCTCAGAGCAGGCAGGAGACCAGTAAGTGACTTCAGCAAGATAAGTTCGACTTTGCCTGACTCAGAGACTGCCAGAAAGCAGATCCTTTATATAGGCCATGGGGTGTGGCTCCATGACTCAGCACTCATTAAGGCCTGCCCCTCCCTTCCTTCTGTTGCCTCCGCCTATCCAGTCTTCTGATGCGAGGGTCACTCCAATCAGCAGCTGTTGGAGGTAAACTTTCCTCAGGCTCACATGCTGTGGAGGAGGGGGAGGGGTCTAGCTGCTCCGTTTGCCTGGGCATGGAGCCAGGGCTGGGGCCGGGGGATGCTCCTCCTCTGCAGCCTGCTTGGGCATGGAGCCAGGGCTGGGACCGGGAGGTGCCCCCTCCTCTGCAGCTTGTCTGGGCATGGAGCCAGGACTGGGGCCAGGAGACATACATTCCTCCGTGTTCGGGAGCAGATAAGCAGACCCCGGCTGCGGTGAGAGCGGACAAGACACAACAGATTCCCAATTTTGAGAACAATTTTGGGAGATCACAACAACATTAAAAACCACTGAAAGAACCCCCCCACCCAAAAAAAAACCTGTAAGAAAAAAAAACATGCAAACAATGATAAAAATTTATTTATTATTTATTTATTTATTTTATTAGATTTTTATATCGCCCTTCTCCCGAAGGACTCAGGGCGGTGTACAGCCAAAATTATAAAACCACACAATATACAAATTAAAACAGAAACTTAAAATCAAGCATATTACATAGATGGCCGAAATTTAAAACAATCAATTTAAAACCCTAAAATTCATAAATAGCCCCAATTAAAATTTAGTAAACTTTTAAGCCAGTCCCGCTTGAATAAATAAATGCGTTTTCAGCTCACGGCGAAAGGTCCGAAGGTCAGGCAATTGGCGTAAACCAGGGGGAAATTTGTTCCAAAGAGTAGGAGCTCCGACAGAGAAGGCCCTTCCCCTGGGGGGCCGCCAGCCGACATTGCTTGGTGGACGGCACCCTGAGAAGACCCTCTCTGTGTGAGCGTACGGGTTGGTGGGAGGCATGAGGTAACAGCAGGCGGTCCCGTAAGTACCCGGGCCCTAAGCCATGGAGCGCTTTAAAGGTGGTAACCAAGATCTTAAAGCGCACCCGAAAGACCACAGGAAGCCAGTGCAGACTGCGCAGGAGTTGTGTTACATGGGAGCAACGTGTGGCTCCCTCTATTACCCGCGCAGCTGCATTCTGAACTAGCTGAAGCCTCCGGGTGCACTTCAAGGGCAGTCCCATGTAGAGAGCATTGCAATAATCCAAACGAGAAGTGACAAGAGCATGAGTGACCGTGCATAAGGCATCCCGGTCAAGGAAGGGGCGCAACTGGCGGACCAAGCGTACTTGGTAAAAAGCCCTCCTGGAGACGGCCACCAAATGATCTTCAAATGACAGCCATCCATCCAGGAGAACACCCAAGTTGCGCACCCTTTCCATTGGGGCCAATGACTCGCTCCCAACAGTCAGCTGCGGTTGCAGCTGACTGTACCGGGGTGCCGGCATCCACAGCCACTCCGTCTTGGAGGGATTGAGCTTGAGTCTGTTTCCCCCCATCCAGACTCGTACGGCTTCCAAGCATCGGGACAGCACTTCGACAGCTTCGTTGGGGTGGCCCGGGGTGGAAAAGTACAGCTGCATTAATTACCCCAAAGCCACTGATGACTTTGGCCAGCGGCTTCATATAGATGTTGAACAGGAGAGGCAAGAGAATCGACCCCTGAGGCACCCCACAAGTAAGGCGCCTCGCAGTCGATCTCTGCCCCCCTGTGAACACCGTCTGCGACCGGTCAGAGAGATAAGAGGAGAACCACCGATAAACGGTGCCTCCCACTCCCAAACTCTCCAACCGGTGCAGCAAGATACCATGGTCGATGGTATCAAAAGCCGCTGAGAGATCTAATAGGACCAGGGCAGAGGAACAACCTCTATCCCTGGCCCTCCAGAGGTCATCCACCAACGCAACCAAAGCTGTCTCCGTACTATGTCCGGACCGGAAGCCGGACTGGAATGGGTCTAGATAGACAGCTTCATCCAGGTACTGGGGAAGCTACCATGCAACCACACTCTCTACAACCTTCGCCACAAAGCGAAGGTTGGTGACTGGATGATAATTTCCCAAAATAGCTGGATCCAGGGAAGGCTTCTTGAGGAGGGGTCTCACCACCGCCTCTTTCAAGGCAGCGGGGAAAACCCCTTCCAACAATGAAGCATTTATAATTCCCCGGAGCCAGCCTCGTGTCACCTCCTGTGTGGCCAGCACCATCCAGGAGGGACATGGATCCAGTAAACATGTAGTTGCATGTAACCTCCCCAGTAACCTGTCCACGTCCTTGAGAGCCACAGAATCAAACTCATCCCAAACAAGCTCAACAAGACGTGTCTCCGTCATCTCATTTGGATCTGGTATCTCAGTCATCCTTCTACGATGCTTCCAATATCCCACACAGAGGTTTCCATTTCACTCTACTCCAGCAACAGGGGGAAGAGTTAACTGTTTATGGTCTTTTGGAAGGCTAAAAGGGTGAATGTCTTCTGGATTGTTAGGGGAAGGTGTTCCACAGGATATGGGCCATTATAGAAAAGGCACACTTTCTGGAACTACTAGATGGCAATATTTAAGCAAAGGAATCTGCAGTGTGCCCATGCTACCTGACCTGGTGGAATGGGCAGATACCCCCAAGAAAAGGCAGTCCCACTATTAAACTGGTCTCTAGCCATGTAGCTGATAATAGCATCTTGAATTGCACCTGGAAAAGAATGGGAGCTAATGCAGTGCAACAATGGTGTAATATGAATAAGCTAAATACTACCATATTTCTTTCATCTGTTAAAGCAACATTTCCCAGGACTTTGCCTTAGGGCAACTTTGACACCAGCATGGTGCCTTATTGTTTCACATATCAAAATGTGATTTTCAGACTTGAAATGACAAATCATTAACCCTGTGCAAATCATATGCCCATTTTGCGATGCACTACTGCTGATGTTTAAAAACTGATCTGTCTCTTCTTGTCACCTAATAAAAATATGATCCATATTTTGTTAACTAAGATTGCCAACTCCAGCAACCCAGGAAGACCCGTTTTCTTTTAAAGAGTGGTACTTGATTTTCACAGTGAAGAATAGGGCAGGAATATGAGCAGTGCATGCAATTTATGGCAGTTCTTGCTTGCCACTGCCAACCTTGGGATTATGTAATATTTTTCATCGGATTTACAAACCCAGCTCTTAATATATTATTATAGTAAGAGTAACTAAGTTTAAAATGACATTTAAAAAAAAGATAATTGTTTTTGAATATTAGCATTTTTTTAAAAAAAAGATGACATTACTCCTTCCATCCATCCATCCATCCATCCATCCATCCATCCATCCACCCAATATCAACTTACTGTTCTTCCCAGTTTGATTTCACTTCCTCCTCTGGATATAGTTATAATGTTAGACCAGCTATAGCAACAGTCAAGTTCTTGCTTGCTCTTGCTGACTAGCAGGCTAAATTCATAGGCCTCTTCTTTTCACTTGTCGTTGGCCAAGGTCCTTCAGAAATGTTAGTTTGTTATGAAATGTTACAGAATTCAAATACAAACCTTGGCTATTTTGGCTACAAAAAGTGAAATCTGTAAGTGGTGGCATTGATAAGGAATGCTGCTTTGAAGATACTGGCATATGGATGTCTAAATGTGAAGAATAGAGTAGAGTAAAGTAGGGTAGGGTAGGGTAGGGTAGGGTAGAGTAGAGTAGAGTAGAGTAGAGTAGAGTAGAATAGAATAGAATAGACTAGGAAGAGACCTTGGAGGTCTTCTAGTCTAGCCCCCTTCTCAAGCAGGAGAACCTATACACTCTCAGATAAGTGACTGTCCAGTTTCTTCTTAAAAACCTTCAGTAATGGAGCTCCCACAACTTCTGAAGGCAAGCTGTTCCACTGGTTAATTGTCCTTACTGTTAGGAAGTTTCTCCTTAATTCCAGATTGCTTCTCTCTTTGATCAGTTTCCAACCATTATTTCCTGTCCTGCCCTCTGGTGCTTTGGACAATAATTTGACTTCCTCTTCTTCGTGGCAGCTCCTCAAATACTGAAATACTGCTATCATGTCACCCTAATTCTTCTTTTCTTTAAACTAGCCAGAGCCAAAATCTGCAGCCGTTCTTCATATGGTTTAGTCTCCAGGCCTTTGATTATCTCTTCTCTGAACTTTTTCCAAAGTCTCAACAACTTCTTTGTAGTATGGTGACCAAAATTGATTCCAGGATTCCAGGTGTGCTCTTACTAGGGTTTTGTAAAGCGGCACTAATACTTCATGTGATCTTGATTCTATGCCTCTCTTTATACAACCCAGGATTGTATTAGCTTTTTTGACTGCTGTTGAACATTTCTGGCTCATATTCAAATGATCATCCACTAGGACTCCAAGATCCCTTTCAGTTACTGTTTTTGAGCCAGGTCTCACTATTCTGTATATATATCTTTAATTGTTCTTGACTAAATGTAAAGCTTTGCTTTTTTCCACATTAAAATTTGTTTTGTTGGATAGGGCCCATTGTTCAAATTTGTCAAGAACTTTTTGGATTCTGACTTTGTCTTCTGGAGTGTTGGCTATTCCTGCCAGTTTATATCATCTGCAAATCTGATGAGTTCCCCTTCTATTCCCTCTTCTAAGTCATTTATAAAGATATTGAAGAGTATTGGGCCTAAAACAGAATCTTGTGGTACCCCACTGCTTATTTCTTTCCATGTGGATGTAGTACCATTAAAGACTACTCATTGAGTACGACTTATGAGCCATCTACAAATCTATCTGAAACATACAGGTAAGCCAGGGATCATGCTGGTCTATGATCAATCACCCTGCTCTCCAGCAGCAGCCATCTCTAGACCCTGGTTCTAGTCTCAGGGTTGGTAGTGGAAAACACCTACCTCTTGGTGCTAGGATACTTCAACCTTCTGCCTTGGTAGAGAGATCTGGTGAAAACTTCCATGAGCTTAATAATCTTATCCCAGGTAATATGTATTAGTCCTCGTATTTGCTTAGGAAGAGATATGTGACCTACAGTTGGAGAAGACTCCCATCAATTTTTTGCCATGGTCAGATCATGCTCTGATTAATTGCTGACTTCCTTAAAGTAGGATCCATTCAGATAATTTCCCACAGGTGTCTGATAGATCTATCTGGTTTCCAGAAGATGTTTCAGAAGGGATTTCAACTTCAAGGTAGATCAAATTAGGAAGCCAAGTGTAAGTCAATACTATGTACATTATAAGGTTATGGTAACGTAATATTGCAAATCAGGATGCACTTTCCCATTCCCCGTGTGTTAGTGAGAATTGGAAACAGTCTTATCTGAAACATTGTATAGTTCTAGCCTGGTTTAAGGTTGTTTTTATCTGTTGTTTTGGTTGCGGTTGTTCTTCCTGTTTCTCAATGGTATTTCTTCTGCTCATTACATAATCTACAGCGTAGGTTAGCTTAGCACACAGTTCATCCCAAGCTTCTCAAGTGTGGCAGGGTTGATGTAGCAGGATTGAACCAGAAGCCTTGAATTCCAAGTAATGACCCTATGTGGACCAAGATAGCATGCTGGATGTCGAATCACAATCCTTTGCAGTTTGTTTCAGCAGTCAATTATTCTATTTTTCCTCCTTGCTGGAGGCTCTTTTTGAGGCTAGAGAATTAGAAAATCTCCTGACCTCGCCCAGACAAGGAATATATTATACACTAACTTCACTTCTTCCATAGAATTCTGAAAGGATGCTGGATATTATTGTCTCCGACCTGGAACTTTTTGCCTAACCATCTTTCATTTTAAACAAAAAGAAAAAGAGGAAAAAAAACTATTAAGAAAGAGAAAATGGAATATTAATTGACACACCTGCATCATGAGTAACTAATTGGTCAACTAAATTATCAGTGTAGATAATAGCTTTTTCAAGGCTGAGATTGCACTCTGAATTCCAGGTGAGGATAGAATAAAAGTTAATTTGGAATACATCTAATAAGTGAATTGTAATGTGATGGGGAAGAGCAGAGGGCTAGTACTAGTAGCGCCAGAAAGAATGAAGCGACTGGGCCGAAGCCGAAAGGATGCTCAGCTGTGGATGTATGTGGTGGTGAAAAGAAAGTCCGATGATGTAAATATTTTTTCTCCATAGGAACCTGGAATGTAAGATCCATGAATCAAGGCAAGCTGGACCTGGTCAAACAAGAGATGACAAGACTGAACATCGACATCTTAGGAATCAGCGAACTAAAATGGACAGGAATGGGTGAATTTAATTCAGATGACTATCAGGTATACTACTGTGGGCAAGAATCCCTCAGAAGAAATGGAGTAGCCTTCATAATCAATAAAAAAGTAGGAAAAGCAACACTGGGATACAATCCCCAAAATGACAGAATGATCTCAGTCCGAATCCAAGGCAAACCATTCAGTCAGTAAAAACAAGACCAAGAGTTGACTGTGGCTCAGATCATGAGCTTCTTCTTGCAAAATTTAGGCTTAAACTAAAGAAAGTAGGGAAAAGCACCACGCCACTCAGATATGAACTAAATCATATCCCTGATGAATATACAGTAGAGGTGACAAATAGATTTAAAGAATTAGATCTGATAGACAGAGTGCCTGATGAACTATAGACGGAGATTCGCAACATTGTACAAGAGGTAGCAACTAAAATCATTCCAAAGAAAAAGAAATGCAAAAAAGCAAAATGGCTGTCTGAGGAAGCTCTGCAAATAGCCGAGGAAAGAAGGAAAGCGAAAGGCAAGGGAGAACCCAGTTGAATGCAGAATTCCAGAGAATAGCTAGAAGAGATAAGAATGCATTTTTAAATGAACAGTGCAAAGAAATAGAAGAAAACAATAGAATAGGGAGGACCAGAGATCTATTCAAGAAAATTGGAGATATGAAGGGAACGTTTCATGCAAAGATGGGCATGATAAAGGACCAAAATGGCAGGGACCTAACAGAGGCAGAAGAGATTAAGAAGAGGTGGCAAAATTACACAGAAGAACTATACAAGAATGAGCTTGACATCCCTGATAATCACAATGGTATGGTCACTAACCTTGAGCCAGACATCCTAGAATGTGAAATCAAATGGGCCTTAGGAAACCTGAGCAACAACAAAGCTAGTGGAGGAGACAGTATTCCAGCTGAGCTATCCAAAATCTTAAAAGACAATGCAGTAAAAGTGCTACACCCAATTTGTCAGCAAATTTGGAAAACTCAACAATGGCCACTGGATTGGAAAAGGTCAGTTTACATTCCAATTCCAAAAAAAGGCAATGCCAAAGACTGTTCAAACTATCGCACCATTGCACTCATTTCACATGCTAGTAAGGTTATGTTTAAAATCCTACAAGCTAGGCTCCAGCAGTATGTGGATCGAGAACTACCAGAAGTACAGGCAGGATTTCGTAGAGGCAGAGGAACTAGAGATCAAATTGCCAACATATGCTGGATCATGGAGAAAGCTAGGGAGTTCCAGAAAAACATCTACTTCTGCTTCATTGACTATGCTAAAGCCTTTGATTGTGTGGATCACAACAAATTGTGGCAAGTTCTTAAAGCGATGGGAGTACCAGACCATCTTATTTGTCTCTTAAGAAACCTGTATGCGGGTCAAGAAGCCACAGTGGGAACTGGATTGGTTCAAAATTGGGAAACCACTGATTGGTTCAAAATTGGGAAAGGAGTCCGGCAAGGCTGTATACTATTACCCTGCCTATTTAACTTATATGCAGAACACATCATGAGAAAGGCGGGGCTAGATGAATCAAAAATTGGAATTAAGATTGCCGGAAGAAATATCAACAACCTCAGATATGCAGA
This sequence comes from Ahaetulla prasina, assembly GCF_028640845.1. Lineage (NCBI taxonomy): Eukaryota > Metazoa > Chordata > Lepidosauria > Squamata > Colubridae > Ahaetulla > Ahaetulla prasina. Next base: position 79,243,440 of record NC_080544.1, read on the forward strand.
TGATACCACTCTAATGGCAGAAAGCAAAGAGGAACTAAAGAGCCTCTTGATGCGGGTGAAGGAGGAGAGTGCAAAAGTTGGCTTGAAACTGAGACGACTTCCGGTGTCCAGTGGCAACGGACGTCTGGAAGGCTTCTCCTGCCTCCAGCGCCCGAATCCGGCCGCCGCCGAGGCCCTCAGGGGCCAGGTGTTCCGAAAAGGACACCTGCCGCACGGACGGCTCGCCAGGGGTCTCCCAGCCGACATACAGGACTGTGGGGACCGATGCTGGCGCGGCCTAGGCTTGGGGGGGTTTGGAGGCCACAGGCCGCGGCCATTATTTTGGTCGTCGCCTGGGCCGCTGTGCCCGGTGACACCGGGGCATTGGATTTATAACTGCAGCAGCCTGGTGGTGAACAGGGAACGGAGAAGAATTGAGGAGGAGAAGGGAAGGGAATATCGGTAAACGTGAGTGGAGTGCTCCGGAGTGCGGGGGGGTTTTTTCTCCCCTGCGGTTGGAAGGAGCACGAGTTATTCTGGAGAGAGGAGAACTTAAAATAAGAAGATTACCGGTTTTGTGGAGCTCTGGAGAGAAGAGGTGATGGAGAAATTTAGGAGGGAAGGTTTGAGGCCCCCCCTCCTTCTGGGGAACAGTGGTGGCGTCCAGCTTCCGCCTTCACTATGAGAATTTTGATGACATCACTTCCCTTCGGCTTCCTGGTTGACTAACTGTACTCTGGACTCGTTGCTCCTGTGAGTGCCCCCTGGTGGATCCGGAGGAAATTACAAGGATACTGTGCCTGCCTGAGGATTTTGTATTTTTTTTTTTTTTTTTTCCTTAATGGCAAAAGGTCAGAGACCAACTGCTGGAGAGATGGAGAGAATTTTGGAAAAGTTATCTAATATGGACAAGAAATTGGATGAAATAAGAGCAGAAATTGTGACTATCCAAAAGGATTTAAAGGATACTCAACAAGTTTCAGCAGAAAACAAGCAGAAAGTGGAAGGTTTGGAGGGTGAGATGCGGGCAGTGCAGAAAAGAGAGGAGACGACAGGCAATGCTGTGCTTGGACTACAGATGGATAAAATGTCTTATTTCCTTAGGTTTCAAAATTTGGAAGAAGTGGACCAAGAAGACTTGAGAGATGTTGTGACTAAATTGTTGGGAGAATTTCTTGGGAGAGGTGTTGATTTCATGAATTGGGATGTGGATCGAGTTTATAGAGTTAATTCGCAATATGCACGCACGCATGCAGTTCCCAGAGAGGTTCATGTCAAATTTGTGAGAAGAGAGACGAGAGATGAAATTCTTAGAAAACATAGGAGTGGGGCACTGATTTACAGGGGCAGGGAGATAGCCATTCTGAGGCAGATTCCCAGACAGGTACGTGAAAAAAGAAAGAAATATTATTTTTTGTCAAGCAAATTGTACCAGAAGGGAGTGGGCTTCAGATGGCTGATGCCAGAGGGATTGATGATTTTCCGGGAGGGCATTACGAAAAAAATCAGTACAATTGCGGAGGCTACGGCCTATGTGGAGGAACACAAAGCCCTCCTGGAATCAGATGACCCAGGAATTGAAGAAGGGGAGGTTATAGATCATGGGGCGGAAGCGGCTGCCGCTGTTGCGGCCCTGGAGTTGGGTCAGGTTGAACCCAGAGTTCTGAGATCCAAAACTAGGAAGTGATAAAGATATTTGGTTTTCCTTATTCTCTTTTGTACGATATTCTGTTTATTCTTGACCCTTCTTTATTACGTATTTAAAATTTGTAAACTTAGCTACTTCGTGTCACCTGCTTGCCATATGGCTGTTGTATGTGTTAAAAAATTTGAGTAAAATTCTTATTTTAGATAAGAAAAATGAAAATTTACCATACCTGATATGTATTTGTATAAACCTTTTTTGACTAATAAAAACTTTTTGAATAAAAAAAAAAAAAAAAAAAAGTTGGCTTGAAACTCAACATTAAGAAAACTAAAATCATGGCATCCGGCCCTCTACATTCCTGGCAGATAGATGGTGAAGAAATGGAGGTAGTGACAGATTTTATTTTCCTGGGCTCCAAGATCACCGCAGATGGGGACTGCAGCCAAGAAATTAAAAGACGCTTGCTCCTGGGGAGGAAAGCTATGGCAAATCTAGACAGCATACTAAAAAGCAGAGACATTACCCTGCCAACAAAAGTGCGTATAGTCAAGGCTATGGTTTTCCCAGTTGCAATGAATGGCTGTGAAGGTTGGACCATAAGAAAGGCTGAGCGCCAAAGAACTGAGACCTTTGAACTCTGGTGCTGGAGAAGACTCCTGCGAGTCCTTTGGACTGCAAGGCGAACAAACAAATCAGTTCTAGAGGAGATCAACCCTGACTGCTCTTTAGAAGGCCAGATCCTGAAGATGAAACTGAAATACTTTGGCCACCTAATGAGAAAGAAGGACTCACTGGAGAAGAGCCTAATGCTGGGAAAGATTGAGGGCAAAAGAAGAAGAGGACGACAGAGAACGAGGTGGCTGGATGGAGTCACTGAAGCAGTAGGCATGAGTTTAAATGGATACCGGAGGATGGTAGAGGACAGGAAGGCCTGGAGAAACGTTGTCCATGGGGTCATGATGGGTCAGACACGACTTCGCAACTAACAACAACAAATGTGATTATATAGCGTTTTTGTTTCATATGGTTCCAACTTAGTCCTCAAGCTATTCACTTCTGTTCTGGCCTTTTGAACAAGTAATTTCTAGTCTGCCTGCCTTCATTTCACTGGCCCCATACTTTGAGATGCTTCCTAATGCTTTGCGTGAATATCTTAAGGACAAGACTGAAGGATACAGGTAATTCTGGTGGGAAGCGATGAGGCTTTGCACAGTGATCTCACTGGTAAAACATTCTTTATAAACTGTATCAGTGAAAGAGCTACATTGATTTTGTTTACAAAAAATTACCATTCTAATGAGATTCTGAGATTGGTAATGCAAGCTGGGATGACCTTAAATTGGTTTGGCAATTCAGTCGAAGTATTGGCAATCCAACAAGCCATGTGGACAAAATGTGCCTTCCATGAATAGAGATGATGATATCAGTTTATTCACTTTAATGACTTTTGGGAAATCTGCAGCCTTGGTAATCAGTCGATTAAATTGTATGAGGATAGCCACTGCTTATATGGTCACATCAGTTTTGTTAATGCCCTCCCAGTTTTGTTAAAGTATGCAATGGATGCATAACTAGACAGAGGCTTTCTGTTCTAATTTGAAATTGTTGGTTTCAAATCTTCTTAGATATCATGATTTTAAAATGACCTTCAAAACTCCATAAATTAAAATGAATGACAAAAAAGGAAAGACTGAATTCCACAACAATATGCACATTTTTTTGGGAATCCTTGTGCAACTTGGCTTATGCTTGTTTGAGACAATTAGAGATACTTTATTAATGTTTAAAATGTCTTCCTGCACAAGGGAAAGGTGCCTCCTCTTTTAAAGACAGTAATTCTATGCTGGATCATTCCAAAATTGGCACTTACAAACTAATACTTAATTACTATATAAAATGATGGAAAGAATCAGTTTTTCAACTACAGTCATCCCTGACAAAAGCAAATTTCTTGATCCATTTCAAAACAGTTTAGGGTGGGCAGTAGGATTCAGGTTGCCTTACCCTGATATATAAATTTTGGAGATCAACAGAGGAAGATAAACTCTGCAGGTTCTTCTTGACAGTTGTACTTTTGTGCATTTCCTTTGCAATTTGGGCTTTGCAACAGTTTTTTTCCCTACACCTCAGGCAGATTTTAAATAGTACTCTTGAAGATAGATGTTTTTCAGAATGGGAAATATTTTATGCTATGATTCATGGCTCCATTGTCTCTCTAATGCTTTTCCATAGGTGTATGAAACAGCTAAACATCAATGTAACTCTATAAGAGGCTGACTTTATGTCCAGTTGGGAAATTTCAGTTGTACAAACTTAACAGACTGGCTAAACTTGGAAAAATATAACGAGGCATTTTATACCTTGCTTAAGGATTGCATCAATATCAATAAAAAGGAATATATCAAGGAAAATACAGCATCAACACTGAGTGAGCAAACTATTATTTATATACAGAGAGCAGAGCCCACTCTGCTCTAGCAATGAAGATGTTATCTAGTAAGGTAACAAAATATGTGCAAGAAAACAACCAAGTTCAGAACACCAAGAATCCCACAGCCAATTCATTTCTAGGAATGATACCGAGTGCTAGACTTTACCTTTAAAATCCCATATGGTTTAGGTACACATTGAGAGAATTATTTCTTCTATTTAAACTTCAGTGTTTATCAAAATCATCTGAGGAACTTCACCTACAATTGCTGTAAGATTGCCTAGCTATAACTCAGGATTGACTCTTCTGCCTCCATTTTGGAATACACTCTCTGTAGAGTTAAGGAACCTAATATCTTTATTGGTTTTTAAACAGGCTTTAAAATACATCTTTTAACTGTTAATTTTAATTATTAATTATACTTATTTTGCTAATTTGTTATAATTGCTATTTTAACTGTTCTTGATGTCTTGATTTTAATTGTTTTATTGTAACTACTGACAGACTTTACTAGCCAGTAGTATATCAAACCAAACAAGTAAACAAACACAAATAATATACTTACATCCACATAGCACTTATTTCCACATAAACATGATGAGATCAGACATCCATTTGATGACCTACTTTGCATATTATGCACAGAATTAGTAATCCATAACACTCCAGTGTCACTGAACTACATAACCCAACATCCTTAAAAAGCATGGCCCATGGCAAGGGATAATGTGTTCAGAACACAGTTCAGAAATCTGGCATGCCATCAAATAATTTATTACTTAAATGCTGCTAGAACTGAGCCATAGAATTATGCTGCAAATCTTTTATTAAAATGACCATCTTAAAATAAAACCAAAGGCTACTTTGGCATTTGTGGTGAGGCATAAATGATGCTAAATACAGTTCTATTACTTCTTATCTATTGCATTGATAGCTTTTACTTTTATTTTTTTAAATTTTAACTTTATTATATAATAAATTAATGTAAGTTGACACTACAAACTGAGATGACCTAGCTATTCAGTAAGTTTTATCGACTGCATATTTGTTATGGAAATATTTATTTGCAGCAAATTCTTTCTGATTGCATTGTCATAAACATATTTTTCTTCTAACAGACAGTCCCTGGTAATGTGCAAGTTAATACCCATCTATGCAACCATGTGGAATTTTGCCCTTTCTTGCATATCTGAAATTTATGTGCCATTTATTTTAGTTTTACTTAATGGAAATGATTCAGTAGATAGAATAGAACTCAAATATTGTATTATGAAAGATCCAGTAGAACAACCAGGAGATATAGTGCAGGGCTGTGATAAGAATTTTCATAGCTAGAAACACAACAAAAGCATTTGTGATAGGCCTCTCAAAAGAGAGACAGCAATAATGGACTGTTCAAGAGGTTTAGTTTTCATTAAATATGAATTACAAATAAACAAAACAAAAACTCCAGAAATATGACAGTGTAAATACATATTTTGTTAGAAATAAGTTAATGCGTGGGACTAATCCTTGAAGAAGGTTGATTGGAGGATAAATAAGGTCAACATTTTGCAGAAAAAAAATGAAAAGAGCATAAGGAATGGATTGGGTATTAAAAAGCTCTGTTTAAAGAATTCCCACCTATTTTGTGTTGTGTTCAATTTCTGCATTACTTAACTATTCTATTCAATACTCTCCAGTAGTAATGCATTTTGGTCAGCTTCAGTTCTCACACAATCTATTCCATCCTGTTGTTTTGTCTCTCTGTTAATTTATTTTTCAAATAAATTTTCTTTTCAAAATTTAATTTCAAGGCATTCTGAAACACTGTATGATATTTTTGATCTAAGATTGACATTACAACCTTGAAGTATCTCTAAAACCCAAAGGTAGCAATGGTCCTCAGATTAATTTTGAAAAAATAGTCATCAACCCATTTTACGATTTACAAAGATTTAACTTCTCAACTCTTCCTAATAATAGCACCATGTTAGTACTTCTGCCCCCTGCTACTAAGGTTAAACTATCAGATGTGGTTTGTCAGGATTCATATTCAATAATATTGACACTGCTTTTAAGAAAAAAAATATTACTTGATTGGAAGCTGCCCAATTTTGATATAAGATGAATGGCTTTGTAAATGTTTTAAATAAAGAAATACAAATAAAAGAAATATTTCCTCACCAGTTTATACTTCAAAAGGTTAAAATGTAACGTATTTGTTTCATAAAAAGGATTCGCAATCTTTTTGACTGAGTTTCAGATGAAAAGCTAATTAATTAAATATTTATTTGTTTGTTTGTTTGTTTGTTTGCCAAACATGTACAAGATAGCAGGTATGAATATGAACATGGACATGAACGAAGGAAATGAATACAAATAAATGGGGACAGTAGGGCAGGGATGGTAGCCACGCTTGTGCGCTTATGCACGCCCCCTTTATGGACCTCTTACGAATGGGGTTTACTACATTTACTACATTTAATAAGTTTATTTTTATGTATCTAAGATGTTTTTTGACACATTAACAATTTAGTGAAAATTTTGAAGTGACTTTGGAAACCACAATCTAAAGTTGTAGAAAGCCTCAGGTGCTCCTGATGCTATACTCATGTGTAATTGCAGTTAAAGTTCATAGTTAAAGTCTTGCTCTGAAATTTCAAGACAGTTGAGCATACATTACATTTCATTAACTCAGAAGGATTCTTGGAGTGAAACAGTATTCAATATGAAACCTATCTTTCACTAATGAATGACTGATGTCTGATAAATGAGAAGGTTGAAAGTATTTAATTCAGTAAAACCATTTGAGGGGGTACTTAACTGTAATGTGTGAGGACTTTCCAGGAATTATGTTTCTGGAAATACAAACTGACACCACTTTCCTTGTGTTATAGCAACAATTCAATCTTCCATTGTTTTCTTGGTTGTAGCATACTTAAAGGGAACCAAGTGGCCATATGTATAGACAGAATATATTTCTAGCTACTTTCAATTATTAGAATCCATGTACCGTATTTTTTGGAGTAAAAGACACATCTTTTCCCCAAAAAAAGAGGGTGAAAATCTGGGTGCATTCTTATACTCCGAATGTAGCCCCACCCAGCTTCTCAAACGGAGGTTTCAGAGGCTGAAAAAAGCATCAGAAATGGAGCTTCAGAAAAAAAGCCCCAAATGGAGCTTCAGAAAAGAAGCTCCCAAACAGAGCTTCAGAAGCTTTTTTTCTGAAGCTCTGTTTCGGAGGCTTCAGAGGCAGGAAAAAAAGCAAAAAAAAGCAAGGAACCAGAGCTCACAACCAAGGAACCTGTTGCTAAAATTCATCTCTGGGAACAGCTGATTGGGGGTATTCCGAGAGGCCAATCCACCTGCCAATCAGTTTTTTTCTTATTTTCCTCCCCAAAAACTAAGGTGCGTCTTATACTCCAGTGTGTCTTATATTCCGAAAAATATGGGTATGTGATTCTGTGTAGACAGAGAGAACTCTTACATGGAAGGTCCACCAGATGGCACCCAATTCCAGTGGTGAACTTGACTAATCCTTGTGGCATTGAAATTCCCTATAAGCAACTATTCCACATGTGCCTCATTGGGTATCATATAAATGGTATTAGCAAAGTACATTGGAATATCTCAGTGTTAGTATTTCCCCATTCAATAGACTGACTATTCATTTTACTTGAACTTTATTTCTTCTAAGAATGATGTGAAGTAACAAGCACCAACATACAGCACATACCAGGTGCTTCATGCCTCATGCCATTTGATAAATCATCTTCAAGGCCATTGCCTTTTTTATTTACCACATCTGGCAATGAAAGCTTAGCCAAGATGGCGCCGACGAAGGCTGCCTCGGTGAAATGCTCTCTAATTGTTTCTTTATTTCTAATTGTTCTCTGTGACTCACTACGGATTTCCTACTCACGAGACCATCTGCTAAAAATTAAGGAACATTTCTTTAAGGAGCAGCTTTCTTTGATCTCACCCCCACCTGTCTTTACAAACATGGAGGAGATTCTAATACAGGAGGAGGCAATTCCCACGGAGCCATGGATTACCAAAAAAACAAACAATGAAAGCGACGGAAGAGAGGTAAATGAGCTGGGATCTTAAACAGATTAAGAAGTCGCATTAAAACTCCTCTGCCTTCAATTTTCCTAACAAATATACACTCACTTGCAAATAAGATGGATGAAATACTCCTCTTAAACAAATACTATTCTGATTTTCGCAATTCAGCAGTCCTATGCTTCTCTGAAACCTGGTTAAATGAATCAATTGAAAATAGCAGCCTGAACATTCCAGGGTTTCAGATTGAACGATCAGGCAGGATTCCAGAAACATCTGGTAAAAAGAAAGGAGGAGGCTTATGCCTATATATTAGCAGAAACTGGTGTCAAGATTTTAAAATAATTTACAAATTCTGTGACAATAATTTTGAGACTCTAATTATCAACTTACTATTCGCCTCGTGAATTTTCCTCATTTCTTCTAATTGCTGTTTATGTCCCACCACAAGCCTGTGTAAACAAGGCATTACGAACTCTAGCTGACCAAATCATGGAGGCTGAAGCCAAACACCCTGATTCACTGGCCATTGTTTTGGGAGATCTAAACAAGACAAACTTAAGGAAAGAGCTACCAAAATACTTTCAGCATGTCAATTGTCCCACCAGAGGCAAGAATACTCTAGACCATTGCTACACAACACTAAAAGATGCTTATCGGTCTTTACCACGTGCAGCTGTAGGACACTCTGATCATTGCATGATTCACCTTGTACCTGCTTACAGGCAAAGACTTAAAGCCACAAAACCAATAATTAAATCAGTGAAGACCTGGACGGAGGAATCAAAATTAAAGCTACAGGCATGTTTTGACTGCACTGATTGGAATATTTTTAAAGATACCTCTGCAGACCTGGATGAACTCACAGATACTGTAACATCATATGTCAGCTTCTGTGAAGACCTATACGTACCTACAAGGAACTTGCGAATATACAGTAACAACAAACCTTGGTTTACACCTAAACTTAAGCAGCTACGACATTCCAAAGAGGAAGCCTACAGAAAAGGTGATAAAATGCTGTACAATCAGGCCAGAAATGCACTAACAAGGGAGATCAGAGCAGCAAAAAGAAGCTACTCTGAAAAGCTAAAGAATCAGTTTTCAGCAAATGAACCAGCAAACATGTGGAAAACTCTTAAAAATATCACCGGCTATGGCAAACCTCCTTCCCAGGCTGAAGGTAATCAACAACTGGCAGATGACCTGAATGAGTTTTACTGCAGGTTTGAAAGGAAACTACAGCCACCTATCTCCACAACCCCCATCTCAGACACACCAACAACAGCCAAGCCTCCTACAACTGACCCCATTTCATTGGGTTCACAACCCCTAGTGATCACAGAAAAAGAAGTGCAGGACCTATTTCACAGACAAAAGCCAGGAAAAGCTCCAGGCCCAGACAAGATAACTCCTTCTTGCTTAAAAGTCTGTGCTGACCAATTGGCCCCCATCTTCACCCATATTTTCAATAAATCACTAGAGATGTGTTATGTTCCTTCTAGCTTCAAATGCTCTACCATCATCCCAGTGCCGAAGAAGCCCACCATCAAGGAACTGAATGACTACAGACCAGTTGCTCTAACATCTGTAGTCATGAAAACCTTTGAAAGGCTAGTGCTTTCCTACTTGAAAACCATCACGGATCCGCTGTTAGACCCCTTGCAATTTGCATACCGAGCAAACAGATCAACAGATGATGCTGTTAATATGGCTCTGCACTACATCCTACAACATCTTGAGTCTCCAAAGACCTATGCAAGGGTCCTTTTTGTAGACTTTAGTTCAGCATTCAATACCATCATTCCAGACATTCTTCTAACTAAGCTAAACCAGCTACAGGTACCGGAACAGACTTGTAAGTGGATCACAAGCTTCCTAACAAACAGGAAGCAGCAGGTGAAGCTAAGCAAGATCACATCAAATACCTGTACAATTAGCACAGGGTCCCCCCAAGGCTGTGTGCTCTCCCCACTTCTCTTCTCTCTGTATACCAATGACTGCATCTCCAATGATCCATCTGTTAAGCTACTGAAGTTCGCAGATGACACAACAGTGATTGGTCTCATTCGAGACAATGACGAATCCGCATATAGACGAGAGGTCGAACGACTAGCCTTGTGGTGCAACCAAAACAATCTGGAACTGAACACACTCAAAACCGTAGAAATGGTGGTAGACTTTAGGAGAAACCCTTCCATACTTCCACCTCTCACAATACTAGACAACACAGTATCAACAGTAGAAACCTTCAAATTTCTAGGTTCTATCATATCGCAAGATCTAAAATGGACAGCTAACATCAAAAACATCATTAAAAAAGGACAACAAAGAATGTTCTTTCTGCGCCAACTCAGTAAGCTCAAACTGCCCAAGGAGCTGCTGATTCAGTTCTACAGAGGAATTATTGAGTCTGTCATTTGCACCTCTATAACTGTCTGGTTTGGTTCTGCAACCCAACAAGAAAAACACAGACTTCAGAGGATAATTAGAACTGCAGAAAAAATAATTGCTACCAACCTGCCTTCCATTGAGGACCTGTGTACTGCACGAATCAAGAAGAGGGCCGTGAAAATATTTACAGACCCCTCGCATCCTGGACATAAACTGTTTCGACTACTACCCTCAAAATGATGCTATAGAGCACTGCACACCAGAACAACTAGACACAAGAACAGTTTTTTCCCAAAGGCCATCACTCTGCTAAACAAATAATTCCATCAACGCTGTCAAACTATTTACTGAATCTGCACTACTATTAATCTTCTCATAGTTCCCATCACCAATCTCTTTCCATTTATGACTGTATGACTATAACGTGTTGCTGGCAATCCTTATGATTTATATCGATATATTGACCATCAATTGCGTTTTAAATGTTGTACCTTGATGAACGTATCTTTCTTTTATGTACACTGAAAGCATATGCACCAAGACAAATTCCTTGTGTGTCCAATCACACTTGGCCAATAAAAATTCTATTCTATTCTATTCTATTCTATTCTATTCTATTCTATTCTATTCTATTCTATTCTATTCTATTCTATTCTTTTCTATTCTATTCTCTCCTACACATCTATTGCATAGACCATCATTTCCTAGTTCACACAGACAATATGGTCTTCTGTGACACAGTGGCTCATGTGGCAAAAAGATCTCCAAGCAATGGCGATATGTTACTCTTTGATGGGTCATTAAATAAAATGATAAGACCTTTCTAAAAATAAAAATAACTCTGAAATAATTGCAGTGAAATTCATGTACTGATTAGAAATACTTATGTCTTCAGGTATTAGAAGACATAGTATCCATAGGAAGAAAAGAGGACGCATTTCCAGAATTTAATAAAGAAGAGACTAGGAACAAACTCGAGGAAGAATACAAATAGTACTCAACTAATAACCACAGTTTGGACCAGAGTTTCTGTTGTTAATCACATGATTGGTCACATGATTCTGGGATGCTTCAACTGTTGTAAATACCTGCCAGTTGCCAAACACCCAAGTTTTGATCATGTGATTGTGGGAATGCTGCAATAGTTCTAAGTGCAACTACTGGTTGTAAGTAACTTTTTACAGTGCCATTGTAACTTCAAATGGTCACTAAATGAATAGATGTTGATCAAGGATTACTTACGTTAAGACTTGCATATTGTAACTTTTCTTCAGAGTTTTCTAATTATGTATCATGAAGCAATACATATGAAACGTGTTTAAAGTTTACTAACAGTATACTATCAAAGTATACAGCTATCTTCAGAACCTTGGAGATGGGTCTATAAGAATACTTATTCTTGTGGGAAAAAAGGCCCAGTTACATAAGGAAGCAAGAATCAATGCCAACCATACTTCTCATATCTGCCCTTTCTAAGCTCAGAGATAGTATCTTATGACCTTTGAAATTCCTTCATATTAAGTTGTTTCTTTTGGCATTTGTTTTCCATAAATGTCAAATAAAGTTCTAATTAAGAAAAGAAGGCAGCTATGTATAAAACAAGAAATATGGGAATAAATTATTATTGCTTGCGCATAATATGATGCTGCACCAGGCTGGTTTGATGAGATAGCAGCCAATGTGTATCTGACTCAGCTGCATGGGCTGATGATTAAAGGTGCCTTGATTTATAAGGCCTGGTACCAGTGGTGGTATTTAGCCAGTTCTATACGGATCGCATGAGCCAGTAGGGCAGCTGTAGGAGGTTCCTCCCACCTGCCCAGATGTCATCATGTCCCATTTTTAACGCTCTGAGCATGCACGTGAAGGTAAGTGAATACCACCCCTGCCTGGTACATCTGAATTCAGTCCCTTAGTTCACTGAATCTTAGTAAGGCAAATAATATCTCAGAAATAAAAATCAAATTCTTACCTATTCCGAATTTGACTTATAATTTCATGTGCAGCAAATGAGTGGTGTTTAATTTCTTTAAAACTTTTGGATGTCTCTAGTACAAGGCAAAACTATTAGCCCTTGCATTGTTTCACATTTGATTGTAATGTAATTCTGTATTAGGTGTCACATTTATAGATACCAAAAATAGTTCATACACTCTAATAAATGCAGAATAATCCATAAACTATCAAGAATTTTAAAGCTGAATTGTTTGTGACAAAAATGTGCCTTTTTAAATGTGTCTAAAAAATTGCTACTGCAAAATAAAATCTCAAAATGCTTCAGAACTGCATTAGAAAGGAATCAGGAGAGTGGCAGAATATAGTAAATAAGCATTTCATGAACTTGCTAAAGACAAGTTGAGTTAATTGTCTTCTTGATCTGGTAAAACCCACATCTCCAAAATGAACAAAAAATTAAACTTTTTTGAACTATTACATCAAGCAGGTACAAATGTCTTCTATATATTACTATTGCCCGGGTACTTACGGGATCGCCTGCTGTTACCTTATGCCTCCCACCGACCCCTACGCTCACACAGAGAGGGTCTTTCAGGGTGCCGTCCGCCAAGCAATGTTGGCTGGCGGCCCCCAGGGGAAGGGCCTTCTCTTATTTATTTATTTATTTATTTATTTCGATTTTTATACCGCCCTTCTCCCGAAGGACTCAGGGAGCACCTGAGCACCTTCTCTGTTGGAGCACCTACCCTCTGGAACGAACTTCCCCCTGGTTTGCGTCAATTACCTGACCTTCGGACCTTTCGCCGTGAATTGAAAACGCACTTGTTTATCCAAGCGGGACTGGCTTAATTTTTAAATTTTTTTGAATTTTAATAATTTTAATTGAGGTATTTTATTTATGGGTCAAATTTGACAGTTTTAAATTTTCGGCCACCAATAGAATATGTTATTTTAGCTGTTGTTTTAATCTGTATATTGTATTGTTTTAAATCTGGCTGTACACCGCCCTGAGTCTTTCGGGAGAAGGGCGGTATAAAAATCTAAATAATAATAATAATAATAATAGTTCCACTATCTCTAAGACTGAATAAAGTATCGTACAATTCATATTACATTGGGGTGTCAAACTGGTGGCCTGCAGGCTGGATGCATCATGCACAGGCCACGCCCACCTCAGCTCCAAGAATGGGAAAAACGTTCCAAAACATCACATGACGGCAATGTGAGGCTGCCAGTTTGACACCTGTGTTCTAAATGTAGGATGAAGAAAACCACATTCTGAGATATTTGGTATGCTGCACTGTTTTAAATATGATTCTCCATTTTATAGTCTGTTTCACATATGGTCATGTATACAGGTAGGTCTCAATTTATGACACTCATTTAACAGCTCTTCAAAGATATGACAGAGCTGAAAAAAGTAACGAACAATCTAGTCATTGTATTTACGATTACTGCAGTGTCCCCCTAGTCACAGTGATCAAAATTCAGACACTTGGCAATTGGCATATATTTATGTGAGCCTCAGGTAACTTTCTTAGCCAGAGTTTCTAACAAGTAAAGTCAATAGGGGACGCTGGAACTGCTTAACAACTGCATGATTCATTTAACAACTGCAGTGATTTGCTTCATGACTGTTGTCATAAAATTTATTTATTTATTTTATTTATTTATTTATTTTTTCCACACAGTATATATAAGCATAAGTATGAAATAATTATACAATATATAAGCATATATATGAGTATGAGTTGTAATAACTATATTAATTGGATATAACGAAGGAAAACAAAAGGACAGGAACGGTAGGCACATTTGTGCTCTTATGCACGCCCCTTACAGACCTCTTAGGAATGGGGTGAGGTCAATGATAGATAGTTTTTGGTTGAAGCTTTTGAGATTTTGGGAAGAGACCACAGAGTCAGGTAGTGTATTCCAAGCATTAACAACTCTGTTACTGAAGTCATATTTTCTGCAATCAAGATTGGAGCGGTTAACATTAAGCTTAAATCTATTGTGTGCTCGTGTATTGTTGCAATTGAAGCTGAAATAGTCTCCGACAGGAAGTACATTGTAACTGATGATTCTATGAGTTAAACTCAGGTCATGAGTTAAACTCATTAAGGTTAAACTCATTTAATGACCACTCCGAATTGTGGCTGCAAGTCGAGGACTAATTGTATACCTTATCATCAAATCATTTGTGTTTATGATTAGTAAATATCAGAAGTGATCTTATGAGTTGTCCAACAGTGATTACACTCTGAAGGCTTTCATTTTCAACTGCCTGCTACAAAATAACATGTAGAGACTTGGCTCATTCATTTATCAATTTAATATTTATACTGCCACAATATAAAAATATATATAGAATTCAGTATAAAACATCTATATTAACTAAATACTAAATTTTATAGTATTATATTATATATTATACATCCTAGTTCAGGGGTCTGCAACCTCAAACACTCAAAAGGGCCATTTGGACCTGTTTCCTACAGAAAACAAAACACCGGGAACCACAAAACCCTTCCTCTGCCTGACTACTTCTTGAGCGGCCACAAAACTAGCATATGTAGTTGAATTAAACATTCTGTTTTCTTCTGAAACTTTTTTTTTCTTGGATTTATCCATGGTTGGCCTACCGGGGGTTCAAAAGCTCAATAAATTGCGTGCTGGCGGGTATTGCATGTAGGTGGTTGTGACGCATATTTTGATTGACAGGGAGCTGCAGCAGAGGGGTGAAAAAACCACAAACGGGTGAAGAGCCGCAGATTGCTGATCCCTGTCCTAGTTAAACTAATCTAAAGGGTCTTTGGAAGACCTCAGTCTACTTAATCTTTTGGAAGGCCATTAATTTCAGGGCAAGTTTCACCACAAGGGTGAATACCATGATAGGAGACATGACAGAGAAACATTTTGTTCTAGTGTCGGCAACACAACATAATGCAAAGTCTGCTAATATACACACATTCAGCTGTGACTATATCTGAATCCAGTTTTCATTAAATAGCATCCCTGTGTAATAGGAAGCAGCACTGAATGGATGCCATTTGCACACAAAGAGGAGGAGTGGAACAGATTATTTTAGAAGACAAATGGAGTAACAATCATAAATGAAAAAATCCCAGGCTAGACAGAATTATTATGGAATTAATGTTCTTTACTTTAAAAACCAGGAGAAGAATGGGAAAAAGCCTATTGATTCAAAAGGACAAGAAGAAAGTATTTTAAATCTTGGGATTCATTCACACTCCTTCCCCTCCCTCCTTTCTGCATGTGTGCACGCTCACAGACACACACACAACTGCATTCAGCAGCAAGCATTTTAGTATATAAATTACTTTTTCTCTGAATTCAGTGAAGCATCTAATTTAGCTGTGTTGAATCTATAATGCTTCTGTTCCCACATCCATGAATGTGGAGACTGAATTTCTGAAAGGTAGAGATTTACTGCTGTGGCTGGTATGGAGGATGGCAGAAGATGATGTGTGAAAACTTACAGATTCAATAAATTCTAAATCTGCATTTTTAATATGAAAAATCATATGGAAAGGAAGAAGAAAAAGCAGCCGAGAAGTATGGAACACCTGCTTTTCTTTATGATCTTTCCTAGTATGAATGTAATAGATGCCTGTCAAAGTGTACGGTATATCAAAATTTTTGCTTATCCAGTTTGCTAGAGGAATTAGGAAAAAGTAGTACATGCATACAATATTTTGCACTTTTTTTCATCACAGTCCTATTTCTAGCAGTTGTATGACAAACAGAAATTAAACAGATAAAGTTTATCTCATTGCACTTCATAACTTTCATCTTTTGTCTTTATATTATATTCTGTAGCAAGAGCTTAGTCAGAAAAATATGAACATGTGGGTACTCAAATTTTAGAGTTACATTTGTCTGCTTGACAAAGTTACTGTGTTTCTGAATCTGTAACTTTTAATTTTATGAGTTACTTCTAAGTATTTTTTTTTATTGAAAGAGTTTTAAAAAACAAAAACATTTTCCCCCTTTCCCCCTCCTCCCAAAACCCTTCCCTCCTCCCCCGCTTCCGGGTCAATCACAAGGTATTGTTATACATAAACCAAACATAGAATAAAATTTTCCCTTCCAATCCAAATAACCACATCCAAAGCTTTTCATCTCCCAACCCCCTCCCCATTACATAAAATAACTTTCTAATTATTCAAAGGCAATCTGATATTTCTTAATCTGATATCTGTTTTGTAGATAATCAATCCATTTTTTCCATTCAATTAAATATCTTTCCTGCGTATTGTCTTTTAAAAACGCTGAGATTTTAGCCATCTCAGCCAAATTAATGACTTTCAGTATCCATTCTTCTATTGTAGGTACCTCTTCTTTCTTCCAGTATTGTCCAATCAACAGTCTTGCTGCTGTTATTAAATTCAGAATCAATTTAGTCTCAATCCCTGTACAATCCGTTATACTTCTAAGTATTATCTTAAGAAGTCAAAGTGCATTTTAGTTATATTAATCTAGAGTCCTTTCATTCACATGATTCGTAGTCAAATTCCAAAGCAATTTACACTAATAATGAAATTCTTTTAGGAACCGTGAGTTATTTATTACCTGACCAGGTAAGATTTTAATTAGCAGCTATTATGTATTTCATGCCAACAAGAGTTACACTTGAAAAGCAAAATAGACTGCGTACAAAGTGAAGCTTGTTTAAAGTGGCTTTTAAAAGAAAGTGTTAGATATAAATAGGGGACGGAAGAAGCTATTGAAAATGCTTTAGGCAGTACAAAAGCAAAGTTAAGCATATTCAGTGTTGTAAGGAAAAAAAAGAAACTTAAAAAGAAACTACTGATGAACTGATTAACTCAGCGCTTTGAGCATTCAATACATTTATATCACATTGACATCTCCAAAGGATTGCTAAATATTATCAACTAACAAACCATAATCTGAAATTCGAGTGGACTAAAATAAACCTATGCTTTATGTGTCTGAAACATTGTATCTTTATATCCCATGGAATATTCTTTTTCACCAAGGAAAAATAAAGCAAGAGATCAAGACTAAAACAGCTTTCTACTTATGTTCTTTAAAACTTGTTTTGAGAACGTCTGATACTGTGGTATAAAACACAAGACAGTCTCTGACATACCTCTTAACTTCTGTGTAATTAAATACATGAAAAAAGTGCTTCCAATGAATTTTAAAATTTTCTCTTGAAAACAAGGAACACTAATGGAAGAAGGGGAGAAGTCCTATCCAATATTATTTTATAACTAATAAACATTTCCGTCTGTGTGTGTGTGTTAGATGAATGTTAAATGATAAACATAAAATATAGAAAATATAAGATAAAGTATTGAAAATTACATAGAAAAGATAAAGTGTTGAAACACTAGAAAGCAAAGAGAAAGAAAAAGAAAAAGACTTAAAGAAATGACTTCAAATCTTTTTTACAGTAGTTATAGACATGCTTGACCATTTTCTTCCTTCTAAATGACATAACATACAGAATGCAGAATAACAGAGCTGGAAGGAACCTTGGAGGTCTTCTAGTCCAACCCCTGCTTAGGCAGCAAATCCTATACCACTACAGACAAATGGTTATCCAATATCTTCTTAAAAACTTTCAGTGTTGGAGCATTCACAACTTCTGGAGGCAAGTTGTTCCACTGATTAATTGTTCTAACATGGTTCCCTACTACCCATATTCAACCTTTACTAATCAGTAAATCCAGAATTAATCAGGTCATTTTTATCCATGTTAACCAAAATGTCAATAATGTTTCCAATCTTCATAAAAGTAGCTGTTGCTCCTTACCCAATCAAACAAGTCAATTTACCCATTTTTGCAAGTTCTGCTATCTTCACATTTTATTCCTCCATTGTGGTATTTCTGTATTCTTCTGTTTGGGGGTGTGTGAGTGTGTCTGTGTCTAATCATACTTGGCCAATAATTCACTTCACTTCACTTCACTTCACTTTTACTCTACTCTACTCATTACCTGGCTTAAAGTGAAAATGTATTCCTTTCTTTCAGGGAAGCAGAAATGAAGAGTTAGAATTCCTTTCTTAGTTCTATTCTTGGTTACTTTTTAAATCTTGTACAGTTTTGTCCATGTGAATTTTTATTAATTATTTCAAAGGCTGAAGTAGAAAGATTATGAACCTAACTTCTATGTCTTTGCAGCTAGCAGTTAATCTTCCATAAGTCAAACCCTGCAATAGGAAGCTTAATTTTGACATTATTTCATATCTTATTAAGCATTAGGTATAAAGCCCTTTTGTGTTATCTTATATTTGATCTATTGCTATATAAAATCTAATTGTAAATGCATAAAAGATTGAGACCACTCTGTTTCCTTTGGAATAGTATAATACATTTTGGTTGAACTATTCTTTTACAGTGAAATTTTCTTTCTTTCTGGTCAGCATCTCACCCTGCAATATTTAGAACGTCTCTCTTTCTAAAAAATCCTTCAGATTCAACTATTATATATCCATTACTTGTATCCTTTTCTCTGCGGTTTATAAACAACAAATAGTTGTTTTCTGAAAATGTTTTCAACAAATAAAAATTACACAATTTGAAATTATAAACACCTTCCATAATTTTACATTATCAGTGTTTCACCCTTTTTAACTTGGACATAAAATAATATCAGCAGTGTGTGTGTGTGTGTGTAAAATAAATATTGTGTTCTTCTTCTTGTTAGTCAGGAAGTTGTGTCCGACCCATCGTGACCCCATGGACAATGTTTCTCCAGGCTTTCTGTCCTCTACCATCCCCCAGAGTCCATTTAAACTCATGCCTACTGCTTCAGGGACTCCATCCAGCCACCACATTCTCTGTTGTTCCCCTCTTCTTTTGCTCGATCGTTCCCAGCATTAGACTCTTCTCCAGTGAGTCCTACCTTCTCATTAGATGCCCAAAGTGTTTGAGTTTCATCTTCAGGATCTGGCCTTCTAAAGAGCAGTCAGGGTTGAACTCCTCTAGGACTGACCGTTTTGATCACCTTGCTGTCCAAGGGACTTGAAGAAGTCTTCTCCAGCACCATAGTTCAAAGGCCTCAATTCTTTGGCATGCAGCCTTCCTTACGGTCCAAATTTCAGAGCCATACCTTGCAACTGGGAAAACCATAGCCTTGACTATACGCACTTTTGTTGGCAGGGTGATGTCTCTGCTTTTTAGTATGCTGTCTAGATTTGCCATAGCTTTCTTCCCCAGGAACAAGCGTCTTTTAATTTCTTTGGTGTAGTCCCCATCTGCGGTAAACTTGGAGCCCAGGAAAATAAAATCTGTCACTACTCCCATTTCTTTCCCATCTATTTGCCAGGAATTGAGAGGGCCGGATGCCATGATCTTAGTGTTCTAAGCCGAAAACTAAGATTGTGTTCTTACCTATTTTAATTACATCCAAGGCCAGCTAAGGCCAAGCAGTCACAGGCTGGGTGCCAAATTTTATCTGACATCAAAATTTAAAAGCCTTCTGAAAAACTCAGTTAAAAAGGGAAAAGCAATAACATATTTTGTGAGCCACTGCACCTACCCAAAGGTTATATATAATTTTGCAGAATTGTTGCCATATAACAACAGTGAGGTGCTGATATAATTAAAATTATTTACTACATACACAGGTTGAAAATGTCCAAGGAAAGAAAAAAAATCTTTTCCAGGACTGAAAATCATAAATGTAAGGCCCAGCAATTCAAAGAAAAAGAAATAAATAAGATGATGCCTTTTTGAAATTCCTATCAGAATTATAAGATGAATCAAACCATAGAGCATCAGAACATAACTTTGCCAAGGGCACCAAAATGTCTACAGCTGCCTTTTTTCAGGCTAAATACCTGCAAATGAATGCACCGTCATGCTTGATTTGCTCATGAGTGTGAAAGCTATCCAAACTTTTCATAGGGCACAAAGTGAACAGATGTAGCACCATGATTTATTTATGAACATATGTATCAATTCTGATAAAATATGAAATACCCTGCCATCCAGTTTTCAGTGATTTCAAAATCTCATTAACAAATACACAGTGACGTTAATTAAGATATGAAAACAAAAATATGGTCTCATATATAATGAAAAATATATTATTTTCAAACTAATTGGAACAATTAAACAATATTCTATTTGTGATTGGAAGAGAAGTTGGTGTTGGCAGAATTACC
Organism: Ahaetulla prasina; assembly: GCF_028640845.1. Lineage (NCBI taxonomy): Eukaryota > Metazoa > Chordata > Lepidosauria > Squamata > Colubridae > Ahaetulla > Ahaetulla prasina. The sequence goes on from NC_080544.1 coordinate 79,264,058, forward strand.
ACTTCTCAAACCTCTACCCTGATCTACCTCAACTGCAGAGAACCACAGAAATGCCCTGAGAGAAACTTGGTGACAATATTTAGAATATCATGATTGAAGCCTATGATAGGAAGAAAACATCAGGAAGAAACTCCATCTAATTCCATGTTAACAATGAGAAAAAATGCTGCCAGGCTTTCAAGACTCTATTTCTGTGGCCAATTTCAGCCATTCTTGGGGAGTCTGTTTCCTACTTCAGAGTTATGAAAAAGATAGTATATATGGTTCTCTGAACTTCTAAAGAAAGGAAATTTTTGTTCCTTTTATTGTTAGAATTGTACACTGTTATGAATTTGCATGTATTTCTCCATTCTATAAGCAAAGGCATTTCTACATTCAAGCTTTCAGAGTCTGCAAAGTGGCTTTTTAAAAACTTCTTTTCAATTATAATAAAACATAAAAGTCTCTTGATTTTCCACTCATGAATTGTTCATAAAACAAGTTCTACCTGCTTCCAAATCTTAGGAGGACACTGACATCTATGATAAAGGGAAGATTTAGTTCAAGATATTCCCTTTGATGGTCAACTTTTCTTTTACTGGAACACAAATGTGTTACTTTGGATAAGCAAGATAAAGGCTTTCTCACAAGGCAGAGCACAAAAATTATTTTAAGCTGTCAAAACTTATATTTTATTCTCACTCAAAACCAAGAAAGGAATTAAATTTTTTTTTTGTAGATTAAATAGTACTAAGAGTATATTAGCTGGAGACAAAAGAGAATTCCGATTAAATCCAGGAAAGACCTGTATATTACAATGTATAACTAAATAAAAAAAGGGAACAAAAACTAATAAATTATATACCGTGATATAAGTAGCATACTGTATAACTTCTTAAACTACAAAAATATCTGGCAATTCTCCATATTGAATATTGTTATTTCAAAACATGGACTGTGCACCATTGTAACATCAACATAATGTGCCCTCAAGTCATATGTTGATCCTTGGTGACTACACAGAATTTTCTCCAGGAAAGTATAAATTTGGAGAACTGAAAGGATATGCAGTCTGGTACCCCTTTCATTCCCCCATTATAACTTAAAATGTTCAGCATCCTCTCATGGATAATATGAACTATAATTCTAATTTTGGACAGTGCTACTTGATATTACATGCAAGAGCTGACAGGATTCAGCGGAAATCTGAGTTACATAGAAAACAAAAAGCTAGGGAGAAAGATTTCAGCTTAGCTCTTTTTATTTTCCTGTGACTTTGAGTCATTTTTGACACTTGGCAACTGTCTAGACAAGTCCCTGAAGTTTCCTTGGCAACATTTTTGGAAATGGTTTGCCACTGCCTTTTTCTTAGGAAAAGAGACAGAGATACAGAGGGGGAGGGGGAGAGGGAGGGGGGAGAGGAAGAGGCACAGAGAGAGAAAAAAAAAGAGAGAGAGAGAACTGGCCCAAAGTCAATCAGCTTCCATGACGGCCATGGACCTGACTCAATTAGTGGACGGCCCTACTCACATCGGGGGAGGCACTCTAGATCTGATTTTTGTCTCTGGCCAGTGGGCGAATGATCTGATTTCAAAAGATTTAGTTATCGAACCTTTGTCATGATCAGATCATTCTCTTCTTCGTCTGGACTTTCGAACCGCTACTCACCACCACAGGGAGATGGAACCAATGCGTTGGTTCCGTCCCAGGCGCCTGATGGACCCAGAGAGGTTCCTGATGGAGCTTGGGCCGTTTCCTGAGAACCTGGCCCGCGGCACGACTGAAAAACTGCCTTTGCGGCCTCTGACCCGGCGCAGGTCTCAACCAGCTCCTTGGTTCTCCGAGGAGCTGAGGGAGATGAAATGCCGGAGAAGACGCCTAGAGAGTGTCTGGAGATCCAGCCGTTCTGAGGCTGACCGGACACTAGTTAGGTCCTATAGTAGGACCTACCTAGTGGCATTGAGGGATGCGAAGCGTTCCTACGTTTCCTCCCTCATTGCGTCGGCAGATAACCGCCTGGCCGCCCTGTTTCGGGTTACCCGCTCTCTCCTTCAACAGGGGGAGCGGGAGAACCCTTTACAAGGGCGTGCCGAGGAGTTTAATGGTTATCTATACGATAAAATCGTTCAGCTTCGGGATGGATTGGATCAAAATTGGGTAGATCCAGGCGAGAGTTTCGAGACCCGTCTTGTTGAGACTGTTTGGGATGGTTTTGACCCTGTGACTCCCGAGGACATGGACAGGTTGCTGGGAAGGTTGAATGCCACCACATGTTTACTGGACCCGTGCCCCTCCTGGTTGGTGCTGGCCACGCAGGAGGTGACACGAGGCTGGCTCCGGGGAATTACAAATGCTTCTTTGCGGGAGGGGGTCTTTCCCGCTGCCTTGAAAGAGGCAGTGGTGAGACCTCTCCTCAAGAAGCCTTCCCTCCTGGACCCAGCTGTTTTAGGAAATTATTGTCCAGTCTCCAATCTTCGTTTTACGGCGAAGGTTGTAGAGAGTGCAGTGGCATATCAACTACCCTAGTACCTGGATGAAACCGTCTATCTAGACCCGTTCCAGTCCGGCTTCCGGCCCGGATACAGTACGGAGACGGCTTTGGTCGCATTGGTGGATGATCTCTGGAGGGCCAGGGATAAGGGTTACTCCTCTGCCCTGGTCCTATTAGACCTCTCAGCGGCTTTCGATACCATCGACCATGGTATCCTGCTGCGCCAATTGGAGGGGTTGGGAATGGGAGGCACCGTTTATCAGTGGTTCTCGTCCTACCTCTCTGACCGGATGCAGACGGTGTTGACAGGGGGGCAGAGATCGACCCCGAGGTGCCTCATGTGTGGGGTGCCGCAGGGGTCGATTCTCTCGCCTCTCCTGTTCAACATCTATATGAAGCCGCTGGGTGAGATCATCAGTGGTTTTGGGGTGAGATACCAACTGTACGCTGATGATACGCAGCTGTACTTTTCCACCCCAGGCCACCCCAACGAAGCTATCAAAGTACTGTCCCGATGTCTGGAAGCCGTACGGGTCTGGATGGGGAGGAACAGGCTCAAGCTCAATCCCTCCAAGATGGAGTGGCTGTGGATGCCGGCACCCCGGTACAGTCAGCTGCAGCTGCGGTTGACTGTTGGGGGCGAGTCATTGGCCCCGATGGAAAGGGTGCGCAACTTGGGCGTTCTCCTGGATGGGCGGTTGTCTTTCAAAGACCATTTGACAGCCGTCTCCAGGAGAGCTTTCTATCAGGTTCGCCTGATCCGCCAGTTGCGCCCCTTCCTGGACCGGGATGCCCTATGCACGGTCACTCATGCTCTCGTTACCTCTCGTCTGGACTATTGCAATGCTCTCTACATGGGGCTCCCCTTGAAGAGCACCCGGAGACTCCAGCTAGTCCAGAATGTGGCTGCGCGGGTTATTGAGGGAGCAGTTCGGAGCTCCCATGTAACACCTATCCTGTGCAGACTGCACTGGCTGCCTGTTGTCTTCCGGGTGTGCTTCAAGGTGTTAGTTACTACCTTTAAAGCGCTCCATGGCTTAGGACCGGGATACCTACGGGACCGTCTACTGCCAACGTTTATCTCCCAATGACCGGTGCGCTCTCACAGAGAGGGGCTCTTCAGGGTGCCGTCAGCCAAGCAATGTTGGCTGGCGGCCCCCAGGGGGAGGGCCTTCTCTGTGGGGGCTCCTACCCTATGGAACGAGCTTCCCCCTGGACTCCGACAAATACCTGACCTTAAGACCTTCCGCCGCGAACTTAAAACCTACTTATTTCGTCTTGCTGGAGTTGCTTAAATTTTATATTATTAAATTGATTTATGGGTTTTAAATTTTTTAGTAAATTTTAGAGGGCATATTTTTATTTATAAGTAGCCAAATAGGTTTTTTAAGGGTTGTTTTTAGTTTTGTATTGTTGTTTTCTTTCTGTATTTTATTTGTGGCTGTACACCGCCCTGAGTCCTTTGGGAGAAGGGCGGTCTATAAATAAAAATATTATTATTATTATTATTATTATTATTATTATTATTATTATTATTATTATTATTATTATTATTATTATTATTATCAGGTTCGCCTGATTCGCCAGTTGCGCCCCTTCCTGGACCGGGATGCCCTATGAACAGTCACTCATGCTCTCGTTACTTTTCGCTTGGATTACTGCAATGCTCTCTACATGGGGCTCCCCTTGAAGAGCACTCGGAGGCTCCAGTTAGTCCAGAATGCAGCTGCGCGGGTGGTAGAGTGAGCTTTTCGGAGCTCCCATGTAACACCCATCCTGCGCAGACTGCTCTGGCTACCTGTTGTCTTCCGGGTGCGCTTCAAGGTATTGGTTACCACCTTTAAAGCGCTCCATGGCTTAGGACCGGGATATTTACGGGACCGTCTACTGCCATCTTGTATCTCCCAGCGACCGGTGCGTTCTCACAGAGAGGGACTCCTTAGGGTGCTGTCAACCAAGCAATGTCGACTGGCGGCCCCCAGGGAAAGAGCCTTCTCTGTGGGGGCTCCCACCCTGTGGAACGAGCTTCCCCCTGGACTTCGACAAATACCTGACCTTCGGACCTTTCGCCACGAACTTAAGACTTATTTGTTTCATCTTGCTGGACTGGCTTGAATTTTAATTTTAATTTTTAGCTGATTTTATGGGGTTTTAATTTTATATTAACTTTTAGTGTTACTTGTATTTTAATAGGGCGGGATATAAATGTAAACAACAACAAAAAAAATTAGGCCAAATTTAATAAGTTTTTTAATGTTTGTTTTTAATATTGTATGTATTGCTGTATTTTTATTCTGGCTGTAAACTGCCCTGAGTCCTTTGGGAGAAGGGCGGTATATAAATTAAAATATTATTATTATTATTATTATTAGCTGCCTTTGTGACCAAGACAGGACTAGAAGTCATTGTCTCCCAATTTTTAGCTTAATACTTTTTAAACACTTTACTAAATTATACTATACTATATCAGTCCTAAATTAATGGGATTTGTATATGGAAATTTAATGATGTGAATCACCACATGTGAAATTTAATGATGTGAATCGCTTTAGGCTGGAGCCCACACATATCTGCACATGGGGAATAAGAGCTTATACAATCCAGACCATAGTATAGAACGAAACCAGTTCAAATAATATATGAAGATAATGTGCTACAAGGAAGAGCCATTTGATTTCTTGCAAATATTTTAATGCCAGAATTGCCTAATTTAAGTGACTTAAAATATTTGTAATAAATAAATAAATGGATAAAATAAATAAAATTGATCAGACCAAAGCAAACCCCCTTTTTCTATCTCCAGAAGCAATATGCGTTATTCTCCAGTTATATCATTTGGAGAAAGAATAGGCACAAAGGTTTTCCTTTCTTAAATAATGCAGGATAAATATATTACTTAATGCTTCTGAGTTCCATAGGCAACAATTCATACTATTGCTAAAAGAAGGACACAGAGATTGCAGGAGCATTTCATTTGGATGATTGGTGTTCCTCTAAGCGGCTGGGGCTTTTTCCAGAATGAAATTTAGCATATAAAAATGCTTAGTCCTGGCAATAGCAACTTGAATTGTTAATATCTTCAGGGATTTAAGCATATACTGTAGTTGTCCGTGGAAACATGTTTATGTATAAGTATCTGTATAACTCTGTGTGTGTGTGTATCTGTGAAAATGAAAATACAATTGTACAGGTCAGGTCAGTTGTTATGTTAAATAATGTTAAAGAAAGATTCATCCTTACGACAGGAGGGAGAATCCGTTTGTTAGAATACAAATTGTCTTCAGTTCAAGTGCTGTTTGCAAAATATTATCAAGCATACAGTTTGCTTTGAAACACAGAACCTGGGGAATCAATTAGTGATAAAAAGCCTATCATAAATTCTCAGTTACGTACTGCTTAATATTGCAGATTAATCCTGCCATATGACTTCCATCTGCCCATTTCAAGCATTATGAGGGGAAAGCCAGAAATTAACAAAACATACTTCAGGAGTCTTTATCAGAGATTTTGCTATCTTTTCAGAGAAAATCCCTCATCAGGTCTTTCACAATTCAAATGACAGGTTTTATGCAGCTCTGTATTTCTATCCCTGGCATTTTTTTTAAAAAAAAATCAAATATTTTTTATATTTGAAGACAGACAACCTAAGAATACAAAAGGAGTTTTGTATGATCATACTGATTATCCATCCAGCACACACTCTGTATCAGAAGTGGCTAACCAGATGCCACAGAAAAACTCCTAAGCAGGGCATTTTCTGCATATTTACTAACATCTGGATTTTAAAAACATACAATATCTAATATACAGTCAGATTAACTAAAAGGTATATTATTTATATAATATAAATTTATACAATATTTAATTGATATTATATAAAATTTATATAGTATTTACATTTAAATATTTAATAATTTAATATATAGACTTTATTAAATACCTGAAAAGCCTATTCTATCTAATGTACTAATTCATTATATTTCCTTACACTTGAATATCAGTTAAATCAAGTTTAAGTATCAATTTGTTCTAGTCCTCTCATTTTATATACTGCAAACCTTGATATGCCATTCAAAAGCTTGGTCCACCCTTGTGACAAAGGCCGCATATCCTTATATTATATATATAGACTTTATTAAATAAAAAGACATAATAAAGAGGAACAGCATAGCATGAAGTGTTGTATAATGTTTTACCTTCTGGATCTCTTTTCATCCCACAGTGCAGAAGTAAACAACTTGAACAATCAGGCTGTTTATGACCCATGGAAGCCTTGTGTGAGACCCACAGAGCCTCTTCAAAAGTTTCTGCCATATTTAAATGTTTAATACCTCACAAAGAGAAAATTATTAAATACCTGAAAAAGCCTATTCTATCTAATGTACTAATTCATTATATTTCCTTACACTTGAATATCAGTTAAATCAAGTTTAAGTATCAATTTGTTCTAGTCCTCTCATTTTATATACTGCAAACCTTGATATGCCATTCAAAAGCTCGGTCTACCCCTAGTGTGACAAAGGCCGCATATACTTATATTAATATATTTCCTGCTTGGAGGACTACTGTGTTGTTTGTACACTTGAAGAGACAGAGTGTGCCATCTCTCTTGCTGGAAAGGAACATGCACTTGTTTTTCACACAAGTCCCTCCCTCCCCCTTCTTTGAAACAGATAGAAGCACAGATTTCAATTCAATGCCAAATCGTCATATTTTCAATTTTATGTCTTTCAAAACATCCAGTCAATGATTTCCATTCTGAAGAAGACATAGAATCAGCACCAGAAGTCTCTAAAGCCTACTCTGATCTATTTTTAAGTCCTTTCTTTTCTTTATTCTGAATTGCAAATTGAATGTTTGCTATGCTTGGAACTGCAGGACATGAGGCCACCATGTTTTATGTTAACTTATTTCCAACTAGAGGGAAGGATGTTTTGGGGGCAGCTCTTACTTCATTCAGCCTGTGTTTAAAGTGGCTAAAGGGGAGAGATAATGGAAACTGAAGGTTGACACATTCAGATGGCATCAGATTGGGGAGAGTTAGCTTAAGCCATGATGGATATATCCATTACATAGTTCAGAGTGATATAAAGTAGTAACTGAATGAATTAGTTGGATCTTCTGCCGCATTCTCCACACATCATCCCTGGGAAATTATTATGCCTCCGTTTAAAAATTAAAATAAATAATAAACAAGAGTCTTGTTTATTCACTGAAATAAGCAAGACAAAAATAAATAATAAAGATTATTATTTACTGAACAATCCTATTAATTTGTCCATATCAATATCAATAAAAACTTACCTAGTTTTGAATATAGTCTTTCATCTTTACCCAAATTTTGGGGCTTCCTTGCAACCATTATTTGTTTTTTATATCCATAATACAATTTCATACAGGATTTAAAATGAAAAGTTCTCATTATCTTATCAGATTTATCTATATTATTTCCCCCTTTGATGAAATTATTACTATGAATATTTAGTGCTAACAGAATAATAGGATACTTATGATCAAAACCATACCATATTCTGAACAGCCAAGCGCTTTCTGCTTTGGTTGTGCTTTTATCCAAGTTATTTGCAGCCTGTAATAATATTGAAAATTAAAATGACGATTCAGATAATCATGTTCTTTTCAATTAAAGATGTCCACATTTTACCAAAAAATATAAATATATATATATAGTTTAAAAGAACACATATAAAAGTTCACAAATCAGTTAATCTAACAGTTGTTGTTCAGTCGCTAAATCATGTTCAACTCTTTATGACCCCATGAACCATAGGAGGCCAGGCTCCTCTGTCCCCCACTGTCTTTCGGGATTTAGGTTCATTGCAGGGATGATACTATATAATAATTTCATCTTCTGCCATACCCTTCTCCTTTTGCCTTTAATCTTTCTCAACATCATATCCTGAAATTGGGAACAATACTCAGATACAATTGAAAATACCACCTAAATTATGAATACAACTACCTATCTTTTTTTTTTTAACCTTTATGCTGTGGTGATCTGCAGTAATGAAATTCAAAATTGTTTATACTGTGTTTTGGAATTTTCTCCACCTAGGCAGTAACCAAATTAGTTTAACTTCAGCAGCATGACTGCTCAATATAGATCTAAATCACACAGCTCATCTGTTCAAGCTCTCTTAAATATGCTCCTTTTCTGTTACCATTTATTTTCACTTCCAGGTGCTTGCAAACTCCTATCTCTGAATTACACCTGGCCTGGCCTCTGGCAATGTTAATCATGGATATGTGATCTATGCTAAGTTTCATGTTCTATCCTATGATTGTGGGAAGAAGATAGGGTTGTTTTGGGGAATAAATTAACTTCTACATTTGCTGTTATATTTTCATTCTACACTTATTGATACCACAGATTATGTAACCCAAATGTCTTATGTTGTTGTTTCCTACTGAGCCATTATGCACATCCATTATATCATTTTTGTGCTGTAAAGTTCATTTCCTCTTGTTAATGTCATTTAAGCTTATTTAATTTATACAGACAACAATTATTACTATGTTGTGGACAGTTTTCTAAATATTTTGGAAATGGTTCTGCAGTGTACAACAAATGCACAACCATTGATTTTATTGTTTTTCTTTTGGATTAAAATGATAGCCTCCTCTGTACTTTTAACCCAAACGATTAGTTTTTGGAGAAATTAAATCTGCTCCAATATATTTACAATGCAAACTAATAAAGGAGATGCTTTTCTCTACTGTATGCAGCATAAAGCAAGTAAAATAGCTTGATTGATTTTATACTTTTAACTAGGCTCAGTTGAAATGAACAACATTGACTTTGTAGAATGGAGAAAAAAAAACCCTACAATGCTTGTCTTTACCTTTACTCTAAGGAGATCTCTGAAATCATATGAATCTTTTCATCATCTTTGCACAACAGATCATGTTTTGATCACACTTCTTTAGGTTATACTTAAAAACAGTGGGGCAAAATGTACAGCCTTTTCTATACCTCTTCTATAGCCCCTGGAGTTCCCGTCAAATAAATGGGGTGTCAGAAATACCACCTCATGCCTGTGGTCTGCAATCATTTTGATCTGCCATGAACCCTGAGAGGGAGGAAGACCACTTGACGGGAAAGTGAAAGTTAAGAAAGTGAAAGTGCCTGTTCAAGAGGACATTTCAAAGTTGCTCTGTAATGAGAAGAATGCAGCTGCAATCCAGTCTACAATCAGCCTGCCGTTTCCAAAACATTGATTAGACAATGGGGGACCATCAATGGGATGTGCTTAAGGAGGAAACCTTTTCACTTGAGGTTTTGGCACATGAATTTCAGTTCTGGCTTTGCACTACTATATTTCACTTGCGCTCTAGTAAACTACAGTATACCTTTCTAAGCCCTGAGTGCCAAGTTCCAGATTTTTAATCAAAAAGTCATAACGGGATAGCAGGTGCGGGAGGGAGCCAAGACTTGAAGATTAGGAAGACAAAATGTATCTGCTACAAGACAGTTTGAGGCTAGTGAAGAAAGTTAGAATTAATAAACACCAATGTAAAAAATGAAACTGAATAATTAGGAAGCGGATAAAGAACTGCAGAAAAATACCTGGGGACGAAGGGATGGAGCAGACGTTTAGACTCGTGTCATGGCTAGGAAGAAGAATGAAAGAGAATTTGAAAAGAATGAAGAGGTAAGGAAACAAAGAGACAAAGTGTTAAAGAAAGCAAGAATGCTTACAGTAAGCAGAAAACAAAAAAGAAGAAAGTGCAAATCATTTCTCTTTGCAGCATCTTGGTCAGTAAGGGTTTCTTTCTCTGCTGCTACCAAGCTTACAGGTGCAAAGGAATAAGCAGGTTCAGATGGCAGTATTCAGCCGGTGCAGGAGAGAGAAGCTGACAGCTTCAGCAACAGGGGAATTGCCCAGTAAATTATTTGAAGGAGGATTGAGGCTTACCAGAGCCAGAAGCAGCAGCATCTGTTTCACATAGATGAAAGAGATTCCATGCAGAAGAGATTTAAAGTACCTATTTCAGCATTGAAAACCATTAAAAAAATCCAAGAACCCTGACCCTTCCTGCTTTTGAAATTGTATACTCCAGCTTTAAATGAAAACATTCCTGCAATAATCTTGGTCTGCTGCAACTTTTTCGAATCAGGGATAGTATCTAATTATATCACACACCTGTATTGATATCAGGCTGGGAAACAAGGTCCCTGTGTTCAATGGTATGCAAAACAAAGGCTTTTACTATCATGAGGACATTTTAAAAAAATCATCTACATTTTGCTGAAGCAATGGCACTATTGATTTTTCTGGGTTTAAGGACAATATGCAAACAGTGGTCAAGAAGATTCCCGGTGTGTAAAAAAAAAATACTCAAGGGGAAAAAGGCACCAAATAAATGAAAAATATTTCAAAACACAGCACTGCTGAATTTGCAAATATTTGTGGTAATAAAATATGGTGTCCTGAAAAAATTATAAAAATAACACTTGCAATAACACATTTAATGAACTAAGACTAGCAGTTATTCTTAGAAACACATGAATATATTAAAAATCAGTGGAAGGGCTTTTATGCATTTGGTATATCACAGAATCCTGTGATTAGAGACTTCATGAGAGCTCTTGAGGATATTGGATATAATTGAAGACAGAAGTTTATTCAGCTGTGGTTCACAGGTCATAGACTGTCTCTCTTCTTTGCAATTAGTTGGGAATTAGAAAGCTTCCAATTCTTTTTAACAATGGTCTGCTCTATTGACCAAACTAACAAATTGTGGTTAAAATAAATGCTGACTAATATCTGAAACAAGCCAGTTTGAAATCTTGTTTCAGGGAAGCCTGAATTATTATTATTATCCCTAATTTTTGGTTATGCTAAACAAAAACTTATATTACTTTTTTTTAGGGTGAAGAAGGACTGGAGGGAAGAAAAACAAGTATGTGTCAGATTAAAATTTATTTATTATTATTTATATCACACTAAATTATGATGATTTCCCAATCTGGATAGTGAAATAAATTGCACTTATTGTAAAATACATCATTTCAAGATGGTAGTCTGTCACAAAAGCTAATGGACAAATGTACTTAAGTTCTATGACTTACTATGAATTGTGTTTGAAACACACAAGGGTTATGAATAGCTTCTCAATTCAAAGCAGTTAATTTCTATTGAATAATAAGGTATTAGATATTATTAAATTAACTTGCAATTTTTTCTTGAGAGGAATAGTAAACCTAGACCAGGGGTGTCAAACTGTTGGTCCGTGGGCTGGATGCATCATGCATAGGCCACGCCCACCCTGGCTCCACAAAGGCAAAAAACATTGCACAGTGTCATGTGACATCATGTGACACGATCGAGTTTGACACCCCTGACCTAGACTGTTCTTCCAGAATTATTATACAAAATCACTTGTACAATAGAAGTTTCTGAGCAGAAGTAGGCAATTTGTTGCTCTCTGAATGTTTTAGATTGAAACATAACTCCAAGATATAATACAATGAATGATGGGATTATGTTAAGGGATACAAAAATTGCCATCAGAAAGAAAATCAGATTGCCTATCTTTATTCTAATATTTACCAACCAAATAGCAGTCCTCCCTGAATGCCTTTCTCTGTTGCAGTAAATAGAAAATTCTAGCCATTTCATATTAACAATATTGCAGAATAATACCTACTTATTTATAATAAATTTAGTAAGTGGACTGACATGAACTTATTTAATAACAAGATCCTTTTCACAACACTTGGAGAGTTTTATTTATAATTCACATTTTCTTGTACGTGTTGATAATTCCGAATGATTTTAGGAATAGAAGAAAATAATAATCACAAATAGAAAAAAAAGAAAAAGGAATCACAAATAGGAGATTGGTCATCTTGCGTTAAAAAATATTCATTAAAACCATTTAAAAACCACTCAATAGGGAGCCTGCATTTCTCCGTTGTCAAGAGCCTGAGATAAAATTAGTTTTTACGGCACATTTAAAAGAAAGCAAGTTGGAGCCTATTCAAATTTTTAGGGGATCTATTCCTGAAGGCAGGAATTATGACAGAGTAAATGGGACCTCGTAAAGTCTTATTGGAAGATGTTCCTTAATGGATGTGACCTGCAGCAGACTGACTCTACCCAATCTTATGGAATGGGCAGAAAAAAACAGGATCTCTGGTCTTGAAGATTAAGAAGTTGGTTATTAAAGACTGAATCCTATTTGTAGTGATGAAGGGTTTATGGATGCCTTGATTGGAACTCAGCCCACATAAGATAGCTACCTTTCAGTTTACAAAGCAGTGGTTTTTACATGTATGGTGTGGGGATTCTATTTTATAAACTTTAAAGTTGTTAATGATGTATAAAACATCCTGTCCTCATTATTAGTGCCCCTACAGCAGTGCCAGAAGATGGAATGAAAGCCATTGGTCTATTCAGAAAATGCCAGTTACTGCATTTTATTTCCCCCACAATGCTCTATGTTTAGTTTAATGAAAAGAAGGACTAGGGTGACATGATAGCAGCGTTCCAATGTTTAAGGGACTGCTACAAAGAAGAGTGGGAAATCTATTCTCCAAAGCACCTATTTAGGATGCAATACAAGAAGTAACGGATGCAAACTAATCAAGGAGAAAACCAATCTAGAATTAAGAAGAAATTTCCTGACAGTGAAAACAATTTATCTGTGGAAGGACTTAAGAAGTTGTGAGTGTTCCAACACCTAAGGTTTTTAAAAAGAAATTGGACAACAACTTATCTGGAATGGTATAGACTCTTCCACTTGGGCAGAGTTTTGGACTAGAAGTGCTCCATGGTCCCTTCAAACTCTATTATTCTGTATTCTATTTTGTATTCTGATCAATGTTTCCTTAGCATTTAAAGATGTCTAGACTCTAGAATCAAGAAGAGGGCCGTGAAAATATTTGCAGATCCCTCGCATCCTGGACATAAACTGTTTCAACTCCTACCCTCAAAACAACGCTATAGAGCACTGCACACCAGAACAACTAGACACAAGAACAGTTTTTCCCTGAAGGCCATCACTCTGCTAAACAAATAATTCCCTCAACACTGTCAGACTATTTACTGAATCTGCACTATTATTAATCGTTTCATAGTTCCCATCACCAATCTCTTTCCACTTATGACTGTATGACTATAACTTGTTGCTGGCAATCTTTATGATTTATATTGATATATTGATCATCAATTGTGTTGTAAATGTTGTACCTTGATGAACGTATCTTTTCTTTTATGTACACTGAGAGCATATGCACCAAGACAAATTCCTTGTGTGTCCAATCACACTTGGCCAATAAATTCTATTCTATTCTATTCTATTCTATTCTATTCTATTCTATTCTATTCTAGCATGGCTGGTGGGAAAATTCTAGGAGTTGAAGTCTAAGAACTGTTATTTTTCAAAAAGCTAGATTATCTCTATCCCATTCTGGGAATCATAGTTTCAACACCTCACTAGGATGTCAGAGTGGAAAAAGGTACTCTTTAAGGTTTGCTATATGGATTCTCCATAAGGTTGCAACTTATTTTATTTTTCCATTATTGGTATTTCATATTCAATATGATTTCCAGTTTGAAAGCTTTTTTTTTTTAAAAAAGATGTGTTTTTAAGTAAAAACTTAAATGAAGATAATGTTAAACATCTCTACTGATGTGCATCAAGGCTGCCTCCTATTCTAGAGAAGTTGAAACACAGTGAAGTGTCTGCATTTAATTACTACTGAACATTATTGATGAGCTCATAATACTGCATTATGAAAACTATTAATAAGTGGAAATAAATGCTACTTATCCATGACAGGTTAAGTGATAAATGTACTGAGAACTGAAAATCTGACTAAGCACAAAAAAAGTTACACTTTGATGAGTGTAAAGTAATTGGATTAGGTCACTGTATTCAAGAGTAGCTGCACTTTAAAGAAACTGTGATGATGCAATACTTGAAAACATTCACACAGTGAAAACAAGCAAGACAATTTTGGAACTTTTAAAGCATGAGTATTAAAATGTAATCTGCCAACTACTACTGGATTTCAGGTTTTTTCATTCCTAATTGTGACAATATTTGAATTTGACAAATTGGAACTATTACATATATTTCCTTATGCTTTAAATGTATGAGCATAAGAATTATTTCCAGAGTAGTAGCCATAAAAACCACAAAGACTTCTACGGTACTACTAGAGGAATAGCAATTTTTTCTTATTTTATCTTATTCCCTTTATTTGCGCTCAGACAATACTATCTCGTAACAGAGAACATATTATTTTCCCTATTCAATATTTTCCCTATTCAGCCTTTTCTTTGAGGCCAACTCAACTGTTGGTGATAGAATGAAGCAGTTGCTTCAGGCTTCAGGTTCTTGGCAGGGCAGAAATGTGTATGTTAGAAATAAATATGTATTCTTAACCTCAATGACATCAAATAATGCGCAAAATGTGTGTTGGAATGTCGTAATGCAAGTTTTGCCTTTTGTACTGGGATCATGATACTGCCTGAAAGTAAACAAGGGGGTCTAATGAAGTTGCAACACATGTTTTGTTACTTGTCCCAAACCCAGATTCCTAGGATATCCTTAAATCTATATAATTTGTGGGTTTGAATTTATGATCTAAAAATGTACTTGTGGCATCAGTTTTCATGGGCTTATTTCATTGATGCATATCATAAAAGAAAGAGTGGTGAATTTTACAAAGTGGACTCTAAAAAATATCCAATCCATGTATGTCTCGATGTTGCTGGTTCCATATTAACTACCAATCGTGATGGAACTATGGATACTCTGAATACATATTATAGGCTGGTTTTGGCTGCAATAAAGTTTAAGTTTCAAATTTCAATATTTATTACTGCCTTCAATCTATTATTTCCCAATATAGTTTCAAGAGTTCTTAACCAGACTGGGTAATGCTGCTAAAAACAGTCTTCAAGAAACAAGAATGAGAATAAGACATATTCAGAAGAGAGACTTCCGCTTGGCGCCACCTTTCTCGCTGGGTGCTAATTTATGGCACTCCGCACTGGATATGGTAAAAGCCGGTGAAAACAGCAATGAACAGCTGTTCCCGGCTTCAATTTCCCTCTCTGGTTGAAAGAGAGAGAAAGAGCAGGGGGGGGAGAGTGGTAGATTCCCCTAGGGGCTTTGTTTTTGTTATGCAAAGTCCCGAAAGGTCGAATCCCATTGAATCCTCCTTTAATCTCCAGTATTCAGTGCGCTTCTGCAAAAGCAGGAAAAGAGGAAGATGTCCACTTCTGCTAACAATTGATTTCTTTTTGTGGATTTCTATAAGCAGACGGAAAAAGCATGAGTGAACAATTATTGGTTTGCAAGTATTTTTGACTTTCTGACTTCCACCTTCTTTAAAAAGAGAAATCCCCCCCCCTTCCTTTAATTGTTTAAAATGGCGTTTGAGAGCAACTGAAAGTAGAGCGATAAAGGGAAGGGAAAGGAACGGAGCCTTGCTGCGAAATCGAAACTGAATGGAGATTTTATTTTATTGTGTTGGACTGTGGATTGTTGGATTATATTACGTTGTTTAAGTATTTCATAAGGGGATTCTCAGCAAGAACTTTGCCATGAAGGTTTTTTCAGAAGAATGGATTCGTGACTTTATACAGGATTACACAGAAAGAATGTATTTAATTATTCAAAAATACGAATTGATAAAAAATGGGGGCATTTTGGATGAGAGCTTGGAGGAAATTAACCAGTGTAATCAGGACTTGGAAAATGGAATGGAGGAGATACAAACAAAAGTGGATAAATATGAAGATATGATCGTGAATAAACAAGTTGATGTAAAGAAGTTTTCTTTAAATAGTTTGGATGAAATGCCTGAATTTCTGCTACAGGAGGCTGTCTCCCGAACCGAAAAAACTCACAGGGTTAATGCTTTCCAAGAGTTCTCTCTTTGGACTGATGAAATATACGGCAGTAATTTGTGGATTCTTGGACATAAGGAACTACTAGGAAATATTGTGATTGACTTTTCAAAAGGAGTAATGAAGGAAAGACAGAGATTAATGCATAAAAAAAATGGCAAGAGACAAAAGTATTATCCTTGTAACAAGGTTGTTTTGAAATATTAACAGACAAAAATATTAGTGTCCCTGAAAGACAATATGTGAGGAAGATCTGGAAGAAATGGGTTAATTATATGTTTTATATCTATCATAAAAGACTAGATATTTGGATTTATACTGGATTTTGACGAAGAAGGACTAAAGTTGAATAGATATTGTAATTTTCTGTATTGAAATTTTATAATGTGTTGCACTGAATTTTAAATAGAATATTCTCGAAATATCTTATGTAAGAAAGACCTGGGGGAAAAATTATATGGTTATAGAAGCTATAAGGGAGATATTCTCTGAATGGGATTGGATTTTTATGCATTAGCTGGTTTTAAATACTTTAGGATTAATTTGTTCTATTGCTTTACATATCTTATTACTGTTAATTGTTAATTTTTTTTGAAGGATTTTGGTAATGTTAGGAGGAAGTCAGAGCTAGAGAGGGAAAATTGGTATAATAGTTTTGGGGAAATTTTTTCTTAGCATATGTTTGTTTTATTTTTAACTATACCTTGTGCTTGTTCTGGGAAGTCAGGGGGAGGGGGGAGGGGATTAGTGAAGGGAGGGGGGAAAGGGGAAAAAAATTTTTTTGTAAAATTTTTTGAATTAAAAAAAAAAAGACATATTCAGAAGACTTACAAAGCAATGTGTAAGAAATTCCTCAAAATTTAGAATATGAATTATAAAAGTGTCTTTCATTACAAAGTACATAATTTTCCAAAATGCTTTTAGAAATGTAAAAGAGGAAGTTAATGGATTTCTTCTATTAAAATATCAAAACTGAAATTATTCAGCATAAGTCCATCAACAATAAAATAATATATTTTACAATCTGGGTGACTATTGAATGTACAAAAGATATATGACTTCCTGATTTGAGAATCAGAATTGGAGATTTTCCTGAGCATCTTAGAAAACACATTGTAAAATTTTAAAGCATTTAGTTCCACACTTATGAATATAAATTTTCAAATATTTATATTTAAATTTTAACTTGCCTGAGTAGCAGTTTCTATCCTTTGATCCTCATCTGGATCAATTCCAACCCTATGAAAAAAAGAAAGACAGCAAAATGTAAATACATGACAGACAGGCAGAATTTTATTTATTGACATTCAATGTAATATTTAATAATATTCAATATTAAAAATTATTTAATACATAAGTAAAATAAGCAAAAGGAAAAAATAAGTGAAATATTGGGTATATTTTACTGGTCTATTCAGTTAAATATTTTGTCAACTGTTTCTACATTAATATACTACTGAGAGTGGTAGGGAAGTGCTCTTTGAAATGATATCTGGAAAACAGTTGTTCTATACCTTACTGATCATTCTCAGTTGCAGTTTTTTTCCTAATGAAATATAGTTCCAATTTTATCACAATATATCACAGTAAGAATAGGTGACTGGTTAAAGATATCTTGTTAAGTCTCAGCCAAAGTGACAGAAGAAAGGATGCCTTCTTTTAATTGCCTTTCTTGACAGTGAAAACTTCAAAGATTAATTTTGAACTAATTAGAATTCTCTCTTATTAATCTTTACTTTTTTTGTGTGGGTGCCTATTTGTGACGGCCAAACCTTTCTCTCTATTTTATAAACTCCTGCCAAAGATAAATCTCAGGGCAACCTTGGATTAATCCTTATGTGCAATTTTTTTTATCCCCCAAGGATGAACTTTACGTTAAAACTGTACTTGAAAGACTCCCAAGATAAATTATTTTTAACTAACCTTTGATATGGTAATCTCAGAGGCAGCCTTTCCAGCAGGGCAACCTCAGGTGTCTGAGAATTCATTGTTCTTACATCAGCATCCTCTGATTCAAAAAGTTCACTACTCAGATTTCCATAAAAGCAAAGCCCAATTTATGTATCATTTACTCTATGCCCTATGAATAAAGGAAACTAACCAATAAGGAGAAAAATATTTAGCTATGGTATCATGGGACCTGTCTCCCAAGATATAGGACAGGGTTGAAAAGGTTTCAGTATTTATACCAATAGAGACAAGCCTAACACAATGCATCTATTTCATTGGCTATGTGCAAGTAATTATCCAGTATGGCAATGCATTAAAAAGATAAAGGTTTCCCCTGTCCAGTTGTGTCCAAGTTTTAACGTTTTATTAAGTTATAAGATAAGATACAAAATACAAAAGTAAATAGGAAAGCAGTGGGGAAGGTGGGGGAAAAGAGAAGTGAGGAAGGGTTGTGAAAATGAAAAAGAAGCATTGACTTCCAACTCCCTCTGTTGCAGTAAAATAAAGCATTAACATCAAACCACAACTTTTTGGGTTTTTTATGTAATATAAACTAGCCATTTCTATAAGTCCAGTTGTGTCCGACTCTAGCGGGAAATGCTCATCTCTGTATCTTAGCTGAAAAAGCCAGCATTGTCCAAGACTTCTGTGGTCATGTGGCCAGCATGATTATATGCTGAGATGCATGGACACAGTTATCTTCCTACCAAAGTGGTACCTATTTATTTACTCACATTTGCATGCTTTTGAATTGCTAGATTTGCAGTACAAATGTGTTTTTCCTAAATGGTAATTAAGAATCTGACTCATCGTTATGAAAAGATGCTAAATTGTCATGAAAGGCATAGTGAAGTTATGGCACTGTTGGTAAAACGAGGACCCAGATTGCCTGTAAACTGCTTAGAGAGTGCTGTAAAGCACTTTGAAGCAGTATATAAATCTAAGTGCTATTGCTACATGACTTAATATCTTGGAGATAATGGTGGAGGCCTTCACTTGGTACACTTTATTCCTATTGTATGTTCATTTTTGTTGTTAGGAAAGCTTTCAGATTTTCATTTCTCAAGGTAACCATGAATTTTGGGTAATATTTAATTTTAGAGATTCATATTCAAATCTATCTTCACATATAGTACCCTTCTGGGCCAGTCACACTTTCTCATAATAAAAATTACTCAAGTATGCAGTTATTATTGTCTTTGATTGCTTATATTTATAGCTTTTTACTAGTTGGTAGCTAATATAGCATTGTTGTTCTACATTGTTGCCATGTTTTTGATTTATTTTATCAGATGACAAACCCATAGCTTATTTTGATTATGTCTGAGTGATGAAACAAGGACCTGGTATAGGATCCTGCCGCTAATAGTATGATTTAAGGATTTTGTTCTCATAGGGAACTGACTTTGATAATGATGTCAAGACTGAAGAAAAAAGGAAATTATTACTAAAATCTTGCAGTTTTATATTGATTTTTTGAACAAAAATTTTAAAAGTTTGCAAAAATTTTTAACAACTTGTGTCTGAAAAGAAGTCTGAGAACTATTGGCCTAGTAGTAAAACAAATTTCTCCTTTATATCTAGCTGCTAAATATCTCTGAAGATTTATTACATAGAATATTTTTAAAGTATTTCTTAACACACGTCATCTCTTTCATAATTTAGTATAAATCACCATAAAAATGTATCATTTCTTCCAAATGCTTTAGAAGTAATTAATTCAAGTTTATAATTATGGGAACATTCACAGGATTAAATTTGAATTAAAAGATATGGATTGACAGAAGATTGTGAGAACTGATAAAAGATGACTCTGATGAAATGGAGAGTATGATTACTGAGTACATACTCAGTAATCGGCAGGCCGAAAGCTGTCCATTTTTTGCCTGAAAATTGTTGTTGTGAATTAAAATATGTTAAAATTAATCTTTGAATGTGTCAAGAAAATAATATTTATTTATTTATTTATTTACATTTATACCCTGCCCTTCTCCGAAGACTCAGGGCAGCTTACAGTATGTTAATTTTTTTCTGGATTAAAAAGTAATCAATGATAATATGTTCATTTGAAGGTTGATTGCTGAATATGATAAGTCTTTTATGTGATGAAAGCAAAGCATGTATAAAAATAAGTGGTATGCTTAGCAAGTGGTTCAGCACTGACCAGGGAGTCAGTAGTGGGTTGCTACTGGTTTGCCCTGGATCGGGCGAACTGGTAGCAGCGGTGGTGGGAGGTTCCAGCCATCTGCTCGGACACTTCTGCGCATGCACAGAAGCGTCACACATTAGCATGAGCATGCCCACACCCATGAGGGAACCGGTAGCGACTCTGAAACCCACTACTGCAGGGAGTATACAATTTCTATCTCGTTATTTGTAATAGAAATAATAATAAAGGAATGCTTAGGATAACAGTTTTGGTTTTGGTTGAGGATATGACTATAGGGAGAGTAGTATAGATCTATTTCAAGCTATTTAGCTCTCATTAGCTAGCCATATCCTTCTTGGATATGTAGCCCGGGTTCAAATCCCAGAAGGGTATGGCTAGCTGATGAGAACTAAATAGCTTGAAATGCAATAGATCTATACTAGCCTCCCTTTATTTCTTTGTAGGTAAAACATAAATTCAACACAAAAAGAGGGCTGTAAAGCACTGTGAAGTGGTATATAAGTCTAAGTGCCATTGCTATTGCTATTTTCCAGTATGTCTTTTGTGGCATGCCCCCTGCACGATTTCCCATGCTTGAATTAAATCTCAAGGGGAAAACTTAATATGATCACTCTTCCCATTGGGCATTCTCAGACTGAGAAGCCTAAAAGCCAAGGTTGTTTCAGATGGATGGAAAGATATTCACAGAAAAAATGCCCAAACTCACAAAGAGTAATATCCTTTGCCATCACAAACAATAAGCTAAGAAATAATAATATACATTTGAAAGAGATTCTCATCCACTCTGAGAATAAAGTAGAAAAACAGAGCATCCTTTTTTCTTTAGACTAAGCATTTTGAGAACCTGCAGAATGGATTTTTGGCACAGCAGTTACCAGAAATAAACCAATCACTTAAAATTAAAAATAATTTAAATAATATTTAAATAATTGATGGACTGGAAAGATCATGGGCTTTGAAATCTGCCCTCTACAATATTTCTAGAGGGAATTAAGTTGAGGAAGAAGAATCAGCTGTGACCAAATGTACCTACATTAAAGGTTGGAGATCTTTTGATTGTTGACAGATGGATGCATTGTTAAAAGATGTTTTACATTTAGTGCTTAGAGGAATGTCTTTGGGTATATAGAAGTTATATGTAAATTAATAAGTATTTGAATTCTATTTTTAAAATTTTGTAGAAGGAACTCATCTTAATCAGTAGAAAGACAAAACCAAAATGGTTAAGAGTTTTTTAAAAATAGAAGCTGTGAATAAAATGAGAAAAACAATCAGTTGTATTTTACAACTGTCACACTTTCACTTGAGAGAGGTAATTCTCTCTTCAGTGGGTAGATTTCTTTCACTCCCTCTGTTCCATTGCCTTTGATTGTGGTTTTTTTTTTTTTATTTCTAGTTTTCCACTATTTTGCAGTAAGTAGCAAAAACAGACAACAGACAACAATGCCAAAATGACATACCTTGATGTTGTCATGCAAATGCCACTGTAAGGGGCTTGTATCCTGGTGTCTATTGCAAGGAAGTAATGTCCCAAAAGTTCTTTTTCAAGAGGCAGCTGGACTTTCTGGTTATTCTTTGAGGATGTTTCACTTCTCATCCAAGAATCTTCTTCAGCTGAGAAGAGCTGAAGAAGCTTCTCAGATGAGAAGCAAAATGTCTTCAAAGGAAAACCAGAAAGTCCAGTTGCCTCTTGAAAAAGCACCTTTGGGCAACCATGACCTGGACACTTGAGACTCTCCATAGATATGTAAATGACATTTGTGTGATGGTGTTGTGCACATTCCACCATTTGCCCTCTCAATTTTTTCTCTCTGGACACCTATGAAAAGTAGTAGCATAATTTTCCTGAAGATATATGTTTTAGATAAACCAGGCCAAGAAAAGTGCATGGATGCAATCACCAAGACTTCAGCTTGATTTAAGGGAGCACGAAATTGTATTCAGTATTCTACATTGGCATTTTCTGCTTTTATTCTTGTTACTATTTTTAACAATACCTAATTTAAAAGAGAAAGAAGCAATCTTCTACAAATTAGCTTGCATCAAAGCATATCAACTGGATATCTCAGGCTCTAAGCACCTTTCCTCTCATCCACAGCTCTGACTGTTTATCATTAATTCCCCAAAACTCAGAAGTAAACGAAAATAAAAAAACAAAATAGTTCAGAAGTCATATCATTGTCTCATATGCATATGCGTCCTAATTATCAACCTTAAATGGGTAAGATAATATGATAATATAGTCCAGAATATATACAGCATATTTCAAACTTTTATTCATAAATTCAAAGCAGGAAAACAGTGAATACTTTTCTGTATATAAGAGGTAGGAATATGCTGTACTTGCAATATCAATGACCTACTCCAATAAAATAAAATAAAATACAAAATCCAGAGAACCTTCTTGTGGACTCAGATGAAAATTAGAAACGACCAGATCAGTTCTCAGGCAGGGGTGGACACCAAATACCTGCACAGTTAAAAATGGCAAGATCTTCTTTCCCACAAGTCCAAAATTGTGCTAGCAGAAAAATTGTCCAAAAAGAAATTAGAAACCTTTAAAACTAAAATATTGAACTCTGATCATTGCACACACAAAAAAGAATAAATGAGTATAATTAAATAAAATGCTAGAAAATTTAATTTTAGGAAACTTGTAGACCGCTTAGGCGTTGAGCTTCAATTACTATCAAAGGCTAGACAGTGTTGTGGTCTGCCAGCAGCCTGCAGAGTTGGCAGCAGAATCGGACAGTGAGGAGGCTGGGGAGGACAATGGGTCAGTCCTGGAATCAAGGGAAGGCCCGGATGAGGGCTCTGTGTTGGAGGCAGAGATGGTGCCAGGGCCATCTGAGAGCCATGTGCTGACTCCGGATCCTCCAGAGGCGGACAGCAGAGAGGCAGAGGAACAAGAGAAGCCAGTTCCTAGTGCATGCATGAGAAGAGCTGCCAGAAGGCAAGAGCAACTAAAGCAAAAAGGACGATTTGGGAGTAAGGCCAGGAGATGATTGGCCCCTCCCATAAGGCTTAAAAGAGGAGCAATGGGCTCTTTGTAGAAAAGCAATGTTGCTACAATTGTTTCTTGTCTCCTGTTTCTGAACTTCATGGGTTCTTGCCTATAAAAGCCTTTGACAGGATGCCAAACAAGACAAAGGTTTGTGATAAGGCCGAAGGACTTTTTATGAAGGATTTTGTTTCGGACTTAATTTGGACTAAGAATTACTTCATTCTCAGCTGTTCTAATAAACTTTGTTTGTTTAGGACTGACTGTGTCTGGTAACAACTACTTGGCCTGGGCCTGGGTCACAACAGACAGGAATAGTAAGACTTTACCACAAAACCAGACTGAAACTTCTCCTTCATTCAAAACAGGAAGGGATCCCAAAGGCCTCCAAACAATGACAAGTATGCTAATAGTTTCTGAATTCTGATCACCTTAAAGCACCTATTAAAGCACAAATTATGTCCCCAGCCAAATATCTCTATATATTACTCAGTGGAATGCCTGTCTGGGTTGATGGCAGAAACATCATTCTTCGTTACACAGTCACAAAGTAATAAATAAAGACTGCCTATTTTTATCTTCTTCAAGGTATATATATATATGTGTGTGTGTGTGTGTGTGTGTGTGTGTGTGTATAAAAAATTTCCAAAAGTTAAAATAAAAACTTCAACAGAAAAAAGGAAAACAAAGCAAAACCAAAAAAGACAAAAACATTTCATTAAAAAAAACGATATATATAAGTTGCCCCTTAACTAAATGCTGATAGATACATTTCAGAAATAAGACCCCTTGCAAAACAGGTCTACAACTTCTCCAGTTCTGTTTGCCCAGATAATCCCATCTCTCTATTATAAAAAAAAGAAACAATTAACTGGGAAATCTAACAAAACTAAAGTTCAAAGCCCCTGTTAACAATCTATTATTGTATTTCATGCAGAAAGTCTGCAACAGCTTCTAACCTACCCTAAACTATTGCAATAATTATCTCCGATCTGTTCAAGATAAAATATCTTTGATTGATTCTTAATAAAACTTTTCCTTAAAATTATAAATGGGATATTTCCAAACAATTGCACAAAGTCATAAATCTCTGTTGTGAATATCCCTGCAGCACTTGTTGTTCAGAAGATTTTCATATAAATTGGACCCATATCTCTTAATAGCTGTCTTCTGATTGAATATAATACATCTAATCCAACATCTCCACCAGCTTTCTTAAGAAAAATCCAGTTCATCACTGATCCATATTGCCCTCCCTAAGTCTTTTAAATTCATGCCCCTTTCAGTCCTGTCCAATGAGCCATAATTCTTAAACAAAGGTTCTTTTTCAATTCTGTCAGGAACAAATTAACTTCCAATCCACCCAATCTGAAGTCAGATTTAGATGCTGTTACTTGTATCCGAGTATCATGCTTAGGTTGATTTTCAACTGTTGTTAAATCATCAAACCTTTTAACTAATTTTCATTCAGAATTTATAATTTGAAAAATATTTTTTTCTGAAGGCTTCCAAGAAGGCTTGGACATTAAATTAATCTGATTTTTGCCTTTCTTCTATATTTCTTTTGTGAAAATTGTAAAAAGTATATAATGTATAATATTCAAATCCTTGATTTATTGTTGTCATCGTTTTTAATATAATCCAAATTTTGTTATATTTGACCTTCACAACAAAATATAAGCAATCAAGGGCAAAAGAAGTGGATGCTTTGTAACAAAATGACCACAAGAAAAAATAAGATATTTCTCATGATAGAAAGTAAATAGAAAAGAAAGGAAAAATTCCCATAATTAAAGATGTAAGTCAAACACAAAAATAAATAAATAAATAAATAAATAAATAAATAAAACAAAACAAAACATGATGTTTAAAATGAAATGTGTTTAAAAAACAAAAAAATACTGACAGGAAAAAATGGCGCCCGCCACTCTAATCGAGAATTACAATCACCAAGATTCTTCTTCCCATGATGGTTTGAAGGTTGTCTTGGGTTGTTCCTAGTGTATCCCATTCAAATCTGGGGAATGTTCTGTCAAAGGACCAGTTTTGGCTCCAAATTCAGCTATGTGTTGCCAGGAGGAACAATAGTCTCCCCGCTCACTGCACCATTTTCTGAAGGACTCTGCTTTAAGACTAGTTTTTTAATGGAAGGAAAGGATACCTGAAATGATTGATTGACTGCAGATGTACAATGCAATCCTGTAATTATATATAGGAAACCTCCCAGATAAAGTTACAGTAGTTGCAAGCCCAGAAAGCTCATGAAGCACCAGATGATAGACTACAAATCTGTCGGGTTGTACATATATCAGCATATTTATTGTACATACTAAAGCACATGCAAAGGTTTTCTTAAAAAAACCCTTATTCCATCAAAAAGTCATTGGACAGAGTGGAAGGAAAAGAATCATGCTTGGAATAAATTCACTGGAGATAGAAGTGAAAATTGTATTTCTTCCCAGTAATCCTGCCTATTCCAGAATGTCATCTTCATTTTTTAAAATATAAAAAATCCTGTTTTTAGATCTTTTTCCAGACTTAAGCAAAATACACAGCCAACTTATTAGGTACAGTACAACACAGAAGTAAACATATAAGCAATCCTAAAAACAGAATTGTTTCTTTAAAAGATTCATTTTTTATGCAACAGCTTTACGCTAGGGTTGAAAACATACTAAGCAAACCTTTTTTCTTCTTCAATATCATTTAATAGGTGTTGTTTCTTATCTTTTCATCACTACATTTTAGCAAGGATGAAATTTCCTGAAAGAGTAATCTATTCAAAGAAAATGTTTTCAAAATTCTGTCCCCAAAATTTAAAGTCATTTATACCTAATAAAATACCATTTCTTACTTTCGGTTGTCCAAGTGGCATTGCTGTTGAACTTGAAAATGTTAACATTAATGGGACAAGGAACTAGTAATGATGGCATCAACAGTACTAAACACTAGCAGCACCCTTTGTTTTGCCTGTGGTCTTTACAACTACTACAACAACTATATTTGAAGCTTTAGAAGTCTAATGTAGTGTTTATCAACTTCTGTAATTTTAAGATGTGTGGACTTCAATTCCCAGAATTCCCCAGATAAATTGAGAAATAAGGGGCTAATGTATAACAAAGGCTCCCATCTGTTGCAAGGAATCCTGCAGATTAAATGTTCTCATACAGAGCTCTGAAATGCTATTAATAATAAAAATATGTTACCAATCTGAAGCATGATTAAAAATGAATTTTCTGCTAATGCAAATAGACAGAAACACAACCACACTACAGGAAGAATCATTTTTTACATGCAGGGGGAAAGGCATCCTCCCTAATTGTTCTAATTGCTGCATTTATGAACTCTTAGGAGAGGAATGCAGTAATTTTTTTTAAAGGGAGTGGGGTGACCAGTAAAGAGCTGTTGTGTTGGCATCGTACTTTGACTGCTAATGAGGTTCACTAGCCAGAAAAAATTAGGACTGATTTTACAAAGATCTGCTTGAGTGTTAGAAAAATAATGTATTTTTGACAATTTCCTACAGATGATGCAGGTTCATTTTTGACCTAGAAATAACAGATTTCTCTAGTGAATTATGTCGGTTGTTTTAGAACTGTATGATGTTTTCTCTCTGAATCACTTTAAATGTTCTCCCCCCTCCCTTGAATATAAATAGCGAGATTTAAGAAGAAAACCCAGACCATTATAGATGCATTATATTACTGCTGATGTGATAAAGCCAAAGAAATGCACCAGAACTTTTGAGATGGTAGCTTAAATAACAAGATCATCAATTTCAACTTCTTTGGGCTCCCAGACTGGAAAAGCAATATCAGCACAGTAATGTTATGCCTCAAAAGTTAACCAATTTTTGCAGCTGTATCAAACGCATATGTGTTAGAGAATGAGCATTAATATACAGCAGAGTTTGATAATAGAATCATTTGTTTTAACAGATGGATTGAGCTGATGAGATCTGAAAAAATATTGAGAAGTTAAGGCGCAAAAGGCAAGGCATGGAGAGATTCCTAGGCATTGTAGAAGCAAGAATAAGTAATCTGACCTAGGCTTCCTGATACAGTAAAAGCACACAATTAGTCCCAAAAACACTCTTTTTATTTCAACGGCTGTGAATTCTGCTCATTCAGAGCAGGGGTGGGTTCCAATTTTTTTTAATACCGGTTCTGTGGTCATGGCTTATTTGGTGGGCGTGGCTTGATGGTCATGTGACTGAGTGGGCGTGACCAATTTGAAGTCATTCAGGGCAAGGTGGGGCGGCACCTTGCTGTGAGTGACATCAAGTTGGCCACGCCCACTCAGTCACATGACCAATGCTGCAGAGACAGGGCGATTTCTCCCGGCGACAGCCAGAGCTTCACTGCCTCCTCTTTTTCTCAGAGGAGCTGCCTCCAAGTCCTTGGGAAGGGATACACACACACACACACACACACACACACACACACACACACACACCACAACACAATAGACTTGCACACAATATAAAAGCAGCTGCACTTCACCCAAAATGGCCCCTGCAACAAGCAGGAACCTCACACAGCCACAAAAAGCTCAAAACCAACTGTCACACTTTACACACACACAACACAATTGACTTACACACACACACACACACACAATGCCACATACAGCTTTGTGAGATTCTGTGTGTTTGTGTAGTTAGAGTGAAACACTACAGAAACACACCAAATCTAAGAAAGCTGCACAAATATTTTATTATTTTATTTTATTTACATTTTTTAGATCAGGGGTCTGCAACCTTAGTAACTTTAAGGTTCCTCAGCCAGCACAGGCACTGAGGGGATAGATTGCAGGCAGGCAGATTCAGTTGCTAGCTGATGCAACTGATTGCAGAAGCTGAAGGAAAGCGAGCCCGAAAAGAGCAGTAATTATTTAAGTGGGAGGGGGGATTGGGTGGGCCAGAGGAAAAAAAGATTTTAAAAGGCTCCTATGACGATCCCAGCTGAAGTTGCCTAACAGCAGCCCAGAACCTCTTAATTCAGCTGGGATCGCCAGAGGAGCCTTTTAAAACATTTTGTTTTAACAACCTCTTTGGCCAAAGAGGTTGTTAAAAAAAAAACTTTTAAAGGGTTCTGATGATCCCTGCTGAGCCGCATGATCATCAGAGGTTTTTTTTTTACTTTTAAAAGCCTTTTTTTGGCTGAAGAAAAGTTGCTTTTAAAAGTTAAAAAACTCCAAACCTCTGATGATCAGGGAACCGGTTCGGGGGCGTGGCCATCCAGCCATTACTACCGGTTGTCCGAATGCCAGCAGATTGTAACTATTGGCTCTCCAGAACCAGAGCGAATCGGGAGCAACCCACCACTGATTCAGAGCCTGTTCATTCTCAATCTGTTCATTCACAGATGAGTCCCAAATAGTTGTAAAGAGTCCGACAGAAGTCTGCCACAGTTCTTTGGGATAAGGCTGATAAGCACCCAACTTTATCTCCCTTCACACGCTGCCAAGACCTAATTGGCAATTAACTTTGCAAAGCCACATGGAACAAACAGTCAACACAGAGCTGCAGTATTGAAAATGGCCAGCACGAACAATAGTTGCTTCCTGCAAAGGACCATGTGCCTTTGCTCCTCCTTTATGTTTTATGGGAGGGGCAAATCATCTCCAAGCCCTACTCCCAAGTCATCCCTCTTATTTTAACTATTCTTGCCTTCTGGCAGTTCTGCACATGCGCGCACTGGGAATAGGCTCCCTCTGTTCCTCTTCCTCGCTGATGTCTGACTCTGGAGGCTCCAGAATCTGCACATAACTCCCAGATGGCCCTGGCCCCATCTCTGCCTCTGATGCAGAGCCTTCGTCCAAGCCTTCCCCAGAATCTAGGATTGGCCCATGTTCCTCCCCAGCCTCCTCACTGTCCGACTCTGCTGCCAGTTCTGCAGGCCGCCGGCGGACCACACAATAAAAAGTTACAGAGAAGTAAAATGAATGGTATTGATGTAAACAATTTTAAGTATATTTCTTTTCCTTTTTCATACCTTAAACCCAAATACTTTGGCTTATTATTTCCTTCTTCTGTTTCTACATTTTGTACTAGGGCTGCTTAGTCCAAAGAGGAATACCATGCATGCTGCATCAAAGGTAAATAGCAACATGGAAAACTGAGAAAAATATATAACAGCGTCCATGCAAGAGGTAAATGGCATCATTTTCATTAGTTGAGTAAAACAATTTTGACTCCCCACTTAAAGTACACCTACTGCTCTAAGATTTCCTATGTTCTTCTGAGGTTGGAGTGAGGTTATAAATATATATTTGTCTCTTTTGTATCTTTGGCTTCTTGCTGGATAAGATGTTTTTAAAACTTTCCCTTCAAGGAAAACAAACATTCAACATATTGGAAGGCAAGATGGCATGATATTGACACATAATCCTCAACTATAATGTACTTTGAAGTACTACTGGTAAGAGTCAGCGCTGACAATAAAGATTTGAAATAGTAGAAAGCTAGGAGGGCAGGTCAGATAGATCTGTTGGAATCCTTTCTCTAGTCTTAAAGACAGTTATCCAATTAGTCTGATGTCTCCTGGATTAGTGGACGAGAAGTACAGAAATGCATACCAAGCCTTTTAGAGTTCTCAAAGGGCTTCGTTTCTAGAGCATGTCTTTGTGCTGAAGAGACCAGTAACTTGGGAAATTCAGTGGACAAGGAAAAGGGGTAGCATCAGCAATGAAATCTCTCTCCTCATTCATTTCCTTTGTGTTTCCTCTCTAATCTTTTGGCTCTTATTTAGATTCCATACATGGGTAGCAAAAATCCAGACAACCACAAGATAGGACAACTAAGAAATGCAGAAAACCTAACTTTTTGTGTCATCTAATGTTCTGAAGCTCACATATTGTAGCTTTACACTATGCAGCAAAGTTTGTTAAAGGCTTGAGAAAGAATGGGCAGCAGGGGGAGTTGAGTGGCCCTCCTATGCTTTCACTCCTTGCCTTATACTACTAATGCTTTGTATCACCACCAATGCTGCCCTTTTTCAGGAGATATGAGACAGAGTATATAACAGTGATGGCTAAACTTTTTGCCATTGCGTGCCGGGGTGTGTGTGCGGGAGGGGGTTGCACACGTGCTTGCCCATACCCATAATTTATGCGCCCTACCCCTGTGCATGCGTGCGCGACCATACCGCTTCTGGCATGTGATGGCCCAGTAGGTCCGTTTTTTTCTCTCACCTGGCTCCAGAGCCTTTCTAGGAGCCTTTCACAATGTAAAAAAGATGTTGAGACTCTAGGAAGAGTGCAGAGAAGAGCAACAAAGATGATTAGGGGACTGGAGGATAAAACATATGAAGAACGGTTGCAGGAACTGGGTATGTCTAGTTTAACAAAAAGAAGGACTAGGGGAGACATGATAGCTGTGTTCCAATATCTCAGGAGCTGCCACAAAGAAGAGGGAGTCGGGCTGTTCTCCAAAGCACCTGAGGGTAGAACAAGAAGCAATGGGTGGAAACTGATCAAAGAAAGAAGCAACTTAGAACTAAGGAGAAATTTCCTGACAGTTAGAACAATTAATAAGTGGAACGACTTGCCTTCAGAAGTTGTGAATGCTCCAACACTGGAAATTTTTAAGAAAATGTTGGATAACCATCTGACTGAGATGGTGTAGGGTTTCCTGCCTGGGCAGGGGGTTGGACTAGAAGGCCTCCAAGGTCCCTTCCAACTCTGATGTTATGTTATGTTATGTTATGAGTCTGGGGAAGGCGAAAACGGCCTTTATATACCCGTGATGGTGAACCTATGGCACATATCAGTAGTTGGGACCGAAAGTAGGCAAATGGGCTGTTTTTGGCCTCCAGAGGACCTCTGGAGGGGTGGGGAAGGCTGTTTTCACCGTCCCCTGACTCCTAGAGAGGCTCTGGAGCCATGTGTGAGAGAAACATGGGCCTTCCCCACCATCTTCCCCACCACCCTGAGGCCCTCCGGAGGCAGAAAAAAGCTTTTTTCCCTAGTTCTGGTGGGTCCAGAAGGCCTGAAAATAAGTTGCACGCACCGGAGCTGAGCTCATGTGCCTACTGATATGGCTATGAGTGCCACCTGTGGCATGCATGCCATAGGTTTGCCATCACAGGTATATAATATATGGAAGAATAGTCATATTAGAAAGGGAATTCACATCTCCTATAGCTGTGGCAGGAAGATCATTGCTTTTAATATCTCATCTTTCTTATTTTTTGTGTGTAAATAATTTAAGACAGCAAACATAACTAACAGTCCTTCCTCTTCCTATTTCTCCCACAACACCAACCCTCTGAGGTGAGTTTTTCTGAGAGAGAGTGCCTGGCACAAAATCACCCAGCTGGACGTTGTGTTTAAAGTAGGGTTATAATTCACAGTCTCTTGATTTCTATGCTGGTGCCATAACCACATGACCTTCATCTCATTCCACTACATAGCCAAATTGTATTCACCTTTATCGGTTCTATTTTAAAGATGGTTTCCCCTCTTCTTCTGACATATTTTGTTTATGTGATTTCACTGTGATTCCTCATCTATAATATCACCAAAATTGATGATGATGCCCTCAGGATCCAAGTTCTTTCCAATTTTACCAATTTCTCAGCTACAGGCATACATTATGTTTCCATTCTGGTCACTCAGCATGGTCTTTCAGAGATATTTGGGCTTGGGCTGACTACAAAAAAGGCAACAGTGGGCACGAATAAATAGCACTGGATTTAAAATAAATAGCTATTTTGCATGGCATCTTGGAAACTGACAGAGTTCTTATTTTTTTCATGGGAAGAAGGATTGTTTCTCAGCTTCTGTTGCCCATTTCCAGCCCTAAAAGCAGAATCTGACAGATTGGCAGCAGACAAAAAAACACTGGACTCTTTACTTCCTACAAAGCAAAGGGTCAAAGTTAGGATTAGCATATTTTATGCAGGTACCTTCAAACAGAGGAAGCTTACAAAGCAAGGAAAGCTACAATCTGTGTGGGTTTTGCAGATAATTTAGAAAGAGCAGTTACACTTTTACTGCAAAGCCCATCTTCAAGCTTCCAAAAGTAAGGTCTGCTGATCTTTAGATTAATTCCCGATTTCTACCAGATTGACTAGTTGAATGTATCTGTCATTTGCATCTGATACCAACATGCTTGAGAAATTCAGCAAATGTAAGTTTTCAAATAAGTATACCTCATCCACATTGTTTGGAGTAAAATAAGATTTAGAATGTTTTAATTTCCACCCAGGTTTTCAATTTCCACAAATATTGCAAAGAAGGTCTCAGCATAAAAGACATGACGAGGTATTTAACATAACATAACATAACATAACATAACATAACATAACATAACATAACATAACATAACATAACATAACATAACATAACATAACATAACATAACATAACATAACATAACATAACATAACATAACATAACAACAGAGTTGGAAGGGCCCTTGGAGGCCTTCTAGTCCAACCCCCTGCCCAGGCAGGAAACCCTACACCATCTCAGTCAGATGGTTATCCAACATTTTCTTAAAAATTTCCAGTGTTGGAGCATTCACAACTTCTGCAGGCAAGTCGTTCCACTTATTAATTGTTCTAACTGTCCGGAAATTTCTCCTTAGTACTAAGTTGCTTCTTTCTTTGATCAGTTTCCACCCATTGCTTCTTGTTCTACCCTCAGGTGCTTTGGAGAACAGCCCGACTCCCTCTTCTTTGTGGCAACCCCTGAGATATTGGAACACAACTATCATGTCTCCCCTAGTCCTTCTTTTTATTAAACTAGACATACCCAGTTCCTGCAACCGTTCTTCATATGTTTTAGCCTCCAAGTAGACCCTTTAAAAGTAGACCCTTTGAAATGATATAATTAATAATGTACATTTGTAGAAAATATGTTCAAAAATTTGCAGTTTAAAAAACAGGATACAATAAATTGGTTTGTTATGAGTAAAGATGAGTAAATATGAATAATTGATGTAGATTAGAAACAGATTGAACTGCTCATTTCTACCACTTAGTCAATCTTTGTTCTGGCAATATTCCCGTTGAGAATTTTTTTAAAAAAATCATTTATTTATTAGATTTATGTGCTGCCCGTCTCATCTAGGGAAACTCTTCCTCCCCGCCCCCTCCAGTCATATCTCTTTGCCTTTTCAATGCATCTGATAATACTTCATTTTTTAAAAGATGTTCTTAAAGGATTGGTAAAATACCTTTGCTTTTCTTCTCTTTTAAATCTGGATTTAAATGTTTTTAATATATTTAAATTGTGTTTTTATTTTAATTGAACAGCATCATTGTATTGTCAGGGATTCACAGTACAATTCTTTTTTTTAATTTTTTTTTTAAACACAAAACACATAAACATAAAAACATTTTCAATTCAATTACTGTGTCGGTGGAGTGGTTACATATCTCTTATGTGCATTCAACACAGAAATATCCTTAATTCATCTAATATTACATTATTTCTATCTAATAGCTGATCTTTTAATTAACCAATGGCTATAGCCTTTCGTTCTCTCATTCCATATACATGTCCACAAATATATATTTTATCTAATAACATCATTCATTCCATCGTTCTAAAATTCTATTCTGTTTTAAGCAACCCAGAATTGCTCTCATAGTGAAATGACTGGCATATAAATTTAATAAATATGTATAAACAACATTGCTTTGATGCTTTGATGCAACATTGCTTTGATTTTCCACATGTACTCTCCTATAGTGAGAATTTATCACAGTTGAAAAGGTCCTACATTTAATATGATTTTAAAGCCTGGGCATTTTAAAAATGATGCATGTTTTATATTCCTGACTAAGGGTAAACCTCTTATGCACATATTCAAATTTATAAAATGCATAGAAGCAATAAAGTAACTGAAACTAACTTTAAACTGCCGCTCAGAAACTATGACTTTATTCATGAATGGCTTTGGGCATGTTTCTTCATTAACATCTTCTATGATAAACTTTAGAATTGTGCAGTATAGCTCACAAAGATAACTGAACGAGTATTTTTTCCTCTTTCCTTGAAATAGAACATATATGCTTTATGCTTTAGGTTTGTATCTTTTTTTCCTATGCTACAATTAAGAGCGCTTATTGTAAGATTTCTGTGTGAACTGTTGAAATAGACATTGTAGCTTCCGATGTTAGTGTCACTGATTTGGTATTAATTGACATATTGATTTAAAATGCTATAAAGGAACTGTAAATGATTTAACATAAGTCCATGTTTTAACTGTTATTGTCCTTAAACAATTGACAGTTAATCAAACAATTGTTTTAACTGTGATTTTTAATCATGTCAATCATATATCTGTAAGATATACATACCTAGCTAACTTCAGAGTGAGGAGACCAGGACTAGCAATTCTATAACAATCCAGAGGAAACAATTAAAGATCTGTTATTATTGTTATAAGCTTCTATGATCAGAAATGATGAGTCTGTCCCTAGTGCAAGAAAAGTTCTGAAAGTCCATCTCTTTCCTTTCCTTTCTCAAACAGGAGAAGAGTGTAATGAGAACATCATCATAACTGGTTACTGGAATGGTGATTACATCCTTTCACCTCTTTTCCACCCTGATGGTGTCTGAAAGGGGCCACATAGCACTGGTTGAAAACAAAAACTAATGCTACGATTTAATCAAAGACTCTTTAATTGGTTAGGCACAGCACATAATTGAGATACCTCCCATGAATACAGATATCTTGAACAAAACTGCTATGGACAGCACAGGGGAAAACGCGGAACATCATTAATGAAAAACATTCTGTTCAGAATATTCATTAAGTTAATGGTTACAAAGCTTATGCAACTCCCTTTTCCTGAATACATGCCATCTTACTAAATCTGAAGCAGATTTACTTAACTCATTTTCAAAATCAGGTCTGGAAATCTTACTGTTGGTCACTAACAGAAACATAGCATCCAATAGCATGCTATGATCTTATTCTAGGTATTGAATCTATTCATATATTGCTTACTCTTTCAAAAGTTAGCTTAGTTTGGAAAACTATTAAGGGGGCATTGAAATAATCCATAATGAAGTTTTAAACACCTGAGGCATTCTGTTTATTTATCTGTGTGTTCAAAATAAACTTATGGTATAATGGAGTGTGCATCTGAGTGTCCTCATAATGTTTTGCCCTTCAGCTCAGATAATATATAGCCACTATATTTAATGATACATGATTATGGCAGATATCTGGAAGGAATCAGAATGTCTATCCTCATATAGTAATTCTGACTACTATGGACCAAATCCTCCTTTGCAACTTTCTACTTTTATTTGCCCTACAGCTGAGGAAGCCCAAGTTATTTTGCTACTGTGTTTTCCCGAAAATAAGACCCAATCTTATTTTATTTTGGGCTCTGAAATAAGCACTAGGGCTTATTTTCAGGGGAAGTCTTATTTTTTTCCATGTATGGGAGGCTCACTTCACCTGCTTGCTTATGGTGGGGCAGGAGACTGTGTGGTATGTCCGTGGTGTTGCCGTGAGGCAGGGGTTGCAGCTGCCTCATGTGCCCACAACAGCTTATCTCAGGGCCCCCGCAGGCCACCCACACCCTGACACCTGCTTTGCCTCACAATGGCAGCTATGGCAGTCTTGTCCAGCAGGACCCCACATAGCTGCTGCCCACTTCTGCTTGCTTGTGGCCACAATGGAGTAGGAGGCCAAATTTATCTAAATATTTAAATAATTTAAATTCAAAAATCTTTATTGGTTCTAAATATAGATTTCAGACAATCATGTGTACTATACATCTCTTGAAACATCAGCTGTTATTTATTTAGGAAAAAAAGACTGGAGATAGCTTTCGACTTTAGCTCTATGTACTAAAAATGGAATCTTGCAACTCAAGTCACTATCAAAATATTTGCCTGCTTTATCAAATAACGATCATATGGAAACTAGCTTCTGCCATTTAGGATCAACCATCAAGAGTAAAAGAACAAACAACCTAGAAATATGTCATATACAAGCATTTGGTAGAGTAGCCATGAAGGCCTTATGAAAGATATTCAGATGCTGTGATGAATTCATGGCTACAAAAATCACGGTCGTGCAAGCAGTGGTATTCGCGATAACTATGGAAGAAATAGGCTCAATTTATTATCCTATTCAGGACATATTTTGTATAAATCTAACTCTCTTGAGAAGGCCATAATAATGGAGAAGGTGTAAGGAAAGATAAGAGGTTGATCAGCAGTAAAGTGGAGAGATTAAGTTACAGTGGTGAATATACTGTTAGAAGACCTGAAAAATCAGGTTAGGGATAGATCATCATGGAGAAAATTTACTAATAGCTGACACCAAATTGATGGCACCTAATGAATATAAGTTATTAGAAGGGAACAGAACAAACAAAGAGCATTAGCACTGGAAGTCTTCATTTTTCAGAGATCAGTTATTAAGGTATACTTTGAAAACTGATATAATGGAACATGCCACATCTTAGCAATGCTAAACAACCCTGAAGCTGCCAACAGTCTTCCTTGGAGAATAATCCTTTTGGCCACATTCCATTACAGCCTGAAACTATAAGGAAGACACTGCCAGGCAAATATTCAGCCTGCCCACATAATGTTCCATCATAATTTGGATGAATGCTTTAAAAGACAGAACAAGTTCTTCTTTTAAAAATATTAAAGAAAAAAATATTGTCACTAATTCATGGGCTATCTTATGGAGAATAAAGCATCACATTTTAAAATAACAGGTGGAGCAGAAATTCTACATTTAGTTTACTTGGAGTTACTTCTGATCATTTATCTATGTCATTTTTATACTTCTAGTAACTGTTCTTGCAAGTTTTTATGAACGGCCTTAAGCAAATTTAGTCAACCATGTGTTAACTGCTCCTTATTATCTGAGACACTAATGTTTTGGTTGACAACACACACCTTCATTTCAATCTCTTAAGCCTTTATCTTTTTATTGAAGCATTTGGTTATAATCCTTAAAGTATATTCTTTATGGCATTATGTCAGACATTTGTCTGAAAGTGACATTGTACAATTGTTTTCTACTGCAGTCTTTTACAATCTGCAATTTGGCAGTCTAAACTAAATGCAATCTATTAAACCTTGTGTGGCATCCAGAAACAGGCTAACAAACAGAACAACTAATAATGACTTAGAAGGCAGATGAGTTTCCTCTGGCTTGATAGATCACTTGTCATGCCAGTCTGCACTAGAAACAGACCCAACAACAGTATCCAGTACTGTTAAGCAATCAGTCTGCCATGGATGACTAATACAGAAATTTATCCCTAGTCTTATAGACCACTGTATGCAATAAATCTAGCCCCATATGTAATTTCACATATCTAGCATTTTTAATACCCAGGAGAGATACTTTTTAAATACTCTCTTCCTTCACTTTTCCTGCACCATGCTGCCAACTGCCAAATGGTGTACAGGTAGCAGCAATACAGTCCACACCCCTAAGTAACCAGATAAATACATCCTCTTATTGCCTGACAATTCCCATCATCCCATCTTGTTATGCCACTGATTGTGAATAAGATCTGACATGTGCCACTGACTGAATGAAGGTAACACTGGAAATGGATTAGGTAGCAAATGGGGTAGAGACAGAAGGGAGGAAATTGGTAATGTAGGTGGGACAAAGCATGGGGAGGGATTGGGGAAGTCAATCATTTGAGGGGATGAGAACATGAGAATTTGGTGTCAATCTTGATTTCCAGTTCACCAATTTGAACTCAAGTATTAGGCAGTTGAATTACTGGATATGCTGAACTCAGGCTGATGCCTGAGTGTGAGAGGAATGTGAGAGGAATTAAAATCATGGCTTCCAGACCAGACTGTCCAACATGGGAAGTGCAGCTTTCAAAAACCACCAACTTTAACCATGATTCCTAAGGATACCATAATTTGTAATTCAAACATATATGTGAAATAGAATTATATACATTCTACCATACATGCCAGAGAGAGTATCAACTGAGAACATGGTGGTAAATTAAAATGGTCGTCTTATCCTGTGCTGATCAAGATATAGCTACTGCTGCTTGCATTAATTAAGATGCAAGATTGGGGATGGGGGCAGGTTACCTGAGGGCACTTCTGAG
Organism: Ahaetulla prasina; assembly: GCF_028640845.1. Classification (NCBI taxonomy): domain Eukaryota; kingdom Metazoa; phylum Chordata; class Lepidosauria; order Squamata; family Colubridae; genus Ahaetulla; species Ahaetulla prasina. Next base: position 79,302,611 of record NC_080544.1, read on the forward strand.
AGCTATCTCAAACCAGTGGTCAGGCTTATCTCTTATGAGATTAGCCTTCAAAATAACTTATGCTGACACTTGGATATTCCACAGTGACAATAAAACTGCATCAGTTATGTTACAATTAAGATTTAATTTTATCTCCTGTATGGATTAATCTTGTCATTAATTTGATAAAAAATATGCTATTCCACACTACTCTTTTGATTGCAGTGCCAGTTGGATCATACAGATGTATAAAGCAAATAATGATAAATATAAATGAAAAATAAAGAAGCCAGAATCTTCTTGCACTTTGTTAAAAAACAAACAAACCAGAGAACTTCAGGTGTTCCTTTAAGATTACATTTCTACCAATACTATAACTCAGTTGTTTCTTTGAATAAATAAAAAGACCATGTCACAACTAATATTCTGTGTTTAAATGCACTGAAACCAATTACTTCCTTGCTGAGGCAAGAGGTAATTTCCCATTTAAATCTCATAAACGTACCAACTAACAAATTGTTGGAATGTTACTTCTTTGAAAATTAACAATAAAAATGCCATTGTTGTAGTATAATTAGCTGTTACTATATATTCTCATCCATCCTACATCACAGAGGCCTGTTTTTAAAAGGTATGCTATTAAGGAGCTGTCTTAATTAACCTTTTTATATTCAGTCAATTATAGAATAGTTTTATAGGCTCAATAACATAACTTTTAAAGTATTCAATTTGGCATTTATTGTGCTCAGCACTGCACAGTTTTTGTTTTTTTAACAGGAGATCCTCCATCCATGCATATACAGTATGCTTAGTTAATAATCCAATCAATTATAAAGTGCTTTATTGCACAACCTGATACCTTCCCATTGAATTCAATAAATCTTACTCCCTGGTAAGTGCACCCAGGACTTAGCAATGCTCACTACCTTGTCTAAATCATAGGCTTAGGAGGAGGATAGATTGCAGGGCATCACAAATTCTTATAAATTCAATCATGTAAAAACACAGGAATCCCAAAGGATTTTCATACGCACGTAACACTTTCACAGTATTTAAAATTATTGGAGAAGTTGCTTGAGAAGCTTGTTAGAAATGCTTTATTTAAACATGTTATTTATCCCATTATGGACAAACTATTTTCTCCATCCCATTATGGAGAAAACTATGGCAATGTAAACATAAAATGCAAAAAAACCCAAACAAACCTGAAAATAAAATAGGAAACAGGAATCTCCACAGCACCTAGTTCCTTTGGCCCATAGCTTCTTTAGGGAAGGGAAAGTGATGGAGTTAGAAAAATGGTGTAGTTGAAAAAGGAATAAGAGTAGATTGAGGATCAGAAAATGCTGTGCCCGTCTCCAATCAAAGAGGGAAGAAAACAAAAAGGTATTTATGTGATTAGAATAGAATAGAATAGAATAGAATAGAATAGAATAGAATTTTATTGGCCAAGTGTGATTGGACACACAAGGAATTTGTCTTGGTGCATATGCTCTCAGTGTACATAAAAGAAAAGATACGTTCATCAAGGTACAACATTTACAACACAATTGATGGTCAATATATCAATATAAATCATAAGGATTGCTAGCAACAAGTTATAGTCATACAGTCATAAGTGGAAAGAGATTGGTGATGGGAACTATGAGACGATTAATAGTAGTGCAGATTGAGTAAATAGTCTGACAGTGTTGATGGAATTATTTGTTTAGCAGAGTGATGGCCTTCGGGAAAAAACTGTTCTTGTGTCTAGTTGTTCTGGTGTGCAATGCTCTGCTGATCTGATAAATGCCATGACAAATTTATAATACAGATAGTCCTTGATGTATGTCTACAATTACTTCTATTACTAAGTGATGCAATTAAATTTTACACATGGACATTAAGCAAATCACAGCGTTATTATGCAAATCTGGCATCCTCCATCGACTTTGCTTGTTAGACATTCCCTGAGAAGGTTGCAAATGGCTGCAACTTGTAAAATACATATTAATTGCCAAGCGCCCAAACTTTGATAACTGTGAGGATACTGCAACAGTCATAAATGTGCGGAGCAGTTGTAAATTCCTTTTTTCAGTGCCATTGTAACTTTGAACCAAATTGAGAACTACCTCTAATGTATATCCTGCCCAGATCCCTCGGTGAAGGAGATGGGAAAATAAGAAGTTTGATATGCAGTAGTACCTTGGTACTCAACTGCTTTGAAATTCACCAAATTTGGAACTCAACGTATTTTGGCACAAAAGTTTTGTCCTGGTATTCATTGTTTGTTTGGTACTCAACACACAAATTAGAAATTGCCTTGTAATTCACGACATTATTCCTTATGGGAAAAATGTGTTGGTACTCATTGTTCTTGTTACTCATTGTGCTTCCAGGAACCAATTAACGACGAGTACCAAGGTACCATTGTATAAATAAAATAAATAAATATTCAGCTACTTTTCTTTTTATTTATTTGGATTTGTCAATCTAAAGCTTGTTAACTGAATGTGGATGCTTTTTTATTATTTATGTTTTATTTATTATTTATGCTATTATTTATGAAAGAAATATTCTTTTGTGATTAGGGAAATTGTAAGTGAATATTTGCTAGCATGTTAATGTGGCATACATAGTATTTCATGAAAATCCTAAATATATATGCTGGGGCTATATATTGCTGATTTTATTATGCATGTGAGCAACTTGGGCATGAAGTAAAAATACCAGTTTTTGAGCTGTCCAAGATCACAGTCCATAAATAATTATGACTTGTCTGATATGCCTGGGAAATTAATTTTGATGGAATAACTTACTACATCAATCACACAGCATAATACCTACCAACCAAATGCTCACTTTAGCATAACAAGTAGGATAGATTTTCCACTAACCCACTAATTCACCAGCAAATGAACAACTATGGCAATTCAGCCTGCCTTTTACTCTTTATATAAGAAGTTAATCAATCAGGCATGTAACGAAGAGAATAGCTTAAGGAGGCAGTAAAAAAGGGGAACTAGAGGGATAGGGCATTTATTCTGTTTGACTTTGGGGATTGATTCAGATATAGCAATTTTTTTGTTCCACTTTTCAGTTAAGACATTGTAGCAAAGAAAGTTGTATTTTTCCTGAGTGACTATCAGTCCCTACAAGGGTAAGAAGCACCCTCATTGTCAGCCTTCCTCTGAACTACTAAAATGGTCCTGTTAACAAGCATATGATGACTAATGAAGGAGCCAATGCACTGAAATTCTCCCATTAGTGCCATTAAAGATCCATGATAAGATTTTAAAAAGTGTCTAGTCTGGAGACTGAAAATTGCTGCACAAACAGGTTATCAGTTTGCTGTTCAATTACAGACTACTTCAGAATTCTGGTTCATATTTTTTTAAGTCAGCCAATTTGTGATCGACCTCTACTGGATCACGGGAGATTTGAATTATAATTTCAATGAGTCTTTCTTTAAAAAGATCCTCTTCTTTGTCTATCGAGTCCTCTGTCTTTCCAACAACAGTAATGGATATCAGTCAACAATAGAAAATAATCCTTAAAACTTATTCTTAATATATATTTATTAATATATATAAGCTATTCACTTGTCCAGTCTTGATTAAAAGTCTACAGAGGACAAATGTGTTAATTAGGCACATTGACTTTAATTATAATCTTTGAAGGATCTTTGAATCATCAAAAGAGTGGGTGGGGGGGAGTTATATTAACTAAACTTAATTTGGTCTTGCTAGATAAAATTCTAAATTAAATAAAGTTTAATGGAACGTGTTTTTCAACTTGTTTATGGGAGTATCAGAAATATGTCATGGTGAAATAAAATGGGTGAAAAACTGGCAAGATGAAAAGAGCAGAAATCCAGTGGGTTCATCTGCAAATTTATCTAAGTGCAAATAAACAGAAGTTCATGTGTAGTTCCTATTAATCTCAATTCCTATCCAAATTTCTTTGCTTATTCCTATCCAAATTTCTTTGCACATCGTTCACTTGTACGAATGATGTTTGAACTACAGGATTTTATTTTAATGAAAAATTAATCAGCGTATTACTGTGATTTGTGCTGCCAAAGTTTATAACGTAAGAATCTCAGTTAACAGTTTTTAAATAAACATTGAACTTAGTCAAAATAACATTGCTCCAAGTGAAACTTGGTGAAAATTATGACCATACATAGCCAGAATAGTATTTCCTTTTTCAATAGCAAATCAATGTATGTGTCACTCTGAGGAAATTATTTTTTCATCTCTCTATGGAAGAATGATATTAGCCGAGCAAAATTATGAAATAGAGAGTGGAACTAAGTTACAAGAAAATCTCTTCTCATTTAATTGCATTTTTCTTTCTTAAGATGACATTCCTTCATAATGACGAATGAACAATGAGTATGTGCCAACAAGATAAACAACAGGAATTTTGAAACCAATGTCTCAGTGATCAATTTTAGCCCATTCTAAATGATGTTGCTTGATGTTGTTTTCCTTTTAAAGGAGAAGAATAAACTAGATCACAGTTTTGCATGCAATGCTTATGATAACACATATCTTGGAATGCCAAACTGTAGGCAGCTGATAGGCTAAAAGCAAGATATGGTAACCAGGAGCTTGGCGTAACATCAACAAGGAGATGTGACATGAGCCAAACAGGTCAAATGACACCATGAATCAATTGCTACTGTCTCTGGATTTAAGCAAGCTAGTCTCAGTGATCCCGGCCCTAATATTCCCTAATTGCAGAGTGCCATGTTAAACCTCAAGATGATCTGAGAGTTACAAGTGGTTCAGAATATAGTGCAGGCCGGGGTCTCCAACCTTGGCAACTTTAAGATTTTAAGACTTGTGGACTTCAACTCCCAGAGCTTTGCTGGCTGAGGAACTATGAGAGTTGAAGTCCACAAGTCTTAAAGTTGTCAAGGTTGAAGACCTCTGATATAGTGGCTACCTTACATGTGTGTATAAATATTATGTATATACTGAATAAATAAATAAAAAACAGTTAACAAACTGCAAGGACACAGATGAATTTTTCTTCAAGACTAGGGGGAGACTTGAAAAATAACTGCTCCTGAATGGGGTTTTCTGAAATATTGAGAATGTGACTGTTTTGAAACTACTCCATTAAAGGAATAACACGAGTAGATATGATGTCATTAGATTCTTCTACTGCTTTTCAATTTAGCAAAAAAGCTTCTTTGAATCACTGCAATCTTAGTACAGAATGAATATAAAATACTGATGGGCTTCAAAGCTTGAATTACTCTAAGCAGTTCAGTTACTGCTTATATCAAGTAATCTCTATTAAGAGGAAAATGATGAATTTAAAGTACAGTATTAACATTTAAATATGCAGTTACAAAGCTATCTATTATCTACCTAGTGAAACTGCAAGACTATGTGCTAAGTGGGTTATGCAAACATGGTCTTTCTGAATAAACAGACATTTTTATATGGACCACTATTAATGAAACCAATATTACTATTCAGTTAATAAGGAGAAGGGAAAAAGTGTGTGACAGAGAATCTACTTCACACAGTTTTAAAATATGTATTTTCAGTGTAAAGCAAAGCTGCTTGAATTTGCACTCTATTTTATGCTGGTCATCTGTTAATAAACATGGGGAACTGATGCCTTATGAAGTTTATAGATTGTGAGATATGGTTTTCCATACTCCTAATTTAATATTATTGATATCAAATATATAATTCTTTTCCGGAACACAGATTCAGATCTCTCTGGAAAAACCAGGATCTAGAATGCTTGCCAAGCATCTTTTATCTTTCTCCCCATTTTTCTTACTGGCACGCCCATTGCATGCAACAACAGAAACAAGGGAAGAAACTGTCTGGCAGTTGCTTCACACATGACAGAAATTCTGGAGAGAAAGCATGCTGTATAGTTGATTACTCAATGATGCAAGAGGTGTAGAGAGGATGAGTTTGAATCTGAATTGTGAGTGAGGTACTCCCTGGGTTTGGTTGTTTTTTTTGCAAACATTTCATTATCCAAACTAGGTAGCATCATCAGCTCATTTCAACCCTGAGGCACAAATACTCTCCTTTATTAGTGAGTTATTCACACTTTCTATTTTATTACAGCTGTATCAACATCTACATAATGTTAAAACTAAGGAAGGAGATACTGTGATCACACAACATGGTAAGATATAGTCTGCTTAACTAACTAGTTCAAATTTTCTTAGTTCATGTAACTGATTAAGCTATAAACCAAGACTGAACCAAATTGGCTAGGTTCATAAATCATGCTAAACTGCAAACAAGCAAACCACATTATGACGCAGTAAGATATTTATGGATGTTGCCTTTATGGTTTCTTTAATAAGACGGAAGTAGAAATTGAATCGATATTTCTCAGATACTAGAGAATTGCTTGGATATCTGCTCTATTGTGTCTCACAGTGTCTCTATTTAGAACTGCCTGGTAAATCTCTTATCAAATTAAGTACCACAAACTGTTAAAGGAATAATATTAGCCAAATGCTGCCAACATGACTACTGTGTTCATGTGCTTTTTATAGAACACCGTGTATATCAGGAAAAATTATCTTTATGCTAGGAACCTCACAAGATGTGGGTATGTGTATGTGTGTGAATATTCACACATTAAAACCTGCCAATTCACAGCATGAACTTCTCTGTGAAAATGCATTATATAGCTACTCTATTTTGCTGTATAGCCTATCTGCACACCCAGTACTGAATTCTTGTTGGCTAAGAAGCTGTATAGTTAACCTTGAGCCTAAATATTACTGTATTTGAGAATAATTCATATGTGCATTGAAAGTATGAAATGTTTTCCTACCTTTTATTTGCTTTAAGTTCAAATATTGCCAGGTGTATTTTAGTATTATTTATCATTTGTAAACCTCTCAGAATCACTAGAATAGTGAGATGGGAGATGCCTACATTTTATAAATAAAAAAAATGTATGAGAAATTTTATGCTGCATATAATAGACAATGGTAGTTAGTACTTGCATTGATTCAGTGGAAGCACTGTTGCCATATTGACTCCAAAATGAACATTTAAAAAGGGAACAGTTTAGGAGTTATATGCAAGATATTAGTGATACCTTTGAAGTTCTTGAACATATTCCCAGTGGCTGTTCCAACTTATAGTCTTTTATAACTTTAAAAACCATGAACTGTATCTGATCCATCAAAGAAAACACTCATGTCTGCCAATAAATGTATCCAGAATTATGTTCCTGGAAGCATTGCTGTTATTTTTTAGTATCTTCTGACTTAAGACACAAAGTGGTTCAATTATATTGAATTCTGTAATGTCAGATCAACCGTTTCAACCAGCAGTGTTAAAAAAGACTCTATGGACAAAAAAAGAATCCTATTATACAGCTTTGATTGAGAAAATGTATATATGCCCTCCATAGAAGACTTTATTGGAGGATAATATTGTATCTGAAAACATTCTCTAAAGACTTTTCTGGTCTACAATAACTGGAATAACTATGAGGTGGTAGCCAGAATATGTAGAAAATGCTCTGCTATCTTATAAGAACTATACTAAGGGAATATAAAGGACTTAAAAGTGCCACTCAACGTTACTACACAAAGTAGTAGCACGGGACATATCTTTCCCTATTGTAAAATTCATGGGGTTTCTATGGTAGTAGCAGTATTCAAGCAGCCACCTGCAGTTGTGAAGTTACTAAGGAGTACCACTTACAATCTCAAATGTTTCTACATATGTACATCAAATATGGAAAGACATAAAATACAGTTTATACCTGCCCAGAAATAGGAAAATGGAAATCTTGTTGAATGTGACTAGGTAAGAGTAAAAGGACAAAGTATGTCTGGGAAATATGGAAATAGTCTGAAATAATGACAGTGAAAATATAACAGTTTCCATTGCACAATGTGCTTGCAGTTTCAACTCTCATTGCTTAATCACTGATATGTAAACATGGTAAGTGAACACTAGATGAGAATGCTTTTATGAGGTCTCTGTGTCCAATAAAAGATTTATCCAGCTACTTGGTCTCCCAAAATACTTAGTGAAATGAAGCAACTGAAAAGACAGCCGTACCAGTGTTTTTCAACCTTGACAACTTTAAGACATGTGGAGTTCAGTTCTGGATTTCCACCTCCATTATCTGGCAGGTGAATTCTGAGGGTTGATGTCCACACATTGTAAAGTTATCAAGGTTAACAAACACTAACTTGGAGTCGTGATAGTAAAAAAAAAACACACCCTAAACATTGATGTGACTTAACACTGGTAAGATCTCAGTTCCGAATCTATGCAATTATGTCACAGGAACAGTATTAAGATGACTTCAACAGGATCTATGTATATGAGGGGAGTATGCCTGCTTTGGTTCTATTGGACTTCCTGTCAGCATTTGATAGTATAACTTTATTCACAGAGAAGCAATCAATCAAAAGAAAACACTCATGTCTGCCAATAAATGTATCCAGAATTATGTTCCTGGAAGCATTGCTGTTATTTTTTAGTATCTTCTGACTTAAGACACAAAGTGGTTCAATTATATTGAATTCTGTAATGTCAGATCAACCGTTTCAACCAGCAGTGTTAAAAAAGACTCTATGGACAAAAAAAGAATCCTATTATACAGCTTTGATTGAGAAAATGTATATATGCCCTCCATAGAAGACTTTATTGGAGGATAATATTGTATCTGAAAACATTCTCTAAAGACTTTTCTGGTCTACAATAACTGGAATAACTATGAGGTGGTAGCCAGAAGATGTAGAAAATGCTCTGCTATCTTATAAGAACTATACTAAGGGAATATAAAGGACTTAAAAGTGCCACTCAACGTTACTACACAAAGTAGTAGCACGGGACATATCTTTCCCTATTGTAAAATTCATGGGGTTTCTATGGTAGTAGCAGTATTCAAGCAGCCACCTGCAGTTGTGAAGTTACTAAGGAGTACCACTTACAATCTCAAATGTTTCTACATATGTACATCAAATATGGAAAGACATAAAATACAGTTTATACCTGCCCAGAAATAGGAAAATGGAAATCTTGTTGAATGTGACTAGGTAAGAGTAAAAGGACAAAGTATGTCTGGGAAATATGGGAAATAGTCTGAAATAATGACAGTGAAAATATAACAGTTTCCATTGCACAATGTGCTTGCAGTTTCAACTCTCATTGCTTAATCACTGATATGTAAACATGGTAAGTGAACACTAGATGAGAATGCTTTTATGAGGTCTCTGTGTCCAATAAAAGATTTATCCAGCTACTTGGTCTCCCAAAATACTTAGTGAAATGAAGCAACTGAAAAGACAGCCGTACCAGTGTTTTTCAACCTTGACAACTTTAAGACATGTGGAGTTCAGTTCTGGATTTCCACCTCCATTATCTGGCAGGTGAATTCTGAGGGTTGATGTCCACACATTGTAAAGTTATCAAGGTTAACAAACACTAACTTGGAGTCGTGATAGTAAAAAAAAAACACACCCTAAACATTGATGTGACTTAACACTGGTAAGATCTCAGTTCCGAATCTATGCAATTATGTCACAGGAACAGTATTAAGATGACTTCAACAGGATCTATGTATATGAGGGGAGTATGCCTGCTTTGGTTCTATTGGACTTCCTGTCAGCATTTGATAGTATAACTTTATTCACAGAGAAGCAATCAATCAAAAGAAAATTAAATATACCTTGCTATGAAAAATCAGTTTTAAATTCAATCCAACATTTATCTTTGATTAAATAAATAATAGGCCTTTATCATTAACTTAAAATATTGATTAGCTGTAGATTCTGCATATTAACTGCAAAACTAATTGAGATTTTGGACATGAATTTGTAAAGATAATGTGTCATACAAAATTATGACAAATGTAACTTGTTCCCTATTACCATGATAACTAAAAATGTTTTAATTTAGATACATTCTACTGTTGATCATAAGAAAACAATTTTATTGACATTTATATATTTAGAATTTGGAAGAGAAGTATTTCTTGTATGAATTTTTATTACATTTTTCTGGGTGGTGTTAGTTTTCCTAGGCAGACTAGACAGGAAACGTGATTAAATGAGCTAATTCTGTTTATTGTAAGTGTACATTAATAGAACCTTGCAAGTTGAAAGACCAGTTCTCCTGCCATCTTCTTTACAGTTTGAGAAACTAGGAAAGATCCTTTCTTAGCCTCTTGCTCCACCCACTATCCAGCTGGGGGATACATCCTCTCTTATCCGTTTCCTACATAGCATCTCTTCATCTTATCTCCCAATATCGTTCCCACATAAGGCGCTGGGAGGGAGGGAATAACATGAATAAGGTACTTACGTATGATTTTAAAAGTTCATTATGAAAAACTACAGTTGTAGCTTACAGGAGAAATCTCCAGTTTGAAAAGCAAAAATTCTTTGTGACATTATAGTAAAAGATGAGCATATGCTAAGAAAATCCACTATGAAACACATTTATACGTGTTTATTGAAACTATTTGCAGAATACTTATGTGCTGTTTTTCTGTTTGCAAGCCTATTGCTTGATGCTGTGAGATTTTTTTGGTGCTAAATCTTTGTATAATTATCTATCTATCTATGAATGAAATGGCTCATAGGCTGAATCCAACGAAACTGTGGTAAATCTGATAAGAATGATGGACACTTGAGCTGTATTTCCAAATTGCAATGAACTTGGCTGACATTGAAGATAAGAAAAAGCAATCAAAATATCCGAGGAACACAATTCTCATACATAGTATGTGGGCGCTGACATTTTATGTTTATTCTTTATACCAATCCAGATTTTGTCAGCATGCTGTTTATCTAAGCTTCTTTATTATACTTCCAATGCAGTTATTTTCAGCTACTGTTTTATTGTAACAGTCTGACATGATTGTAAACAAGCAAACAAAGCTTGAACTATACATAGAACCAGTGGTAAGAAATAGTTGAATTACAAAGCAATAATGCAAGCACATTTTTCCTTGGTTACACTATTGCATTTCTTAAGTTCTTAAATATACTATAAAATAGCTAGATTTATCTGGAGTTCACAGATATATGTTAACAATATGATCACTAAGATATGATGCTGATTTTAAAGGCATAATAATAAAAAAAACAAGTTATATATGAAAATTTAATTCCATCCTTCCCTTTTGATGGAGGAGTGGTTAAGAAAACAATGTTTTTTACCTTGTTTTCTTCTTCCTTCCTTTTGTAACACTATTCATCTACTTAGATGTCTTTTTTGATAGAGAAGTCACTAACATGTTATATATGAAGTATGACACTTGGTATTCAGGCACATTATGTTAATTAGGAATTGTCTCCCTAAGCAAAGTCTCTTCCTTTGGGCTTCAGTTTTAGAACTCTGTGCAGGATGTATCCCTATTAACAATTCTATTGTATTACAATTGCTTTTAAGTTGCAATATAAGTTTCAATGGGCAATACAAAACCCACTCAATTTCCAGGGCTGCCAAACTCGCAGCTCACGGGGCAGATGCATCATGCACTGCCTTTGCCCATGCCCAGTTTAGTAAAGGGGGGGAAAGTCATGATATGTCATGTGACACTGCTGTGATAATGCGAGTTTCACACCCCTATCTTATTCAGTTTGAGTAGGAATAGATAGCTGATATCATTTGCACGTTTGTCAATAAAGTAAAGGTCAAGGATCCCCTCGCACATATGTGCTAGTCGTTCCCAACACTAGGGGGTGGTGCTCATCTCCATTTCAAAGCCGAAGAGCCAGCGCTGTCTGAAGATATCTCCATGGTCATGTGGCCGGCATGATTAAATGCCACTGGTGCACGGTGGTCCCTATTTTTGTACTTGCATTTTTTACATGCGTTCGAACTGCTAGATTGGCAGAAGCTGGAACAAGTAATGGGAACTCACCCCCGTTATGCGGTACTAGGGATTTGAACCGAACTGCTGACCTTTCGATTGACAAGCTCAGCGTGTTAGCACTGAGCCACTGTGTCCCTAATACACTGACAATACCTAACCCTAAAACGACATATGACATTACCTATTCAATTAATGCAAAAATTAAGCAACATGATAGAAGGATCTCAGTGATTATTGCATCTCCACATGCAATAACAGAGTGACTGTGGGCCAGGTTTTTCCATTCAACCACAAACTGGATCCATCAAGTCAGATTGCAGCAGAATCACCACCAAGGGACTGGTTTGATTTTAAATTTTCAAATTTTGAATTTTTAGTAATTTTATATGGGGTATTTTAGTCTGGGTCAATTTGACGGTTTTAATTTGGCCATTATTGAATATGTATTTTAATTGATATTTTAATTTTGTATATTTAATTGTTTTAATCTTGGCTGTACACCGCCCTGAGTCCTTCGGGAGAAGGGCGGTATAAAAATTCAAATAATAAATAAATAAATAAACAATGTTTTCAACCCTTGCAGGTAATTCAAAAGGATTCTGTGTTTATGGCATCTTGATTTTCAGCAGAACAAGAATGGCCATCGTCCCACCATCTAACCCCACAACAAGCTAATAATGATACTGGCCAATACTACTTTCTTCCCATGTCCATGCCTGAATCCAAACTGTTATGGGTCCTGACAATCAGAATCTCTCAGAGCCAATTTTTCAAAAATCTTCCCCAAGAAAGTTGGAAATAGGATGACACTCATTCATTAATATTGAAGGCTGGAATCTTATGGAATGGGTGGACCAGAAAGTCTTTAAAAGCTTCCGGAACCTGTATTTCAAGCAAAGCAAAGAGGCATTGTCTACCAGCAGGATACCAGAGGCCACCCGGGCTCCATCGGCCTCTTTGAACCTGCGGTGGCAAGGGCGGCGGCCTGGCCCTTCCCTCTCCGTCGGGCGTTGGCGCCGGTGAGCCCTGGGTCTACTGGCGGATCTGGCGACGGGTGTCCCCCTCTCATCTGGGGGAGCTCCAGTGGCCTGCTCGCGGTGGCGATGGGGGCGTTCCCGGTGGCGATGGCCTGGCGGAGGCGGTGGGCGGCGGCGGCCTGCCCCGGTGCTTTGAAGTGGCGGATGGCCCGATAGGCCCAGGGTGGCTGTGACCTTGCCCTAGTGGCGCGGATATGTGGCAGCGCCGGAGAAAGGCCCGCGGGTCCAGCGGACACCCCTCCATTATTTACCATCTTTATAACATCTCTACCATCGTTCCTCTCCCCTTCTTCCTTAGCCCACCCCAGGTCGTTTGTATGGGGTGGTGAACTGACTGAGTCAGCGGTTTTGTCATCTACCGCACATGGATTATCTCGAACTATTTCCCATCAGGACAGACTGGTCATGGTCATTTTATCATCTGTTATGACTTTTGCTGCCAACTTGACCAGCCCAGGATGGGCCTTGCCGGACCGTCTCAGTGATCACGAACATTTACCGCGGCTGACCTACTTGCCCTGCGAGATGCCCCTCTCGGGTCTGGCCCTCAGATTATCGAGGCCCACCTTGAGGCAGGCTTTGGAGTCCCGAGAGGTGGCATGCGAAAAATAGGAGGCTTAGGGTTTTAATTGGCTGTTTTAATAGATTTTTAAGGGAGTTTTAAAGGGATTTTAAGGGGAGGAAACCGGCGGGCTTGGGTTGGGGGTGGGAGGAAGGGTGGGTGTTGGGGTAACCCGTCGGGGAGTCCAGTTCCTGCACATGCTCGTGGCGGGGTTGGTGGGTCCGAGGTCATGGGGAGTCGGTGTTCCATTGGTTGAGGGTGGTGCTATTTCCACGGTAAGGGAGGGGCAGATATGGCGGAAGTGGGGCTCATATCGTGTTAGGGGGTGCGCTCGATGCTTACAGGCGATCGCGCGCCCGAGCCCTCAAACTTCTCCCGTTCCCGGATGGTCAGGATCCTCAGGGCCCTGGCCTTGGCTGATGTTATGCAATGCACGGTCCGTGGCCAATAAGGCCCCTAATTCACGATCTTATTCAGGGGTGCCGCGGACCTTATGGGCGTTACGGAGACCTGGTTGGGCCCAGAAGGCGTGCCCTTGTTCAGATGTGCCCACGGGTTTCCGAGCATTTCATCAGCCGAGGGCCAGGGTAGGGGTGGTGGGGTGGCGGTTGTGATTAGAGAGTCTAGAGCCGAGGAGACCACTGTACCTCAGATTGCGGGTGCGAATCCCTCTTTGTGAGATGGGGTCATAGATGTCAGATGGGCTTGCTGGTCGCGTACCTGGCTCCTTGCTACGTGACAGCTGCCCTGCCCGAGCTCCTGGAGGTGCTTGCTGGGGTGGCAGTTGAGACCCCCAGACTTTTAGTCGTGGGGGACTTTAACTTGCCATCGTCCGGCTCGTCATCGACGGTAGCTCGGGAGTTCATGGCTTCCATGACGGCCTTGGACCTGACCCAAGTAGTTGATGGCCCTACTCACGTTGGGGGTGGCACTCTGGACCTGATTTTTGTCTCTGGTCAGTGGTTGAGAGATCTGGACTTAAAGGAAATAGTCATTGAACCTTTGTCATGGTCAGATCACTCTCTTCTTCGTCTGGACTTTCTGACCGCCATTCACCACCGCGGGGAGGCGGAGCCGACACGTTGGTTCTGTCCCAGGCGCCTGATGGACCGGAGGGTTCGGACGGAGCTTGGGCCATTTCCTGAGGTCTGGCTCACGGCTCGGCTGAGGAACTTGTTGCGGCCTGGGAGCGGGCGCGGCGGGGCCTTAGACCGGGTCATGCCTTTGCGGCCTCTGACCCGGCGCGGGTCCCAACCAGCTCCTTGGTTCTCCGAGGAGCTGAGAGGATGAAGCGCCGGAGAAGACGCCTAGAGAGTTCCTGGAGGTCTAGCCGTTCAGAAGCTGATCGGACACTAGTGAAGTCCTATACTAGGGCTTACCTAGTGGCAATGAGGAAGCGAGGCGTACCTCGCCTCCTCCCTCATTGCATCGGCAGATAACCGCCCAGCCGCCCTGTTTGGGTGACCCGCTCCCTCCTACATCAGGGGGCGGGATGACCCGTGCAGGGGCGTGCTGAGAGTTTAACGTTATCTATACGATAAAATCGTTCAACCGGGATGGTTTGGACCAAGATTGCGGTGATACGGGTGAGACGGCTGAGGGTGGTCTTGGTGACATTGTATGGGATGAGTTTGACCCTGTCGCTCCGAGGACATGGACAGGTTGTTGGGGAGGCTGAATGCCACCACATGTTTACTGGACCCGTGCCCCTCCTGGTTGGTGCTGGCCACGCAGGAGGTGACACGAGGCTGGCTCAGGCGATTCTGGCGCTTCTTTGGTGGAGGTGTCTTTCCGGCCGCCTTGAAAGAGGCGGTGGTGAGGCCCTCCTCAAGAAGCCTTCCTGGACCCGGCTGTTTTAGGTAATTATCGTCCGGTCTCCAACCCGCCCGCGGCGAAGGTTGTAGAAATATGGTGGCATATCAGTTTCCCTTGCACCTGGATGAAACTGTCTATCTAGACCCGTTCAGTCCGGTTTCCGACCCGGTTACAGCACGGAGACGGCTTTGGTCGCGTTGGTGGATGATCTCTGGAGGGCCAGGGATAGGGGTTGTTCCTCTGCCCTGGTCCTATTAGACCTCTCAGCGGCTTTCGATACCATCGACCATGGTATCCTGCTGCGCCGGTTGGAGGGATTGGGAGTGGGAGGCACCGTTTATCGGTGGTTCTCCTCCTATCTCTCCGACCGGTTGCAGTCGGTGTTGACAGGGGGGCAGAGGTCGGCCCCGAGGCGCCTCACTTGTGGGGTGCCGCCGGGGGCGGTTCTCTCCCCCCCTCTGTTTTACATCTACATGAAGCCGCTGGGTGAGATCATCAGTGGTTTCGGTGTGAAGTACCAGCTGTATGCGGATGACACCCAGCTGTACTTTTCTACACCGGACCACCCCAACGAAGCTATCGAAGTGCTGTCCCGGTGTCTGGAGGCCGTACGGGTCTGGATGGGGAGAAACAGGCTCAAGCTCAATCCCTCCAAGACAGAGTGGCTGTGGATGCCGGCATCCCGGTACAGTCAGCTAAATCCGCGGCTGACCATCGGTGGCGAGTCACTGGCCCCGATGGAGAGGGTGCGCAACAGCGTCCTCCTGGATGAGCGGCTGTCTCTAGAAGATCATTTGACGGCCGTCTCCAGGAGAGCGTTCTACCAGGTTCGCCTGGTGCGCCAGTTGCGCCTTTCTGGACGGGAGGCCCTATGCACGGTCACTCACGCCTCGTGACGTCTCGCCTGGATTACTGCAACGCTCTCTACATGGGGCTCCCTTGAAGGGCATCCGGAGGCTACAGTTAGTCAGAATGCGGCTGCGGGTGATAGATGGAGCCCTCGTGGCTCCCGCATAACACCCATCCTGCGCAGGCTGCACTGGCTACCTGTGGCCTTCCGGGTGCGCTTCAAGGTTTTGGTGACCACCTTTAAAGCGCTCCATGGCATAGGGCCGGGTTATCTACGGGACCGCCTACTGCGACCAGATACCTCTCACCGACCCGTGCGCTCACACAGGGAGGGACTCCTCAGGGTGCCGTCAGCTAGGCAGTGTCGTCTGGCGACGCCCAGGGGAAGGGCCTTCTCTGTGGGGGCTCCCGCCCTCTGGAACGAGCTCCCCCCAGGACTACGTCAACTTCCGGACCTTCGAACCTTCCGTCGCGAGCTCAAGACACACTTATTCATCTGTGCAGGACTGGCTTAGATTTTAAATTTACAGGGGTTTTAAATTGATTTTAATATTTATATTTTTATTTTTAATAATAGGGCATTGGAATAAGTTTTTTAAAGATTATTTTAATTTTGTATATTGATGTTTTATATGCCTGTGAACCGCCCTGAGTCCTTTGGGAGATAGGGCGGTATATAAATTTAAATAATAAATAAATAAAAAATAAATAAATAAATAAATAAGGATCCAACTACCAATCTCCTCCCTGGTTACTGGGGGCCATTTTTCTGTACAAATAGACAGTTCACCCATCCTAGAAACTAGTGTGCACACTTGGCAAATCTAGCACTCTATGTAAATCAGTTATAAACACAACTTTACGGGAAGAATGAAAAGTGATTTGTGTGTGTGTGTCTTGAAATCATATCATTTCACAATGTTCATTGGTCCAATTTACGTTAATCCCCCAAAATGTTTTTCTCCAGGTTCCAGATTTTCTCTAGCTATCTGAAGGATTACAAGACTTCAAATCCAACATATCAGAGAGACACCAGGCTGCGGAAGACTTTCTTCAATTTTGGTCATATACCCCGTTATTAGCCATTGTCTCTCCGATACCAGTTTGTTTTTCTCTGCACAGCCATCTATTTTTCTCTGTTGGTTCAATGGCACTTTGAATTCATCCAGTCTCTAACTCTGAATCAGAGAAGGATCACATTGTTAAAGAATGATTTCTATTGTTGAAGCTCTGTACATACTACTTTCCTACTGTTCACCTTGCCAGATAGAGAGAATAAGCATGGATTTCACATTTTAAAAAAAACTTCTCCAAGCAGATGTGAAACTGTGCTTCTGTATTTTTCCTTTTAAAGAGCTATGAAGTTACAGCTTTCTTCACTACGCTCAGCAGCCAACTTCATTTGGAATATTTACTACAGACATTTAATGGAACATAGGCTGCCCACAATATCAGATTTGACTACGCTACTCATATCTGCTCAAACAGGTGAATATGAAAAGTCAAGAGAATATATCACTTTTACAATCTGTTCTATCTGCTGAAACAAGATGAAAATGATGATAATATGTCTATGGAGTTTATGCAAAATCCCATTAAAGTTCCAGGCTAATACTGAATTTTTGATTAAAGATCTTCCTTCTTGCTACCAGAAATAAACAAAACTCAGGGAAATTGTAATTTCTATTATCCCAATGTTATTATCTTTCTCTATCTCCCTCCTACACAAACAGGAGATTTGTTGATGATTGGTCTTCCCATTTATCATCACTGTAATACTGCTAGATTTGTGTAGCAACAGTTTAATAGTATCAGAAACAGAAGGAAACAAGAATGGGTTGAGTTTCAAAGGTTTGCTTATTCTCTTTTCATAAGCTGTCATCATAACTATTTCCCAACTCTTCTAGAGTTGAAACTCTGACAATATTACAGCTAGTCCTTGACTTTCAGCAGTTTATTTAGTGACTGTTCAAAGTTACAATGACACTGAAAAAAGTGACTTATGACTGTTTTTCACATTTATGACTGTTGCGGCATTCCCACCATCAATGATCAAGATTCGGATCCTTGGTAATTGGCCTGTATTTATGATAGTTGCACTTTCCCAGGGTCATATGATCACCTTTTGTGAGCTTCTAACAAGCAAAATCAATGGAGAAACCAGATTCATTTAACTACTTACTGACAACACCTGTCGTGATTCACTTAACAAATGAGGCAAGAAAGGTCATATAGTGGGACAAAACTCATTTAACAAATATCTCACTTAGAAACATAAACTTTGGGCTCAATTGGGTCATAAATTAAGGATTATAAATATAATCAAATTCTAGATTAATTGGTTAATTAATTTCCTTAATAGAATATGCCTATGGCTTCAGGATCTGCTTCTTAGGAATCATAGGATCGTTTGTTTTCCATGATCTAAAGTTTATTAACAGGGATGCAGTGGCTCAGTGGCTAAGATGCTGAGCTTGTTGATCGAAAGGTCGGCAGTTCAACGATTCGAATCCCTAATGCCGTGTAATGGGCTGAGCTCCCATTACTTGTCCCAGCTTCTGCCAATCTAGCAGTTCGAAAGCATGTAAAAAATACAAGTAGAAAAATAGGGACCACCTTTGGTGGGAAGGTAACAGTGTTCTGTGTGCCTTTGGTGCTTAATCATGCCAGCCACATGACAATGGAGACGTCTTCGAACAGCACTGGCTGTTTGGCTTTGAAACAGAGATAAGCACTGCCCCTTAAGAGTCAGGAACGACTAGCACATGTGCGAGAGGAACCTTTACCTTTACCTAAAGTTTATTACTGAAGATAGAAACTCATGTCAACTCCTCATTCCCTCAACAGAATATTATCTGTTCTCTAAAGCCTACGTTTACATTCTTGAAAACTCTTGATATCAGGACCTCTTTGAAGGGGAGGCTTTTCAAAGGGATGATGGAAGAAACCAACTTTTTACTATGTCCCTATGGTCAGTAAGGCCTTTAGCAATGTTGCAATAGTCTGATGTTGAAACATTCTCAGGAATGGGCAATATTTCTCATTGTTCTGAATGTTGTATTACTTTCTAATAGGCTGACTCGGTATTGATAATTATGTTGTAATCTAGAAACACTAATGTAGCAGAAAAGAGATTTTATAATCTCTGTTGCAAAAATATCATAAAGGAAGAGGGGCAAAAACAACAATACTACAAATTTTTGTCTTGTTTTAGGCAGTTATTATTATTCTTTCCAGTGATCAATGTCCTATTATAGTTGTAGACTATGTGATCCTCTAGAACCTGAACAAAAGTTCTCTTCTTTGAACACAACAGGCAGAAGCTAGTTAATGATATAGGTTTCCCTTCTCTTGTCCAGCTTATTCTGAATAGAAGTTTTATTTCTCTTTCAGGCAGCTGCCTAGGTAGATCCAGTTTGTGACAGCTAGATACATATAACCACTGGGCTTTAGACACCTATGTCTGGAACCAGATTTAAACATTGCAGGATTATCTGTGTTGCCACTGTCAGATGATTTAAGACTATTTATCAGGGGGATATCTAAAGCCGAGATTTTCAAGATGAATTTAAAGGAAAGCCCTCATTCGCCTAAAAGCAGGTAGGATGGAATCAAAGTCCCATAGAAAGCATGTTTTAAAAATTTCCTGAACTACTCAGTATAATATTTAGTAATATACTAAACTTATGGAAGATATTCCCCAAATGTACACAGTATGTTCTGTATACTGTTATCACAGTAAATATTGGAATCTAAACGATGATCAAATGAAAGTATTGGAAATTACTCTTTGCTGCTATCTAATCCACATCTGGATTTTTGCATTTAATGTTGGATAGCTCTAATTTGACAGAAGAATTGAATCAGGGTTTTCTGCTGCCGAAATTTACTATGTATCAAACTGCTGCAATGTTGGTAAATAGCACTACAAATTATGTTTGCTTAAAGGATACACACACACACACCTCAATTAGATAATTTTTCTTTTTAAAAATCTAGATTTGTTTTGGCTAAACAATAAAGGAAATAATTTATGATCAGAAAAGTCATTCTGAATGATACATCTAAATTACAGTTTACATCAAATATAAATTGCACAACATCATAATTATTCCCCAAACCCTTCCCCGTTCTGCCTTCAAAAAGACAACTTCTATTTAAACCCAGTGCAATAGCACATTTTCAATCTACAGTTAATAAATTAACCAATTAATAATAGTGATTTGTCAGCAAAGGTTTCCAGTTGCATGTGTGAAGCAAGAAGAAAATTAAATGAGCAATGTGAAAATTATATGCAATAAAAACAGTATTTGTCATCCAACTCTGAAATAGTTGTCAGGAGACACCAATGCTGAATAAAATTAGGACTATAAATGTATTAGCTTACAGAATTCTTTCTCAAATTTGCAGGCTTCAAATGAACCACAATCACCACCAGAATGGATGAAAATAGCTTAAAATTTTGAGACTATACTAGTCCTAACATATCTTGGGGTGCCAAACTGAAGTAGGCTAATTTGTATGAAGCACATCTCCAAATACACACTCCAGAAAAACTACTCAAATAAGAAGTAAGAACAGGAAATATGCTTTAAAATATTTCAGAACTTCACTCAGTGGTGGAATTCAGCCAGTTCGCACCACTTCGGGAGAACCGATTGTTAACTTTCTGAGCACTTTGGTGAACTGGTTGTTGGAAGAAATCATTAGGGCAGAGAACCGGTTGTTAAATTATTTGAATCCCACCACTGACTTCACCCACTAACATTGAGATCCCTTTTAATTATTCATGGCTACCTGTCCTTTATATATGACAACCCCTCCCCAGCAAAGAAAGAGTATTGCTAAAGGAATAGAGGTAAAAAGTAATTGGATGAACAAATAATTTTTATAAGAAGAAATTATAAACTAATGACACTTACCTGATTTGGAGCCATGCCAGCATTGATGTAGTGCCACCTCCTAACACCCAGACTGTGAAGAAGACAATTAGTAAAGTAGTTGTAAACATCATTTGCTCAGGCTGAGATTCTGTATCCCGAATAGCTAGTGCAAATGCTATTGCACCACGTAGACCTTCAGAAAAAGAAGAAAGGGAAGACAAAGGACATTAAAATTATTGTAAAAAAACTTTGTATGAAGCTCAAAGTTTCATCTATCTACCTACCTACCTACCTACCTACCTACCTATCTATCTATCTATCTATCTATCTGTCTGTCTGTCTGTCTGTCTGTCTGTCTGTCTGTCTGTCTGTCTGTCTGTCTGTCTGTCTGTCTGTCTGTCTGTCTGTCTATCTGTCTGTCTGTCTATCTATCTATCTGTATGTGTATGGATGTATGTACCATGTTTCCACAAAAATAAGACCCTGTCTTATATTTTTCTGAATCCTGAAATAAGCGTGTGGAGTAAGACGGGGCTCCTCTTGCCGTCTTACCTGATTTCTAGCTCTGTCTCCCTAACCTAACCAGAGGAAATGGCATGGACTGGCTGCACATGCATTTAAATATTTTTGGGGAGGGTTTATTTTCAAGGGAGGGCTTATTTTCAGGGGAGGGCTTATTTTTGGGGAAACACGGTGTGTGTGTGTGTGTGTGTGTGTGTGTGTGTGTGTGTATGTGTATGTGTATGTGTATGGATGTATGTACCATGTTTCCACAAAAATAAGACCCTGTCTTATATTTTTTTGAATCCTGAAATAAGCGTGTGGAGTAAGACGGGGCTCCTCTTGCCGTCTTACCTGATTTCTAGCTCTGTCTCCCTAACCTAACCAGAGGAAATGGCATGGACTGGCTGCACATGCATTTAAATATTTTTGGGGAGGGTTTATTTTCAAGGGAGGGCTTATTTTCAGGGGAGGGCTTATTTTTGGGGAAACACGGTGTGTGTGTGTGTGTGTGTGTATGTGTATGTGTATGTATGTATATATATATTCCAAATGAGGGATGGAACATATGGACAATAAGGCTTGGATGGAAAAATCCAGAGAAAGGCCAAGATAAAGCATGGAACTCATTAGATTAGTTCTATGCAATCTACCCCAAATAGATTGGGGCTGCCCTTAAAGAGTATTCAGAAACAGCAGTTGTACAAACTGCAGGTGCTTATATAAACCCAGTTTTGCAAATCCTGCTTTGGTTGCTAATTGATTTCTGGGTCTTATTTAAGATATTTTGTCCTATAAAGCTCTTATGTTTGTCCCCCATGCAGGACCACACTTTTCAGAGTTAGGCAAGAATGCTTAACTGTGGCAGCCTTGATGTTTGAGTATCTTCTCTTTGGAGATCTTGCTAGTTCAATCTTTGTTAATTTTTGGGAAATTTTTGAAGAGTAATTACTGAAGAGTAAATTCAGAGAGCTGTCCTTTGCTTTCCTATTGCCATCATCATTTTTATTTTGTGTAGTTGTATTATTTGTGTTTTTATTTTGCACCATGAATATTTTAACTAGCATCTAAGCTGCTCATAGAATTTTGATTGTGCCAACATAGAAGTACTTAATAAGTACATAGCACATGGTTAATTATTTCACAACTCTTCCACCACTTAAACCTTCTAATTTTATTAAAAAGGTTTGTTGTAAACATGAAGAAAAATGTAGCAATAAATCTAATCAAATGACCTCATGTAATATAATAAATTATTAGTTAGAAATGAAGGCCTAAATTAAACTGGAATTGGTAAATACATGTGAAAGTATTGGCTTAATTATAAATGAAGGATGTCACAGAAATATGAATTAAGGTCATCTAGTTTGCTGCTGGTAAAAGAATAAAAATGAAACAAATGTTATAAATGGCAATGTCCCAGGGAAAAAAATGGATGAAAGTCCTGAATGATGCCATCTGCTCTTTTGGTAAGAGGGAATTGCAGACACTATTTCAGCACTGCCATAATCATAACTTATTGTGATATACTTATCCTAAGCCATTAAAAAAGATACAAACAACTTCTCTTGTGAATATAAAGCCGAAGGAACGCACCACATATTTTATTTTATTTTATTTATTTACTTGTCAATCATTTATAAGATAACAGGTAAAAGTATAAACATAATTTGGATACATGAAAAGAGTAAGTAAAAAGGAATATTAGGACAGGAATGGTAGGCACACAGGTGCTCTTATGGATGCCCCTTACAGACCACTTAGGAATGGGGTGAGGTCAACAGTAGACAGTTTAAGTTTAAAGTTTGGGGAGTTTGGGGAAGAAACCACAGAGTCAGGTAGTCATTCCAGACATTGACCACTCTGTTACTGAAGTCATATTTTCTGCAATCGAGTTTGGAGTGGTTTACCTTGAGTTTGCATCTATTATTTGCTCGTGTATTGTTGTGGTTGAAGCTGAAGTAGCCATTGACAGGTAGGACATTGTGGTAGATAATTTTATGTACTATGCTTAGATCAGATTGAGGTCAGCATAGTTCTAAATTGTCTAAACCCAAAATTTGGAGTCTGGTGGCATAAGGTATTTTATTGCGAGCAGCGGAGGACTCTTCTTGTGAAATATCTCTGGACTCTCTCGATTGTATTTGTGTCTGATATGCAGTGCGGGTTCCAGACAGGTGAGCTGTATTCAAGAATTGATCTAGCAAATGTTTAGTTGCTCTCGTTAGTAGTACAATATTACCTAAGAAGAAACCACAGAGTCAGGCAGTGCATTCCAGGCATTAACAACTCTGTTACTGAAGTCATATTTTCTGCAATCGAGTTTGGAGTGGTTTACCTTGAGTTTGCATCTATTATTTGCTCGTGTATTGTTGTGGTTGAAGCTGAAGTAGCCATTGACAGGTAGGACATTGTGGTAGATAATTTTATGTACTATGCTTAGATCAGATTGAGGTCAGCATAGTTCTAAATTGTCTAAACCCAAAATTTGGAGTCTGGTGGCATAAGGTATTTTATTGCGAGCAGCGGAGGACTCTTCTTGTGAAATATCTCTGGACTCTCTCGATTGTATTTGTGTCTGATATGCAGTGCGGGTTCCAGACAGGTGAGCTGTATTCAAGAATTGATCTAGCAAATGTTTAGTTGCTCTCGTTAGTAGTACAATATTACCTAAGAAGAAACTACGCAAGATTAGGTTAACAACTCTTAGTGCTTTTTGGCAATGTTGTTACAGTGGGCTCTGGCACTTAGATCTTTAGAAATAAGTACTCCAAGGTCCTTGACAGAATGAGGGTCATCTATAAGGACATGTCCATCTAATTTGTATTTTATGTTTTGATTATTATTTTTTTTGCCAATGTGCAAGACCTGAAATTGTACAGCATATTTGTCAATCATATGTAAGATATATAATTTCAGGTTATATCAGGTTATATATTTAGGTTATATATATTCAGCTGTACATAACAATGTACACTGAAATTACACAGCATATTTACAAAAATAGATCTCTAAATCTTTTTATGGGAAAGTTTTAATTTGAATTATTATTTCATCAGGTATTCTGATAGTGCTTTGACATTTATTTAGATGCAGTGATTTTATTTTATCTTCTGAATGGGCATTCATCTTACAATTCTGCATATTCAAGGCTCACTTTAGGATTTCTAGGCGCAGCTCATTTTATTGGTTAGAGAAACAAACTATTAGGTTTTACCTTCCGCTGTAAAATGATGGAAGCTTTTTCCCCTCTTTTTATGTCGTAAATATCTATACAGTTATATCAGTGTCTTGTTTGAATTACTAGTTTAATTTACATTGAAATTATAATTTGCTTCATATTTTTTTCCCAAAGAACAATAATATAGGTATTATAAAAGTCTTGTTCCTTGTGTAAAATGCAGTTATTTCTTTTATGTATTAAGTACCCATGAGGGTTCCTTTTGTAAAATATGTCATATTGCTGACTCTCACTTAACTTATTTATTGTACGGATCACTACTGATTTATGGAACAGGCTGCATCTCCATCATTTTTTCTATTTTATTTTGCATATATTGGAATTTAGCTTTAACTTAGTTACATGATTGTAAAAGCATCTTCATATTATAGCTGAAAACCAACATTTTATTAAGTATACTTATCTAAACTTTTTAAATTCCCCTAGTATGAAGATTTGTTTTTAAAGGAAGAAGTTTGAACAAAGAATTTAGTCAAATTTTAGAATCTGAATCCAGACAACTCCATCCAATCAGATGAATATTTTAGCTTCTCTTGCTTCTCAGAATGGGCTAAATTTTGTCTCACAGATTTCATATAAACATATTATTTTATTATAGTTTAGAAACCTCTTTCAGAAATAAACACTGCCATGACCAATAGCCCCAGTAAGACCCCATCTAATTGTATATTGATTACAGAGACTTTGTGCAGAATGTACCTTTATGAAATGAATAAATAATGAATAAAATTGTCAGCCTTAACTGCTTTAAGAACTAGCAGTTTTGATTGTGTGTCTTACATATTATATGTTATTTGACACAAATTTTAAGTAGCTCTTTTGGAAAACAAAGAAAATGAAATCAACATTTAGTATCTAGAGGTGATCAAATCCTCCCTCCTTCCCTCTTTCAAACAGCCATCACATGGATATCCTCACCTTAAGGCAGAATTTGAACTTCATGCCCCCAATGGTACTTACTACACTATTATTCTGTTATAAACATAATTTTTAAAAAAACCTTCCAGAAAAAGGAGTCTCTTAGTCTTCTACCACCCAAACATTAAACAATATTGGTGTACTTTAAGCATTAGTTATTGTAGTACAAACATTCATGGATTACATCTTTCCCCAAACCATCCCTCCATCCATCCATCCCTCCATCCCTCCATCCCTCCATCCTTGTTTGATTCAGCTGCCCCTATTTATTAATAATTATTTAAAACTTATTTAATTCATTGCATTTCAGATTAACTACATCTTGATTTCATTTTCTTTATTTTCCAAAAGAGTCACATAAATGATTTTGACTGTAAGCATTTTAGCCGTCATTTCCCCCCCCAAATCTGCTGAAAGGTGTGGTCTGAATATGATTCTTGAACCACAAGTCACTTATTCTCACAAAAAAAGAACTATGACATATATTTCTGGCAAATTTCTGGTTTTGAGATTATGAGTATTTTTTAATGTAATTTATTGGGTTGACATATAAAGAAAATATAGGTTTCTATGTTGTTGTTAGTTGCGAAGTCGTGTCCGACTCATCGCGACCCCATGGAAAACATTCTTCCAGGCCTTCCTGTCCTCTACCATCCTCTGGAGTCCATTTAAGCTCACGCCGACTGCTTCAGTGACTCCATCCAGCCACCTTGTTCTCTGTCGTCCCCTTCTTCTTTTGCCCTCAATCTTTCCCAGCATTAGGCTCTTCTCCAGTGAATCTTTCCTTCTCATTAGGTGACCAAAGTATTTCAGTTTCATCTTCAGGATCTGGCCTTCTAAAGAGCAGTCAGGGTTGATCTTCTCTAGGACTGACTTGTTGGCCTTGCAGTCCAAGGGACTCGCAGGAGTCTTCTCCAGCACCAGAGTTCAAAGGCCTCAATTCTTTGGCGCTCAACCTTTCTTATGGTCCAACCTTCACAGCCATACATTGCAACTGGCGTATACGCACTTTTGTTGGCAGGGTGATGTCTCTGCTTTTTAGTACGCTGTCTAGATTTGCCATAGCTTTCCTCCCCAGGAGCAAGCGTCTTTTAATTTCTTGGCTACAGTCCCCATCTGCGGTGATCTTGGAGCCCAGGAAAATAAAATCTGTCACTACCTCCATTTCTTCACCATCTATCTGCCAGGAATTGAGAGGGCCGGATGCCATGATTTTAATTTTCTTAATGTTGAGTTTCAAGCCAACTTTTGCACTCTCCTCCTTCACCCACATCAAGAGGCTCTTTAGTTCTTCGCTTTATACCATTAGAGTGGTATCATCTGCATATCTGAGGTTGTTAATTTTCTTCCGGCAATCTTAATTCCAATTTTTGATTCATTTAGCCCTGCCTTTCTCATGATGTGCTCTGCATATAAGTTAAATAGACAGGGTGATAGTATACAGCCTTTCCAGGCTCCTTTCCCAATTTTGAACCAATCAGTGGTTCCGTGTCCAGTTCTCACTGTGGCTTCTTGACCCGCATACAGGTTTCTCAAGAGACAAATAAGATGGTCTGGTACTCCCATCTCTTTAAGAACTTGCCACAATTTGTTGTGATCCACACAATCAAAGGCTTTAGCATAGTCAATGAAGCAGATGTTTTCCCGGAACTCCCTAGCTTTCTCCAGGATCCAGCGTATGTTGGCAATTTGATCTCTAGTTCCTCTGCCTCTATGAAATCCTGCCTGTACTTCTGGTAGTTCTCGGTCCCTGCCATTTTGGTCCTTTATCATGCTTTATCATGCTTTATCCTTTATCATGCTTTATCCTTTATCATGATAAAGGGCATGATAGGTTTCTATACATACTATTATATATTGCGATGGGGACTTTTCTTCATCTACAAGCTAGTGATGGTTTAAAACATTTAGGACTTATGGGAGGACAAGACAAATTTTAAAATGCTTATGTTATGATAAACAAGCATTATGGACTTCTTAATAACCAGCAAACATATGTGGCGAGAAGGGGGCAAAGATATTTAATAAATAAATAAATAAATTTTGGGGTGCCTCTTTTTCATAACCTTCTTTTTCATAACCATTCTGAGTATTTAAATTCACTGAGTGTGTAATTAGGTTAAATGAGAGATATAATAGTTATGGTTTAATGGCTGGTCTCTCCCTTAACAATTGTTTAAAGTTACAGTAGTTTGAAAAAAGCTACTTATGAACCATCCTTGAAGGACACTGGCAGAAAATAGCAAAAACATGCCCGTTGAATATAGAATCATTTAATAACCCCATGATTCATTTAATGACTGCAGTGATTCACTTTGTGACTATCACAAAGAGTTATAAGATTGAGTCAAGTCACATGGTGACCCGCTTAATGACCACAATGACTTATGACCAAAATTCTGGGTCAGTTGTGGCAGTAAGTCGAGGACTACCTGTAGTCAAATGGAAATATTGATAGTCAATTGCACATTTTAAAGATGGACGTTTTCTTCCTCTCCCTGTCAAACTCCTGGAAAAGCATTACCAGTTTCTGAACTGCCCATTAGGCCCCTATAAAACCATGTGTCACAAAGCAGACACATGCTTTGTTACTTCATGCAAAGAAAGGTCCTAATTATTCAAAGAATAGGAGTGTGAAAAGAAAGCAAAGCTGAAAGCAGTTGTGGCAGTTTTAAAAAAAATTCTGCAAGAGGAAGAACATTTGAATACTCTACGACTCAACTTTCATCTTGCTGAATGTTGTGGCATGCAATTTCTTTTTCCTACTCTCCATTGAAATCAGTAGCACAATATGTAATCAGGAACAGGTGGGAAATTTGAACACTTGAAGTAACCGAGTGATTTTTCAATGATTCATTTTCTTATTTATAAAAATAAATAGGCCATTATCTAGTGGGATCAGCCTCATAAGCTAAAGCAATGTAAATATCTGAAAAAAATCTGAAGAAATGTGAAAGTTTTTCACCGACAGTTGACATTCCCAAAAAATGTGTGTCATCATTGCTCCATGCTGAGGTCCATATCCAAACATGCTCTTTTAATGCCGTTTCTTCACTGATCTTTTACAGGGCTATCCAACCATCATTGTACTAATATATTGTATTTTTATATAGGGATTGTTTTATATTGCATTTTCTAAGTGGGTCAATGTAATTTTTGAGTAATTTTTGACTCTGACAGCTTACAGAAAGAAACAAAAGAACAATGAAGATAGATTTTATACAACTTTAAGAATATGGAGTGATGCTATAAAACATTTACCAATCAAAAAACAATCTAATGCTGGTAATTTATACATACTAGGCATCATATAATATACATGCCTAATATATAATTATAGGGGGCATGCAGATTACATAATATGCAGTGAGTAAAAAAAGATGCATGCTTATGTTTGCATCGTTTAAAAGCATGCCCAAGAAATCTTCAGTTAGCCACTATTTCATCAAAGCTAGGAGTAATCTGACATTATTTTAACATGAGAGAGATACCCTCCAAAATGAATAAGCCTGTTCTCCAGAGAATAGAGATGAAATAACCATATGGTATACCATCTGAATTTCGTTTCCTCAACTGAGCTGCCACTTTTAAGTCCATTTCATAAACTTTTATAATAGGCATGCTGCACCCGGGTAATTAAAGTGATTAAAGTCATTATTGCATATCATCATCAGAGGATAGAGGCAAGCCTTTCTGAAATGATAATAAGCCTTCCAAGTGAATGCCATTAATCACAGAGCAGCTCTGCTTAGTTACTACAATACTACAATATATTTCTCTCCATTTCTTACAAGAAAAGTATAATGGTCATTGCTTGTTCTTCTTTTAAACAAGGAATACAGCGTCTATGGAGATTTACAATCATCCAGGTCATGCTTGTCCCAAAGGCAATTGGACTTTCTTGGGTTTATATCTAAATAGTATTATTAGTAGTATTAATGTGTATAAAGTATATGAACTGAGACAATACACTGTTCACTAAGTGCTTATGGATGTTATAAAAAAACTAGCCCTCTGAAGGTCTGTTGTTAGCTCTTTGAGAATCATTGAGGCCACTTGGGAATTCTTCTCTTCAGAGTCACCTGAATCAGAGTGCAAGCAGTCCCAAGAAGGTTCCACACAGTTTGCACTCTGATTCTCATGACTTTTAGAATGCAGATAAACCCCCAAGTGGTCTCAATGACTATCAGAGAGCTAATGACTGACCAGATGACTGCAAAGAATATAAATTCTTCCATTCCCCACCAGTCAGTTATAACTGAAGAAACTTCTTGGATGAGAAACAAAACATTTTCAAAGAAAAAAAACTCTAAGAAAATCTATTTGCCTTTTGGAAAAAGTACATTTGGAACAAGTAATACAGTGATAATATTTCTGTTTATTTTTGTGCTCCTTTTAAAAAATTACAAATCTAAAAAACTATAAAGCATAAAACATACTATTTATATTAGTTAGTAGTGAGGTTGGGGTTTCCTTTTGTATCATAGTAGAAACAATCAGCTTACCTGAGAACATCATCATATGTTGAAAGTTCTTTGGAATTTTTTGTTTTCGGCCCAGGTTCAAAATAAATGAAATTGGATATATGTTACAGGCTCTTGCTACAAAAACTGCCACCTACATCATTTGGGATTAGAAGCTGAGAAAAATAAGGAAGGACTATGATATAAGACCAAGATTAATCAATATTATTTAATCAGAAGCAGAATCATGAGTTTAGATGGAAGCGGAGTAGGAAAAATACAATATTTTGATTGCTAGTCACAGTCTGCTCTTTATTTGAACATCTTACTTTTTAAAATAATCTTTATAATTCTTTCTTGAACATCCTAAATCTAAATTCATTTTCCAGCTTTGTCAAGCCCATGCTTTGTCCCTAAATCTCTGAGAAATCTTCACTATAGTTTTTTTAGATGCCAAAACAAAAGAAGAGAGCCAACTGATGTAGTAGTTAAGATTGCTCGTCCAAAAACCAGGTGGCTGTAAGTTCTAGACCTCCCTTAGGCCTGAAAGCCAACTGGGTGATTTTCGGCCAGTCATTCTCTCTCAGCCCAACTCACTTTACATGATTGTTGTGAATAGGAGATAGAAGTATTAGGTACAGTACGTTGGCTGTCTTGAGCAATATATAAAAAAATGAGATTTTAAAAAAATTCAATATTAATAAAAATAAGAATCAGTAAATATTCTAACCAAGCTGAGCTAGGAAATCTGAGAATGACACAAAGGTGAACAGATTGGAAGAGGTCAGTATACATTAAAGGGGATAAAAAGAGATGGAGGGAGCCTGAGGGAGCCTTAACAGTATGCAAACTATTGGATGATATCCTTAATCTAAGGTGCAAGTAAAATAATGCTTCATTCAATGCAGATTAAAGTCCTACATGAAAAAAGAGGGGCCAGATTGTCAAAATGCCTTTAGAAAAGGCCAAGAAACATGAGATGTTTTTGCTGATACATGCTGGACAAATAAGAAAGCCAAAGAATATCAAAAGGAAGTCACTGCTTTATTGATTAAAAAAAGAGCTTTGATTGTGTTGAACATATCAAGCTGTAGAATAGGCTTGGAAAAATGATAAAGAAACATTGTTGTCCTCATGACAAATTTATATACAGGTCAGGGATGCGTAGTACATGCAGAGCAGTGGTGGATTTCAAAAATTTTTACTACTTGTTCTGTGCGTGTGGCTTTGTGGGTGTGGCATGGCTTTGTGGGCATGGCAGGGGAAGGATATTATAAAATCTCCATTCCCACCCCATTCCAGGGGAAGATTACTACAAAAAACCCATTTCCTCCCGATCAGCTGGGATTTGGGAGGCAGAGAATAGATGGGGGTGGGGCCAGTCAAAATTTTTACTACCTGTTCTCTGAACTACTCAAAATTTCTCCTACCTGTTCTCCAGAACTTGTCAGAACCTGCTGAAACCCACCTCTGATACAGAACATGGTTAAAGAAATTAGTTCCAGGTTGGCAGATAAGTTAAACAAGGGTGTATACTCACCCCTTATTTATTCACCCTCTATATACTGAATATATTAAGAGAAGATGGATTGAAAGGATATAGGATGGTGTTAGAATAAGGAAGAAATATAAATAATATGTGTCATGCTATTGACAGTACCAAAAATGCAAAGAATCTGCAAATTCTAGTAATAAAAGTTAAGAAGCAAAAGGAAAAAAAGTGGGACTAAAATTAAACATAAAGACGACCAATTAATAACAACGTAAGAACTAGCCTTAGAATTAACAGTGAAGATATTGAATTGGTAGATAAGCTTCTGCTTTTTAGGATTAACTATCACCAGTAAAGGAACAAACAGTCAAATTTACACCAAAGACTAAATTTTGATAGAGTAGCCATAAAGCCCTTAGAAAATATATTTAAATGCAGTGGTGTGTCTATACCTTCAGAGATCAGAACTGTGCAAACTATGGTATTCTCTGTGACGTTCTATTAAAGCAAAAGTTAAACTTTGAAGAAACAAGAAGAAAGAGTATTGATGCTTTTGAACTTTGGTGTTAGAAAGACTCCATGGACAGCTAAGAAAACCAACAAACAAAAATAGCTCATTGAACAAACAATCCAGGGTTCTCACTCAAGGCACAAATGATTAGGCTCAAATTATCCTACTTTAGACATATTAGGAAGTACTCTTTCTGCAGAAAGTTCTAATTCAGGGAAAGATGGAAAGAAAGGGAAGAAGATAATGATCGGCAGCAAGATAGGTTAACTCAATAACATAGGTGATGAATACATCAGAGAGCTAAATATCAGGTTTAGGTCAGATCATCATGGAGAAATTTTATGTGGTCACTAAAAGTCAGCAATGACTCAATGGCACATAATTAATAATAATAGTAATGAAATTCATATCATTGGAACAGCACATGCATATCATTAATGTTTTTAACTTAGAGACATCAGTGTTCAAGCAGTTGTTCATGTATCAGTTTATTCAATGACCATGCATCCAACGGTGGTCTTCAAATATGGGACATGCAATATGCCTGATGTCAGGAGTAAAGCCAAGAGTATATCTTTACTTCCTAGGAATTGTATGAGGAGGAATGAGCTATTCTTGCCCCGAAAAAAATGAGCAGCAGAAACATTTTATATATGCATTGAGATCTCTAGGTTCTAGTTTATATTTTCAGTTATACAATTTATCTGTTCATCATGAAAATAAAAACCTTATGCCATATGTTTGCTGTACTATGCATTTCCTGTTACTTGAACAAAGGATACAAATGCTCCAAATATAAATAGAGCATTGAAAATATGATTTTGGAAGGTAAACAGTGCTAGTCCCATATAGCAAAATATTACATTCTCAGCCAAGAAGTTCATGAATTCGAACAGCTGAAATGAGAGAGAAAAAAAATTATCACCCAGGTTAAAGTAGATGAATGTACTCGTTGGGACAAGGTAAACATATCAAACTGGGCATTCATTTCATGATCCACAAATCAGCTCAGATTTTTTAAAATATTAAGCTCCAATAAACAAGATGACAAACAGATAGTTTAGTCTAGTATATACTACTAACACTCTTGTCATGACCTTTAACTGGGCAAAATGCTGCATTCTAGAACAAGTACTTTTTGAACCAAGTACTTTACATACAAATGGTGTCCAAAATCTAGGATCCAAGACTCCGAAAAACTGAAATTTGGGAAAGTTGTGACTGCTCCAGTACTACTAGCTGCTACTGGGTTACTGTGGTAACATGATCTTTATTTTCAACAATCTGTGACAGTTTCCTAGCCACTCTCATAATCCCTTGTTTCCTCCCCATCCAGCAGCAGTCACAGTCAAGACTTAATATTAAGGCTTGTAGGAAGTCAGAAGTTACTCCTGCTCCCATTGTTTGTTTGCCTGCCCTGGGTCATTCTGTTTTTTTTATGTTTAGGTAAGAAAATATCTCTGAAATGATGACCCAACAGGGTATGGGATGTCTAGTAATAGGTAAATGTAGAAATCTGCTTAAATAATAACAATTATTCTCTACTGCATGTATCAAGTGTGTATATGAGTAAAAATGCGCAAAGTCTTTTTTCCCTGTTTTATTAATCAAGCCACATTATCTGCCCCACTTCAAATCTGTAAAAGTGTTTTAAAAAGCATATAAAAATACAGGGATAGCTGTGATGTTAGAAAACCAGTTGACAATCTTATAAAATCGTCAATATACACATTTCATATGCTAGCTAAAATGTTATTGACTACAACGGGATTTATCATAATGGAAGCACTAGTCACCTAGCACAAATCACTTTATTTTGTAATTATAGTTTTTAAAGCTCCCTTAGGAAACAATTACTTCTATTGTTTCCTATGGGGATTTTAAAGAATTTTTTCAAAAACATTTTTGTCAAAAGCTGGCCAATTTTTCAGCATGCTGAACAGTAGGTAACACTCCACATGACCTGCCATCCCACTTATTTGTGTGGCCTTTCAAATTCTGTTCATTTGGAACACAGCCAATTCAAAATGTTTTGTTCTGAGTACAAACCAAACATCTGTGCCCACCCCAATGCACCTGGAAGCTATTTGTCCAATGTGGTATGTAATGAAGCTATTATGTTAACATGGTACCAATATTAAATTTCAGGAAAAGTCTAAAGCATTACAATATTTTTTGGAAGATCCAGACTACTTGGAAAATTGCTTCCTGTCCATATATATCATTTCTCATTTTTAGTCTCTTTGCACCGTAACCTTGCCTGCTGCAGATGTCACATATCTATGTATCCACCCTTTCCCAGCAAAAGCAGCTCTCAGACTGAAACAGACTGTCTATCCTTAAAGAAGGTGTGCGCGTGTATGTGTATGTATGTTTTATAATACCAGTTGGAAAAACCACATCTTGACATATTTTCAAAAATCCAACCACACTTTGGGGGTGGGAGGGAAGGGACAGGATGAGATTACAGACTTTTATTATTGTGAATTGTACACCACCTTCGTGGATCTCACTGCTTGTCAGTCGTGAAGGTCTGTGGCGCATCATACTAAAGTTTGGGTGCCCTGATAGATTCATCCTGATGGTACGTCAGTTCCATAACCACATGACGGCTCATGTTCTGGACAACAGAGAAGCTTCAGAAGCCTTTCCTGTTAAAAATGTTGTCAAGCAAGGGTGCACCTTGGCACCAACTTGTTCAGCATAATTTTTCAGCCATGCTGTCAGACATTTTCCAGAACAGTTGCTTGGTAGTTAGCCTGAGATACAGGACCAATGGGAAACTGTTCAACCTGCGAAGACTCCAGGCTGTCATCAAGATAAAGGAGACTGTGCTATATGACCTCCTCTTTGCTGATGACTGGCCCTGACTATGCTGGATCAGAGAAGGAAATGCAAGCCAATGTGGACAAATTTGCAGCAGCATGTGACAACTTTGGCCTCCTCATCAACATAAAGAAGACCGAAGTGATGCATCAGCCAGCTCTTAAATCCCAACACCAAAAGCCCACCATCACAGTGAATGGACAAAAACTGCAAGCAGTGGACCAAATTACATACCTTGGCAGCACCTGTGCCAAGTGACAGTTGACACTGAGGTCAACTGCAGAATCACCAAGGCAAGCTCTGCATTTGGCAGACTACTGAGCAACGTGTGGGACCGCCGTGGAATAAGCTTTGCTACCAAACTCAAAGTCTACCGAGCAGTAGTGCTAACTACACTGATATATGCCGGTGAGACTTGGACTGTATATAGGAGCACACTAGGCAATTGAACAACTTCCACACAACCTGCCTCCATAGAATTGTGAGGACAAGGTGCAGGACAAGGTGGTAGACACAGAAGATCTCTCCAGAGCAGGCCTGCCATCAGTTCACACCCTGCTGATAAAAGCCCAGACACGCTGGGCAGGCCATGTTGCAAGAATGCCAGACCATCGCATCCTAAACAGCTCCTCTATGGCGAGCTGTCTCAAGGAACACAGGGGACATGGGGACAAAGGAAGTGATACAAAGACAACTTTGAAGTCTCCTTCCAGTCCCTGGATATAGACATCATCTCCTGGGAAACACTGGCACAAGATCAATCAACATGGTGCACGCTGATCCACCAAGGCTGCCAGACATCTGAGGACAGAAGAACAACCATAGCACAAGAAAAGTGAGCACTCTGCAAAGCCAGAGCTGCAAATGCTGCAACAATGGTGCCCACACGTCTGCCCGACATGTAGCAGAACATTTTGTGCCCATATAGGCCTTACCAGCCACCTGCAGACAAATCGTGGACAGCCCACAACCTGTTAGATATCAAGGTGCTCTTCAAATATGATGGACGAACATCAAAGTGAAAAGAAGAAAGAACCCAGTGGACCATAACTAGCTTGTGGATCAATTCATTTTTTTTCTTTCTTTATAGCATTGCAAAATAACAATGTTAAAAGTAAACCTGGAAGGTTTACTTTTACAGTTAAATAGTTCTATAAATGGCATGCCACTAAAGCAAATAAAAAACCAGAATTTCAAATCCACCTTCCTTTACTTAGCTTAACTGCCAAAATAAAGAATGTACTAAAAGCAGATCACTTTATGACTCTCGCCACTCTTCCATTCAATTATTAGCTATTTCTCGGTCTGTAAAAAGATTCTTCTTTTCAAGTCAGTAAGGTAGCTATATTCAATCCTCTTTAGAACTAATCAAGGAAGTCAGATAAACTTAGCAGAGTATTGATTTTGAGATCTTCTCTCTCCTTCAGGAATTCTATGCAGGGTGCACTGAACCCTTAAAGCTTTGTTGTTGTTCTCTTCAGTCAGGAACCCTCTTCAATGGTCTTTAGTCCATTCTAAATTCATATATTTTATCAGCTAACACTGTCTAAGCCCCATCTGGTTTGCCAGCCATGTTTTCTGCCTATGCTCAATCTAACTACATGTTAGTGTTTAAGCAGCATGACATAAAACACAGTAGCAAAACACAGTACACAGCGCCTTTAGATAATTAACAGTGGTTTTATCTACAGCTAAATATATACAGACTTATACATGATAAATACCAGGGGTGAAATCTAAAAAAAAATTCCCTACCAGTTCTGTGGGCGTGGCTTAATTGGTGGGGGTGCCTTGGTGGTCAGATGACTGGGTGGGCATGGCCAATAACAATAAATAATAAAAATAATAAACAAAGTATAAAAAAACAATAAGAGGTACCAAAAACCAACTTTCACACTTTACACACACACAACACAACACAACACAACACAACTGACTCACACACAGTGTAAAAGCAGCTGCACTTCACACTTCACACACCCACAAAAAGCTTAAAAACCAACTTTCACACTTTACACACACACAACTGACACACACACACACACAATACTACATACAGCTTTCTGAGATTTTGTGTGTTTGTGTAGTTAGAGTGAAACACTACAGAAACACACCAAATCTCAGAAAGCTGCACAAATATTTTATTTTATTATTTTATTTTATTGTGGACTTCAATTCCCAGAGTTCCTCAGCCAGACAGCATTAATCACTCAGTGATGAAATAGACTAGCTAAATTAGATTAGTTCTGTCTGGTGCTAAAAATGAAACTTGAGGCTTTCCAGCTGAGAAAAAAGCCATGAGGTCGATCAGTAATCAGGTAAGTGTCTTAGACTCTTTTAAAAGGAGTTTTTCTACATGTTTTCTACAGAAAACATGTTTTTTAAGGTTCTGCTGATGAGGAACTCAGGTGAGATCCCCAGAGTAGCCTTTTTTTTTTTAAAGTTTAAAGGCTCTGCCGATCTCAGCTGAGGGGCGGGATCCTCAAAGGCTTTTTTTTTACTTTTAAAGGCATGTTTCGGCTGAAGCAAAACCTTCTTTTAAAAGTAAAAAAAACACCCCTCTGCTGATGGTGCGGCTCAGTAGAGGTGGGGGGGTTGCGGAGCCAGGGATTTTTGCTACCAGTCCTCCGAACCAGCAGCCGCCATCGCTACCAGATTGCGCGAGCCGGTCCGATCCGGGAGCATTTCACCCCTGGTAAATACCTTATCATTCAGCTACTGACACAAGGAGAGCAATGTGATACACGATGAGAGAGAACACGAGAAGGAAGATGCCCTTTAATGACTTCCCTTATATAGGCAGCTTCTTACTCAGCTTCTTAAAGTGGCAGTAACCCTGCCTCATTTCCATTGCATCAGCTTTCAGTTGCCTCCGCTTACACCCTTACATAAGCTTACAGCTATTAAATCTATATTCCCTGACACTACAGCTCCCACCTTTCTCTCTTCATAGTGCATTTCAATCTCCTCTTTCCTTTACAAGAGTGTCTCAATGTGAAAATGATATTTGTTTCAGCTCATTTTTGTAGCTCAATCTTAACCATCCTAGGCACAAATTGTATGCTTGGGAGATGATGGGACTGCATGGCAGATTCTGTTAATTTGCTACATAGAGTCCTTGGTGCTCTTTGCTTGCTTGCAGATGTTTCATTAGTCAACTAGTAACATCATTAGTACAAGTAATGGTAGGGTGTGCTCCTCCTCAATTGATTTATAACTTCAATTGAATGTGGAGTTAGGGTAATAAGTTTTTGAGGTTGGTGAAGTGGATCACCAGATAAAGCAGATCCAATTTTAAGATTATTATTTTTTTGTGGTGGTCATTACATTCACTTGTTTATTTGATAATTTGATGTAATTAAAAAACTTAGGAAAACTCCCT
This sequence comes from Ahaetulla prasina, assembly GCF_028640845.1. Classification (NCBI taxonomy): domain Eukaryota; kingdom Metazoa; phylum Chordata; class Lepidosauria; order Squamata; family Colubridae; genus Ahaetulla; species Ahaetulla prasina. The sequence goes on from NC_080544.1 coordinate 79,340,899, forward strand.
AACAATATAAGTAATATAGTAGTGGAAACAACCATTTATATGAAGCATTGACTTCCTTCACTGAATTTCTTTGTAGCCATTTGCATGTGACAAACTTGTTATCTCCAACATGGCCATGGCTGCACTTGAGAATGCTCATACAAAAATTTATAAGTTACTAGCTATGGTGTTCTTTCTTATAGTTTGTGAAGAAAGGTACATGTAATCTTTCTGACCCAAGGAAATAGAATCTGGGCTAGTAGAAGTGAATTTTAAATCTTTCAAACCTGATATAATTCAAATACATATATCTAATGATACACTTATCTGAGATATGGGAGCAGAGAAAAGTATATTTTAACAAAAGGAAAGACACACTTTGAAGACAAATTCTCTATTGTTACACCACTGAACTGACAGACAGCGCTGTGAATGTTTTTAAGGATTCATTGCTATGTCTGTGTTCATCAGAAAGAAGTCATGTCTTCATTCCAAGCCAGTTGCCCCAAAATCACTAAGACAAAAAGATAAAAATACTTTATCTTTTTTTATTTTGCATCTATATTTGGATTAATGGAACAGGTTACTGTTCATGGTTCAAAAGAAAAAAAATCAATCTCATTCTCTCTCCAAGCACCTTATAAATATAACATTTTCTTGTGTCTTGATATTATAGTCCTAACCTCTGGCAATCAATTCTATTTCTGAAGAGATAGAACACTATTTATTTATCTTCCATTTGCTGAAAGAAGAACTTTCAGCCTAAATCCATTCTATGCCAAGCTTTTGAGTTCAGGATAATGATTTTGTTTCCTTAATTTAAAAAACCACCCTCTGCTGATGGTGCGGCTCAGTAGAGGTGGGGGGGTTGCGGAGCCAGGGATTTTTGCTACCAGTCCTCCGAACCAGCAGCCGCCATCGCTACCAGATTGCGCGAGCCGGTCCGATCCGGGAGCATTTCACCCCTGGTAAATACCTTATCATTCAGCTACTGACACAAGGAGAGCAATGTGATACACGATGAGAGAGAACACGAGAAGGAAGATGCCCTTTAATGACTTCCCTTATATAGGCAGCTTCTTACTCAGCTTCTTAAAGTGGCAGTAACCCTGCCTCATTTCCATTGCATCAGCTTTCAGTTGCCTCCGCTTACACCCTTACATAAGCTTACAGCTATTAAATCTATATTCCCTGACACTACAGCTCCCACCTTTCTCTCTTCATAGTGCATTTCAATCTCCTCTTTCCTTTACAAGAGTGTCTCAATGTGAAAATGATATTTGTTTCAGCTCATTTTTGTAGCTCAATCTTAACCATCCTAGGCACAAATTGTATGCTTGGGAGATGATGGGACTGCATGGCAGATTCTGTTAATTTGCTACATAGAGTCCTTGGTGCTCTTTGCTTGCTTGCAGATGTTTCATTAGTCAACTAGTAACATCATTAGTACAAGTAATGGTAGGGTGTGCTCCTCCTCAATTGATTTATAACTTCAATTGAATGTGGAGTTAGGGTAATAAGTTTTTGAGGTTGGTGAAGTGGATCACCAGATAAAGCAGATCCAATTTTAAGATTATTATTTTTTTGTGTGGTGGTCATTACATTCACTTGTTTATTTGATAATTTGATGTAATTAAAAAAAAAACTTAGGAAAACTCCCTAACAATATAAGTAATATAGTAGTGGAAACAACCATTTATATGAAGCATTGACTTCCTTCACTGAATTTCTTTGTAGCCATTTGCATGTGACAAACTTGTTATCTCCAACATGGCCATGGCTGCACTTGAGAATGCTCATACAAAAATTTATAAGTTACTAGCTATGGTGTTCTTTCTTATAGTTTGTGAAGAAAGGTACATGTAATCTTTCTGACCCAAGGAAATAGAATCTGGGCTAGTAGAAGTGAATTTTAAATCTTTCAAACCTGATATAATTCAAATACATATATCTAATGATACACTTATCTGAGATATGGGAGCAGAGAAAAGTATATTTTAACAAAAGGAAAGACACACTTTGAAGACAAATTCTCTATTGTTACACCACTGAACTGACAGACAGCGCTGTGAATGTTTTAAGGATTCATTGCTATGTCTGTGTTCATCAGAAAGAAGTCATGTCTTCATTCCAAGCCAGTTGCCCCAAAATCACTAAGACAAAAAGATAAAAATACTTTATCTTTTTTTATTTTGCATCTATATTTGGATTAATGGAACAGGTTACTGTTCATGGTTCAAAAGAAAAAAAATCAATCTCATTCTCTCTCCAAGCACCTTATAAATATAACATTTTCTTGTGTCTTGATATTATAGTCCTAACCTCTGGCAATCAATTCTATTTCTGAAGAGATAGAACACTATTTATTTATCTTCCATTTGCTGAAAGAAGAACTTTCAGCCTAAATCCATTCTATGCCAAGCTTTTGAGTTCAGGATAATGATTTTGTTTCCTTAATTTTAAAAAAAAACACCTGCTATCACCTGTTGCTGGTATGTCATAATCTAATATTCCTTTTCTGCTAGATGTTACATTCTAAATTACTATAACGGAACACTTACATTGCCTTGGTCCTGAAAGGCCTAAGAAGCCAGAAAAGTTGCAGGCTGCTGAAAACAGGTCTACATAGTGAAAAAGGGCCTCTGTGGCTCAGACTGGTAAGACAGTCTGTTATTAACACAGCTGCCTGCAATTACTGCAGGTTCTAGTCCCACCAGGCCCAAGGTTGACTCAGCCTTCCATCCTTTATAAGGTAGGTAAAATGAGGACCCAGATTGTTGGGGGCAATAAGTTGACTTTGTATATAAATATACAAATAGGATGAAGACTATTGCTAACATAGTGTAAGCCGCCCTGAATCTTCGGAGAAGGGCGGGATATAAATGCATATAAAGGCAAAAAAAAAAAGGCATCTTCATATATCAACAAGGATATCTGCAGGGTTTGATCAAGAAAGTCAATATGGCAACTGTGATGGTGAAATTAAAGCTTTGCAGTTTGGAGGAGGGAATGTGTGGGTGTTACATCTGCTGAGCCCATAAAACCTGGTGAAAATTTGACTGAACTGTCATGGCTGCAGGACTAACAAGACTACTTGCCATCCGGTATGTTTATATATACTGTATATTCTTCTACAATCATTTGTTTATTTAACGATCTTCCAGATGTGCATATTTTTATACATAAACTTAAGCAATTCTAAAATGTTGGTGAATTCAATATTTTGAAGTGAACTCTACAGATATATTTCATATTCAGCATATAATAATTATATTATTTAGAAAGGATAATATAATTAGCTTTGTGATGGATTTCTCCAGCTCTCCTAATTACAAATGGAAGATAATGATATCCACGGATAAATTGTTCTGCAAAAGGCAAGTGAGATCTTACAAAAATATCCAGAACCACCCAGTGGTGGGATTTAAATAATTTAACAACCGGTTCACCCAGGTTCAGGTTAACTGTTGTGGGAGGTGTGGCCCATCCCCTTCCTCCAGCTCTGCTGCAAATGCGGGATGAGCCTCCTGCGACAAGCAACCTGACCCTTGGTGAAGCAGTTAAATTACACCTCCCCTGGTTAAATTACACCCCCTCACTATCGAAGTGGATCTTGGGAGTTGCACTGCAATGGAGAAATGGGAAATGGAGCAGCCGGCATGAGGGAAGGAGGAGGAACAGGGAGAAGAAAGAGAGAAAGCACCCTCCTCCTTCCCTTGTGCCGACTGCTCCGTTGCCCATTTCTCCATTGCACTGCAGCTAAACCAGTTTATTTTGTGCGGGTCATTCTTTTAAATTCAGACTACGCTGCCTTGAGTGGTACTTTTCATGAAAAGATGAGATTCAGACAGCACGGCACAGCCATCCTGCCACTTCCACACTCAAGTATAACAATGGCTCCCCCCTTTATTTTACAGTAGAAACGCTAGAGGCGATTTCCTATAAAAACTATTCCAAGATTTGCTCCTGGTTTCTGCCTCCTATTCTCTGCAAGCACTCCGCGCGTTCACATTTTCGGTGCTGGGTAAACCGATCGTTAATTCATTTTTGTTTGGTTTTTTTGTTTTTATTTGCATTTATATCCCGCCCTTCTCCGAAGACTCAGGGCGGCTTACACTATATTAGCAATAGTCTTCATTCTATTTGTATATTTATATACAAAGTCAACTTATTGCCCCCAACAATCTGGGTCCTCATTTTACCTACCTTATAAAGGATGGAAGGCTGAGTCAACCTTGGGCCTGGTGGGACTAGAACCTGCAGTAATTGCAGGCAGCTGCTGTTAATAACAGACTGCATTAGCAGCCTGAGCCAAAGAGGCCCGCCCACCTCTGGATATGCCGCCCATCTCTGGATGGAAGGCTGAGTCAACCTTGAGCCAGTGAGAATTTAACTGCTGAACTGCAGCCAGCAGTCAGCAGAAATAGCTTGCATTCTAACCACTAACCATTCTAAATTAACATTTATAGAAGGTGGATGTTATTCTGAAACAAAATATTCACCTTAGAACAATTTATTTAAGAATCACTCAGCTAGAAAGATCACTGATCTACATGCAACTGCTTCCAATATACAAGGTACTTTGAAGCCACACTTAACAGGATTTCAATCCATGTTTTTATATTTTAAAAATATGGATGAGATAAAAAAAATGTTGTTATATCTGTGCACACATGAGAAAATTGTTATACTTCAACAAACACAATACAAACAATGCAAATCTCTCAGTAGGTGTTAGTCTAAGCTAGGTGTAGGCAGCTATAGTAGCTGTCCTTGAGCTTCCTTTTTATGTCTTCTATGACCATGACTGTTGCAGTTTTCTGTCATTCCAAGGCACCAACATTTAAACAGTATTCTAAGTTAAAAACTCATATTAAAAAAAAGAATTAAACATTCTACTCAAAAACTCAAAAACAGAAATTTATCAGTTCTGATCCTAAGTACCGTATTTGCAGAAATAAAATAATTAATAATGTTATTGACCGTGCTAGAGTGTTGTGTATGCTAAGACTGTGCAAAGGTTCAAAGGGGTGATTTGCTTCAGTGATGCTTTGAGTAAAATGACTTTTGAAATTTCCAGAGAAAGTAAAGCTGCCGTGTTCCTACATTATCTTCAGGAAGGAGTAAGCAGACAATGTTGCATAGAGAAGGAAGAGCAAAAATACTGCATTGATCACATGCTGATATGTTCACACATAAAAGCCAAAGTAACAATCACATTTTGACCCTTTAAAAATCTCTTCATAAGCCCACCAAGGCTATCTTCTTCTCAGAATGAGAAAAAGGGCATGGCTGTCTTTCTTTCACACTTGATTATGACTAATGAATTGAGTATATTTGGGTCAACTTTTAAAAATTACATCTCACTGTTGCCAAGCAAGTTACAGGGATCTGCCACTTCTGTAGTGTGAACTATCACCTTAACAATCTGTAAAATGGTATTAATATTTAAAGGACATTTAAAAATATTTTAAATATAGTGAAATCTTTTGTGAAGCCAGTTGGAAGCAATTGCACCTGATACATGTTTCTTTGGACTGCTAGCAATATTTCTTGTTCTATTTGGGGACCAAAAAAAAAAAAATCAATGCTGATAAAAATTATTAAACTGCAAGCATGAAAAGGAACTCCTTCAAATCTTACTATTTTACTCCTTATGAAGATCGCAGTTTGTTTTTCTTTGTGGAATGAGCAAAAGAACAGGTAGAGGTAAAAGGGCTCTTGCATCAAAATTCTGGAGGGCATCTGCAAATCCTTTCTTGTGCTAGACATATTTCATTTGGTAGAAGAGTTTTCAATGTTCCTTTGTACAAGAGAATAGATGATTCCCCTCCTCCCCGCAAAATCCTGTTTTATGTTTTAAATAATAAATGTTTTTATTTGTATATTTTTATTTATATTATATATTTTAAATAATAAATAAATGAATAAATGTTGCCTCATCCAGGGGATAGGAGGGCGGTGTGGTGGCTCAGCAGTTAAGATGGAAAGCCGGTTGGAAAGCCGGCAGCACAAGTTTGAGACCCAAATGCCACACAATGGGGTGAGTTGCTTTTTTTTGGCCCAGCTCCTGCCAACCTAGCAGTTCAAAAGCATGCAAATGTGGGTAGAAAAATAGGTATTACTTCAGTGGGAAGGTAAGCACTCCATGATGTCATGCTGGTCATGGGACTGTGTAAATGTCTTTGGACAGTGCTGGATCAATGGACTTGAAACCGAGATGAGCACCGTCCCCTATAGTTTGCAATATATTGCCCCCTATAGTTGGCAATAACTAGCAGAGTAAAATCCTCAGGGACTCCTTTATCTGTACCTTTACAAGGGAGTAGAAGATGTTAGGAGGGATAAATAAAAAATGATGGAAGTGTATGCTAAGAATGTAATTCCAGCAAGGTGAGCTAAGGCATGAAGGTCATCACAGCTGCTAAGCTAAAGCAAACAGGCACCTATATTGGATAGCAGTGATATAGATGAATGCCAGATCACTTCAGTGACAAAGGCAATGCCATTATTTCATGCCTTTGTCATGAAAAGGCAATGGTAATCCAATTTGACCAAGAAAAGCACATAGTTGGAAAAGATAAAATAGTTGACTGCATGGTGCGAGATGATGGGTCCTTCAGTCAGATGTCATGCAATGCATTATTGAGGAACATTGTGGATCTTCCAGAGTAAAAATGATGCACAAATGATGTGACTTGATTCAAGGCTTTGGGACATCTAGTTGCTGATGATGCCATGCAAGAAAGAAAACCTGAAGCTGCTAAGAAAAATTACAGTGCAAATATGGGAAAAACACGAATATGGAAAAACACAACATAATGAAAGATGAGTCAATTACATAATAACATGTTAGGCATCAGCAAATAGAAATTGACTGAAATTGGACACTTTCAGTCATAAGATCATCATATGTTTACTATTCAGTACATTGAAAGAAAAAGGGACAGCATTGCATTCATAGTCAGGAAGATATAGCAAAAACTAAATGGTCCTTTAGTTATTGGATTATTGTCAATTAGACTTCATGGATATCCCATTAATATGATGGTTATCCAAGTTTATGCTTCAGCCATTGATACAGATGAAGACAAAACTGATGAGTTTGAGGGTCAAATTCAATCTGAAATTGACACAACATAGAAGCAAGATGTGCTTCTTTTGTTTAGAGACTGCAGTGCCAAAGTTGGAAACCATGCAAGAACCAGAGATGGATTAGGGGAAAAACTGAAAAATTCTGATCAATGCAATTCAATCCATGAGGAGGAATTTTTTGGCTAGGTAACATGAAAAGGTAGATAGGAATGATATAAAAGTTCAGGATGGGTCAAAGAGTTAAACTGAAATGTATGCTAGTGTTGAAGAATAAAATGAACAAAAGATCATGGATTTAAACATATCTGCAGGTATAGAGTGCAATGTTAAAAAAAGGATATGATCTGCTCATCAGATGGCTGTGTGAGCTATTTAATGTGTGTGTGAAAATTCCATCTGTGCCTGATGATTAGAATAATGATTTTTTTCCCTAGTAAGGAAAAAGTTGTCAAGAGTAAAAGCTAAAAGTATAGAAGTTACAGTGAGACATTGGGAAGGTGTTTGGCAGAATTCAGTTTGAAAGAGCAAAAGGGGTGACAAGGAACATAATTTGGGAATGTGCTATATTTTTATTACATAAAACATGGTATACCATATATACCATTCTAAAATGTGCACAGCACTTTCCCCTCCTCCTCCCACTCTTTATTAAAAGCCTGACAGACAAACATTTAAATAAATAAATCGAAATATATTTCTGCTAACAATATATGTATAGTACAGTACAGTATGGTATACTATTATCTGTACAGAAATTATTTCGGCAGCTACCAAATTGAATAACGCACATTTTGTGTTGTGTATACCAAGTTTATATTAGGTTCCATCACTTCCAGCACATGAATAACTCTGCTTTCTCCTCCTATTTTTATTTACTTTTTGTAAAAGTATATTAAAATTTGGAAGCACTGATCAGAAAAACAGCAAAATTTAATTGTTTCTTCTGCATACGCATGTTCTGAGTTACACCAAAATTCCCTTAATCTTACACTGCTTTACACTGCCAAACACCTTCCCAGCTTTGCTGGCTGAGGGACTTTGGGAGTTGAAGTCCACAAGTCTTAAAGGGACCAAGGTTGGAGACCCCTGTTCTAGCAGATCACTATGTTAGTTCATCTAGGAAGATATATTGCCTCCCTTGAATTGAATGGGATGTGTTTCAATATGCACAAGAGTATTGTGTATTGATGTGTAGACACATTTTTTGGCTAATTAATACAATATATGATAATGAAAGGTTACCATACATAGGTTCATGTAAAAATATGTTTTCTACACTTTTGTAAAATATTCTGATAACTCCTAGAGTTTCTTTAAGAACTTTTGGCACATTTATTCAGAGGATATTTTTGGCATATATCCACATTTTTCTAATTTCCAATCAAATAAACAAAATAAACATCTGACTGTTAATCTCCTTGCAACAGCAAATCATTTGTTTTTAATTATCCCAGACACTACTTATATTCAAGTCATGTGGATGATTTAAATCTAATCCCTATAACTTTACAAATTACCCAGTATGTTCTTTTGTAGAGAGGGGAGATTAGACTAAAATTTGAAACTATCTATCTCTTGGTAAAATGCTCTATATACTAGAAAATAAGAGTTAACAAGGCTACTTATCATCTGGTATGTTTATATTTTCCATAAAACAAAGGCCTTCAATAGACATTTTGGTCTGACATAAAAAGGCTATTAGCAATTCAGATTAGGACGATATCGTCTGCCTTCTATGAGCCATGTTTAACTGAGATGCTTGCTTCTTTAATGCTATGTGTTGCCTGTCTGCAGGTTTTCTTTGTCCTTATTATATACCAGACAACGTTACATCATGAAGATCTATAGAGCAGTAGTATTTGTAACACAAAGATGGAGTGCATCAATATAATATTACATGCTTTGGAAAGCAGATGTCCTATCTAAAAATAGGTCTTTTTCCCCCAAAGATGAGGTCTTACTATAATGTGGTGCTACCTACCAGTTTGAATGCTTCAAACATGGTTTGGACCAATTACTGAAAATCACAGACATTAAGGATTCTTAGCCTTGATGGCAATGTCATTGTCTTTAAAGGGGAAATCATTAGGCTTCCTTGTGCAATTGGTTGGCTACTGTGAGAACAGATTACAGATTACCGGACTAGATAGGTCAGAATTCCAATCCAGCAGTGCATTGCTTATGCTCTTATGTAAAATGCCATCTCCTGACTGGATTACATTGGGTGGAGGGAAGAGATATTGCATATTTTCTCTCTTATTACTTTGCTGATTAAGACTGATTGATTTATTATTTGTTAATAAATAAAGGATGAGATGGAATGAGAAGATTTTAGGTTGAAAATATTAGAAAGGGTGATAAAGGTAAAGATTCCCCTCGCACGTATGTGCTATTCGTTCCTGACTCTAGGGAGTGGTGCTCATCTCCATTTCAAAGCTGAAGAGTCAATGCTGTCCGAAGACATCTCCATGGTCATGTGGCCGACATGACTAAATGCTAAAGGCATATGGAACACTGTTACCTTCCCACCAAAGGTGGTCCCTATTTTTCTACTTGCATTTTTTACACGTTTTCGAACTGCTAGGTTAGCAGAAGCTGGGACAAGTAATGAGAGCTGACCCCATTACGCGGCACTAGGGATTCAAACTGCTGAACTACCGAGCTTTCGATCGACAAACTCAGCATCTTAGCCACTAAGCCACCACGTCCCCCTAGAAAGGGTGATAAGTTACTGAAATTGTACTTTTCTTGATGAAGGGGAAAGTCATTTTTTAATACTTTTTTCTTTTACATATTTTCCTTCACCCCTTTTTGTTTTTCATTCTTTTTTGTTTTTTTCTGCATTTGAGTTAATATTTTATATTTGTATTTTTAAACTTCAATAAAACTTTTTATTAGAAAAAATAAAATAATAAAGTAGGATTTTTCTGAAAGCTTTTCTTCTTCTGAATTTAACACTATTGAATATGAGAAAGAAAGGAATCTAAGCAATTCCAAAAGTTGTGGCATGAAATCTTAAAGCATTCGGAAGAAAACCATTACACAGACTGCAAGGTATAATGAACCTCCTAGTTGGCATTATTTATTAGTTCATCTAAGGTCTAAGTTCCCAGCTCCAAAATGACCTTGATTAACTTCATAATTAAGAACAGAGATAAAAGAAAAACTGTTTCTGGGAAGAAGCAAATAAAAAAGAACATTATTCTCTTATCCAGTTAGATTAAGAAATACTTTTTTAAAGAAACAAAGTAATGCATTTGGGAACCTCATTTACTGGACTATTTGTTTTGTTAAAAAGATATGTAAAATAGCTTGGAGACTCTTATCCCTTTTTCTTCTTCTCTCTTTTTAAATTATTATAATCATATTTGATTCAATTATTATTATTGATTGAGGCTGTTATGATGCTCAATTCCAAAGGATGATCAGTTGAAACCCATTGGTTCTGAGTGGCTTAAAAAACACCAAACTAATAGTGTGCATTCATAAGTACTGCCCAATACTTTCCTAAAGAGCCAAGCCTATAACCAAGCCTATAGCCTTCAATACACTTGAGAAGGACAGTATAACTCAGACTAAGCAACTCCACAGAAGGGACCCATCACTAATCTATGACATGACATTTTTTGGACAATATGTTTTGACATAGGTATCAATGTTCAATAAATAAGGGAAAGATTAATTAGTATATTAACATCTTGGGGAGCTGGAAAGCAACAGCTGTCACATAGTAAAGGGGATACAAATCTGGATGTTGATGGATCTACCTTTATTGAAAATAAAGCGTTATTGAGAAATGACTAAGAATTGTGGTAGAAAGTTAAATTTCTTTGTCTTCTTAAATTAGTTAAATTAGTGGCCATTCCTTATAAAGACTATGAATAAATATTAAAAAATATTTGATTTTTTAAAAAGGCTGCTACTATGATGCTAGTTCATTTCCTTCCTGAAAATGTACTGTGGATATTTGTCAATAGTAATATTTTACTTCTGATGCATGTAGGAAATTATGCTAGTTATTTGAAGAGATTATTATTTTAAAATTCAAAGATTAATAGTTTATTCGTGAAAATAATAAGCTATATTTTACTTGCAGAAAAAACAGTCTTGCTAACCATCAGTTCCTTCACTTTATTCTTTCTAGACCAAGAATATTTTCTACTTTGTTGAAAGTCAAAAGTCAGTGGTACAATAAGTACCAATAAATCCTGACATTGTGGTGATTGTTCAGTTTGGGAAGAGCAGATTAATTGTCTATAAAAGGCTTGCCCTATCTAGCACTGCAGCAAAATGTAGTGGACCATGTCCAGAAAGGTTTTATTAAAAAGAATGAGGTCTTTCTTTTGTCAGTCTTAGACAAAACCACTTGCCTGTCTTGCTAAATGTCATACAATTCCATAGAATGCCAGATATAAAAGTATAGCTGTTTGGAGTCTTCCAAATACTTATTGCTAAGTAGTGCAGCTAATGCTAGCTATTAAATTCAGAATCCATACCAAACCTTCAGCTTCATTGATGATTGTGAAGTAGGCACTTTGAAAATTTGGTCTGGACAAAGCAGAAAGCTTCAAGAAATCCAGCCATCCTGACAAGGAAGTTAGTGATGTTAAGTTTATCATCTTGATTACACAAAGTCTTCCATCTTAGAGTCATTGATCTGAACAAGAAAAAAAGTGCCCTTTGTAATATACTAAGGTTGGGGGACTAAAGACTCTTCAGATGTGGCCATGTTGACGTTAACTGCTGATAGTTGTAGTTCAGCTACAGACTTCTCAGAATAGCTACTCCTCTACCTTTATAGTCATCATGTCTTTAATACCTGGATTTCAAGAAGGAGGACAAAGTCACTTGTGGGTCAGATGGAGCAACTCTATCTACAGGCTAGATTAGACCTATGGGTAGAGGCTTTTCATTCTTGCTTTAAGGTATGAGTCATATGCTGATAATAATGCTGATACTATTCAGCCCATTAAAAAATTGGTGGAATAGATCCTTTCTGAAGTCCAGCACGACAAGTGTAAGGTAGGCTCACATATCCATGAGCATATTGGTGTGATCATTTCAATAAAAGTTGCTAAATCAGGCCTGCGTGTTCAGAGTTGTTCAAAATACTAAATTGAGATTGACAAGGACTAGCTGTCCAGCTCAGCAATATTTCAAATAACACTACTATTCATATTCTATCAATTTATGTAATTATTTTATTTTCAATGGTTGACTGAAGAGAAAGTCAGTTTGATGCAGTGCTAAGGAGATGAGGCATGTGGAGGTATTACAGTAATATCAAACATACATATTCATTACTTTCAGTAGGGCTTATTCTCATGTAAATGAACAACGTAGTACAGACACTAAAAAAAGGTTACAAATCTACTTCTAATTCATTCAACAAATTTCTCCCAGCAGTCTTTATCCTATAGTTTCTATGGATGGCTGCTGTGCTTAGAATGGTCCTTCCCAAAAATTGTACTTAGATATACAATGTTAGTGTTATTTTGATGTGAATTTCAAGGTCTCAAAGAAATTTTCACATTCAGGCTAACATTCTTTACAGACAGAGGCTAAAAATTTTTTTTCATTGTCTTCTTCATGCAATTTCAATTAGATATCTTCAAATGAGTAATCTGATTATAAGTTTCTTGATTTGTGTATTTTATCACAGAAAAAGCATCATATCAGCCTCCAATTCTATATTTAGAATATCATGATTAAAAGAGATTATACACTTACTGTGCAATGAAAGAACAAATAAAGCAGAAGTTGTGGAAAAGTAGTAAAAATCTACTAGTTATAATGTTCTTGTTAATAAGCCTAAGTGGTTGTTTTGATGAAACATCTGGATAACTTTAATCTATTTTCCCACTTTTATTTCAAATGTGGGCTTCTGAATGTGACTCCAAATTACTTTATGTAAGACAACAAAAGGAAATCCTTAGTAAATTGTTTTTTTCCCCTCACGTCATGCCAATTTTTTTTGCCCCTTTGATTTCCTTTTATGTTCCCTCAGTGTTGACTCCAGGACTTGTCTTGATATAGCCTTTCAATTTTCTTGCAAGATTTTGGGAATAGTTTGCCACTGCCTACTTCCTAGGGTTGAGAAAGAATGGCTGGTTCAAGGTCACAGCTGACTTTGGGCCCAAAGTGGGAATAGAACACATGGTTTCACAGTTTCTAGCCTGATGCCTTCACCACCTAACTAGCTGTCTATTCCATGTAATAAAACATTTATATTTAACCTACATATTTTTAAATATTACCAGTTCAGGCACTTCAGAATAGCTGTCTGGAATTCTTGAGAAGCCTAACTAGAAGAAAAGCTATTAAATGCAATGCTTCTTAGGGTGTACAGAATCATGAAGGTTGGGATTCTAATGCATTCAACTCCTAATGGATAATGTCCAACAGTTTGGCTTGATTGCATTTTTTTGACACAAGAGGCAAAATTAGATATTAAAGATGATTGTGAGCTCACAATTTGTTCATGATATCAAGGAATTAATCAAATATATTGCTTTCTAACTGGAAGAAATCCCATTCCATTCCATTCCATATTTCATTTGTTGCTACTATCATTTCTATCCCTTTCTATGTTACACCCAGACATATCATAAATGTGTATGAACATTGATAAATCACAGCTCAGCAAATAATTATGATGTAGTGATCAAATACTGTTGTCAAATAAGGGAACAGCAAATCATCCAATCACTTCTATGAAGATCAGATGATTTGCTTTATTGTACAGTATTCCATCTCAGATGTACACATGGGTCTGATTAACAAAAATATAGACATTTATTCTACACAGATTGACTTTGATTAATTCTCAGTGCTTGATTGAATGATGCCTTTCAAGTTTGCTATGGCTAGATAATTCATCTATGAAAGCTAAATCATTGATTGGAATCTATGATGATGGTATCTGACTAGCGGCAGAAATATTTGTTATGCTAATAATAATAATAATAATAATAATAATAATAATAATAATAATAATAATAATAATAATAATAATAATAATAATAATAATAATTTAATTTTTATACCGCCCTTCTCCCGAAGGACTCAGGGCGGTGAACAGGCAAATAAAATAATACGATACATTTCAATAAAAACACTATTTAAAAAACTTATTCCAATAGCCTAAATTTAAAATACAATACAAAATATAAAATAAACCCCAATAAAATCCATATTTAAAAAACCCTATTAAGCCCTATTATGCTGCTATCAAGGTACAATTTTGGAGCAGAAGTTTAGAATTATTATCAGTGGTGGGTTGCTACCAGTTTGCCCCGGATCAGTGAACCAGTGATGGCGGTGGTGGGAGGCTCTGCCCACCTGCCTGGACGCTTTTGCGCATTCGCACAAATGTTGTATGTGTGTGTGAATGTGTGTGCACATGAATGAACCAGTAGCAAACTAAATTGAAACCCACTACTGATTATTATGTAGTCATATTAGGACTACAGTAAAAAAAACAGCTATATAAGTACATGAGAAAGTATCTATGAAGATACTTTCATAGTATACTTTCTGATACTTTCATTTCAGAATTTCATGGGCAATTAAGATGAACATTTGCATCCCAAACCAAAGTAAAGAAAGCTGAACAGTAACAAGTATAGTTTTTGATTATTAAAGTAATTCAAGATTATGAAAACAATAACTAGAAGTGATACGATGTATCAAAACTAATACTAAAGGCACTAAAGCATAACAAGGTAAGGAGGTTGAACAATAGAACCAATGAAAGCACCAGTTATTTACCCGAGGATTACAAATAGAGTGCTTAGATGCTGAAAGTAAGGTGATTGATTATTTTCACTGATTATAGAAATTTCTATTTTGAAGTTTCTGATCCTGCAAAACCTCTGCCCCAACAGCATATATGTTTAAGTGTTTTCTGTCTCTAGAGCAGGGTGTCAAACTTGCATCATCATGGTGGCATCATGTGATGTATCGGGACTTTTCCCCCTTCACTAAACCGGGTGGGGTGACGCCAGCATGTGATGCATCTGGCCTGTGGCCTGCGAATTTAACACCCCTGCTCTAGAAAACACTCAGACAATTCATCTACTCCAGGTACTATATTCCCTACAGAACTCTTTGGCCTGTACTTTTTCTTATTTGAAAATCTGACACCTGCAATATTTACCTGGACTTAACGGGTCTAAGTTGGTAGAATAAATAGGAGATACCTAAAATAGTCACATTTTGGGGGAAAAAGTAACATAATACATATCACCATCAAGTTGGGTCATTTTTAATGACCGCATCATTAAACATGGTCTAAAATTACGTAACCACTTTATTTCTGGCAAGAAAGCAGATCAACTTCATTATTACAATCTACAGAATGAAAGAGTTATGAATTATGAATCCCTGAATTATGGTTCTCAATTTTGAAAAGCATGCTTTACCTAAAGGAATTTTAATCCCCATTTGTGAGATGACATGGAGATGTGTGTCAGTGATTCCAAGCAAAAGACAAGATAGAAACTCTATCAAGCTATAAGCCCTTGAGCAAAGTATATCTCCAGTCGAGGCCCAGGCTGACTTAATAAAAGGCACTGAAAACTATCACCAGCTCTGCGCATTTCATATCTATGATGACATTTGATGCTTCTGGCCTCAAAAGAAAAACAGACCTTTCTTAAATTTTGCTTAGCAGAAAAATTGCCAATGCCTTTGCTAGCAAAGATCAATTGTTGATGTACTTCTTCCTTAATGAAGATACAAGCTTTGGATTTTTTGGTTTAATGAAATCTCTCCAGGCTATATTGTCAGCTTTGTGAGATACCCAATTACTGTTGCAGAAGATACAAAGCAAACAAGGGGTCAGAAAGATGGGAAGACTGCATACTTTACCTGTTTAGTTCTCATTTTGGAGTCTGCTGACAGATTGTTGTATGTATAATGGGCTTGTGTAACTCCACAAAAAAGAACTGCCACTATTCCTGGAAAAAAAAAAACACAACCCACACATCAAGGTGTTTTCATTTCCACCTAGAATATATTCAAAAGGAAAAGGGGAGGATGGGGAGGGATTTGCCTGCTTGGAAAATAATTAAACAACATTAACTGCCTATAAAAAAGCCATAAGAAGGTGTTATAATAATTTGCTTCAATGAACTAGAATTTAGCTTTGATCAAAATAATTTGAGGTCAGGAAGCTCTTGCATCTTGCTGTAAATGTGATCTGCTTACTATACATCTATACAGTTTTGTTGTTTGAAGACTATCTAACTCAGAACTGGGCATGTTTTGGCCTCCAGCCTACATCTGGCCTTTTGGCTGTTCCTGTCTGGCCAATTAAAAATTAGAGGTCAATTAAAAATTAGAAATCAAACATAAATAAGTGTGCACCATGTATGCAATTGAGCAGATTTAATTCAGCCTATTGGCTTGGCCATTCACAACAGTCCCCATTTCTCGTGTGGCTGGTTGGGAAAATTACTTGTCCATCCCTGGTCTTACTATTCAGAATGGCTGTGAAATCATCCAAATACGACACTGATCTTTAATATGATACTATCCTAATCTGGTATATTGTCAATTGTGTCAGTCTTTTGCAGTGTGCATAAGAAATCTGGCAGACTTTTCTTATCAGGATGTCACCTAACAACATAATACATCATTTGGAAAATTGAGGGTCATATTTCTAGTTGTAACATCAACAACCCACACAAAGAGAAGGGCTGCTGTCTTGTAAAATATACATTTTGTGATCTGGAGGTACTTTTCTCAGATGTTGATGCTAATTGAGTCAATAATTCCAGAACAAAAGCAACAATTCAGGTTGTTTTCTTAGAAACAAGCAATATTCCATAACAAACTGTGTTGAAAAAAATATCACCAAGATTAATTTCTATTATACACACCAATTAGTTATTGTCTAGCCAGAAATAAACCTCTTGACTTCACTGGGATCTCCTCTCAGGGAAATATATGTAAAATTGCACTTTGGAATTGGGTTTGCACAACAAAGACAGTTAAAATGTGCAAAAGCTAGAATTTGCTTTTACAGATAAAATTGCATTACCATGGATTCTCAACTGCATTATATTCTTGGAAAGTTTTATTAGTGAAAATATTCAATTTCCATCTGACATTATCCAGCTTTTATTTCAAAATGCTGTTGCTTACATAGCAATTTTTAAAAGAAAAAATATTCATTGGCACCCTTCTCATTAAAAGTTAGAGGAGGCCTTTACTATCTGGAATGAAAAATAATTCTTTCATTGGAAACAATTTTCTATTGAGCTGGATGTTCATTTCCAACAAAAAAAATTAAAGGTTCAGTTTTAAAGAAATGCTGAAACGTTAAATTGGTTGGTGCAACTTGGAGAAATAAAATTGTGGCCACAGATATAATACTCTTATTTAATTATTGATTACATACAAAGTAGTTCTGTCTAACCTGAAAATCAAAAGATTTATAGTTTTGTGAAGAATTTATTTTCAGATGCTGAAATTATCATCTGTAATCCCTTTTTTGATAAGTGCAAATTTTAATGATAGAGATTATTACATAAGGTAAAGGTAAAGGTTCCCCTCGCACATATGTGCTAGTCGTTGCCGACTCTAGGGGGTGGTGCTTATCTCCGTTTCAAAGCCGAAGAGCTAGCACTGTCCGAAGACGTCTCTGTGGTCATGTGGCCGGCATGACTCAATGACAAAGGCGCACGGAACACTGTTACCTTCCCACCAAGGTGGTCCCTATTTTTTCTACTTGCATTTTTACGTGCTTTCGAAACTGCTAGGTTGGCAGAAGCTGGGACAAGTAACAGGCGCTCACCCCGTTACACGGCAGCACTAAGGATACGAACCGCTGACCTGCCAACCTTTCAATCAACAAGCTCAATGTCCTAGCCCCTGAGCCATGTTTGAAGGATGGGTTTACTCCTGCAAAAGATGACGTGTGACCAAGGAGAAAGGAACCAGCAGAATAACGTGCAAATATACTGCTACAATGACATCTCTGAGTCATAATGTAAATGAGGCAATATATTTTCTAATCTCCTGCTAAGAAATTTCTATTAATATATAAGCAATTGAAATGTTGGCAGCTTTGTTTTTCCTTTGAATGAATATTTCAATTGAAATGAAATTTTAAGTTTTATTAAATTTACAGCCACCCACCTCAACGAACCCTGGAAGGCTTATTATAAAAGCAACCAATAATATTCCCTCCTCTGCAACATGGCCAAACAGGCATAATTGTATAAAACATTCAACAAAACAACATGTCAGCTTAGGGAAGAAGAACCCGGTCCTAAAGACTTGCATACCTTATGTCAGGGTTTGTGCAATATGAACACAATTCCAGGTGGACGCACCATCAAAAAGAAACCTCCATCCATTCCATGTAATGACTAAGGCCTTGTCAAACCACACATTAAATTACTGGCAAAATTCTCATATTGTTTCTGAAACCCAGGCCCCTGACTACATACAGCCTATGATAAACCCAACTGATGCCTATAGCCCAACTTTAACAAGGGGTCTCTCTTTAAGTTATATGTGAAGTAGGCCCTGTGAAAGCCTTTAATGCTTTCCAGTGATATCCACCCCTAACCCTCTCATGGTTGGTGTCACACTTGAACCTCCAAGGGAAGATCCCACTCTGAAATCTTGGTAAAACATGCCAGGTCAATGCCTCATCAAGGATAAGATTATTCGTCATTATTAGTTGGAGGTTGGGGTCACTGAGGATTCAATGACCTGACTTCAGACTGATTTCTGGGGACCAGAAGGAGAGTCAACTGAAGATAGAAGAACTGCCTTCCTATACATAGTCACCCCATGATTGTATCCATATCTTCCTCTGCCTGTCATCACCTGAATATAATGGCCTGTCCTAGTCTACCTTCAGGTATTGCAAATACTCTGCTGTTGTGACCCAGGCCCAAGTAGGTAGTAATAAACTCAGTTAAAAAACAAACAAACTTTATTCGAACAGCTGGGAATTACTTCATTCCCAGCGTCGTTTAACTCAAAGTAAAATAAATGCCTCCCAACACAATTTCTTCAGTTATTTCGCAAACCTTGGTCCAGTTAGGCAAACTGCCAAAGGCCCTTCTTGGCAAACATCCAGAAGCCACAAAAACAAAAGACATAAATGAAGCAGAAAAAGCTGCAATGTTGTTTTCCGGCAAAGGCCAAACGCCGGTGCTGGTCTGCTTTAAGCCTTATGGGAGGGGCCAATCATCTTTTGGCCCTACTCCCGAGTTGTCGTCTCTGCTTGAGCTGCTCTTGCCTTCTGGAAGCTCTTCTCATGCGTGCATTAGGAACAGGCTCCTCCTGTTCCTCTGCCTCACTACTATCACTCTCTGGAGGCTCTGCACCTCACTTCCCGATGGCCCTGGCCTCACCTCAGCCTCATCGCTGTCCAACTCCATTGCCAGCTCTGTAGGCTGCTGACAGATCACAACACCTGCCATCACAATCTCAAGCACAGGCCCCAGCCAACAAATCATCTGTCAACTTAATTGCCTAGTCTCACCCACAAAAAACAACTCCCACAGCTGCTTCTTCAAAATAGCATTCCAAGAATATAGCTCTGGGGTCCCTAACCCCCAGGCCCCACACTGGGACTGTCCACAGCCTATTAGGAATTGGACCACACAAGCAGCGGGTGAGTGAAGCTTCATGTACACATGCACGGGATCTAGAATTATTCATTTATCCAATTCTAGATAAAAATTGCTAAGCTGACCACATAGGATCACATTTATTCCTTTAAAGCCCTGGACCTGATCTCTGTTACAGTAAATTAAAATTATACTATAAACTACATAATAACTATAATTACATTAATTGACTTAAGGTAATTTATAATCTGGGTTTGATGTTGGTTTTATTTTTCCTTGTCTGATCTGGTTTTTAGAATTTAGGAATGATGTAATGTTTGTTTTTGAATTGTAGATGTGTTTAAATGTATCGACACATTGATTTCCTATTCCAGAGCTTTCTCAACTTGACCAAGATGTTGATTTTCAGGTCTAATCCACTTAAAGTTACTTATGATGAAGCAAAGAAGTTATTTATAACTCCATTACTTCTGATATGCCGTATTGATTGCCACCATGGAAAAACAAGTAATGTACTAAATATATCACATGAAAAATCCGTTGACTAATCATGGGATTCAATTGATTGGAACGATTATTGATATTTTTAGCTGAGGTTTAGGTTTTTCCTCATCAAAAAATAAAACAAAAAACAATATGTTCTGGACTCCACAAATGATTGGGAGAAAGAAAATGATAGAGGTTCAACTAAATCCTAAATCTTATAACTCAGAACTATATTGAAAATATTTGCAGAAATATTAATTTATATATAAAAAATACATTGCTCTGGAATGTTTAACTGATTCTTTTGGGTAAGAAAAGACCTCTGGAAATAACCTGAAAGTGCTTTTGGGCATGTCTGCCAAATCCAAGGTGGCAAAATCACTCTATGAAGTGTTTTAATTAGAACGTCTCACACAACTGGGTGTCAGAGTATTGCTTTCAGGCTTGTGTCAATTGAACTGTGCCACTGAGTGTGCCAGTGAAAACTGGCAAGCTTGACAATACTTGCAGATTTTCATCCGAAAACTCCAGAAAAAACCATCATGAAAGTGACTGAGTGATACATTTCAGGCAGTCATATAGGGGCATAGCACTTTACCATGACACCTGAATACCAACTTTTGAACTTTGTTCTAAATAAAGATAAATTTTACATATTTATGTTGGTTAGGTATTATCATTCCCTTTAACCAACCTCACATGTATGAACTATGAGCTTTCTATTTTGTAGTAGATTCTATAGAGAAAAATGAATTATAAATTCAGAATATTGTGAATTCAGGGAGAAATAAAAATAAAATAAAAATAAAGGTAAAGGTTCCCCTTGCACATATGTGCTAGTCGTTCCCAACTCTAGGGGGCGGTGTTCATCTCCATTTCAAAGCCGAAGAGCCAGCACTGCCCAAAGATATTTCCATGATCATGTTGCTAGCATGACTAAATGCCAAAGGCTCCCGGAAAACGGTTACGTCACCACCAAAGGTGGTCCCTATTATTCTACTTGCATTTTTTATGTGCTTTCGAACTGCTAGGTTGGCAGAAGGTGGGACAAGTAACAGTTCACCCAGTTATGCGGCACTAGGTATTCAAACTGCTGAGCTGTTGATCTTTTGATCGACAAGCTGAAAGCTTTAAGGATCACTTCCTTAAAAACATGAATAAAAAGAACTATTACTGGAAAGGATTTTAAAAGTGATAAATGATTTTTTTCAGTCCCATGGAGAGCGGAGCAGGAGAATCATAATTTTCTCTGGTTGTATATCATAGGCATAAGCTCTCCTCCACAAAATGTAATATACATATTAATCCTGAAGTATACTATCTGTCAAGGAATATCCAATTCTCTTCCAATAGCACTTATCAAGGAATTAATTACATGTGTAAAATATGTAGTATATGAAAGGTAATAATGATTAAAAATTCCAGAAGATTCCAGTTGGAAGCCATTTCATAACACTATGGATTTACAGTATTTCCTATATTCACAAACATCTGATGTTAAATTTTATTATACAAACTGGAAAAGATAATTACTTGTAATAATTTGAGCAATTTCTTTCCAATGAAACTAATAACAGGTTGTAAGTTTCTGTATGATTTCTTTTTTTAAAAAAAAATTCTAATTGCATCTGGAATAGTCACACTTTGGCTTCTAAAAAAATTATATCTGCTGTAATAAATGTAAGACCCATCTGTGAACTTATAACAATTAAAATTACTGTTATTCCATATATATAAATGAACAGGAAAAAGGTTCTAAATCATATTAAAGAAGAAACTTCAGTATGTCACTTAAGTGTGAAAACATGACGTCTCCCAATTATATACTGTGTGGTTTTATCCTAAGATCTAAAAATGAAACTTTATGCTTAGAGAGGCCATATGTCCAGCAATAAAATTATCATAGAAAACTATAGTATCTTGTAATGACAGATTTTAAATAAAAATCTTCAAACATTTCAAAAAAACAAACCCCAGAAATAAATGAAAGTATCCTATTACAGGAGTGACTATTTTTTAAAATAATTATATAAATTATATATAATTTATTATATAAAATTATATAATTATATAATTTTAATTATATAAAACTGATTTATGTATTAGATTTGTATCCCGCCTTTATTACTTTCTTTTATTCTATATTTATTAGAAATCAGTTTCATATTTCATATTTTATATTTCTTCACTATTTCTTTCATATGATTTACCAATATTCCACTAATCTAATTCATAAAATTTATTCCATAAATTTAAAGATATTATCCATTAATTTAAAACTTTCATCTTCTAGACTTGCTTCTTTGCTTCCTGTGAATGAGAATAAATTAATGTGTGTGTATACACATACACACACACACACACACACACACACACACACACACACAAAGTACACCTAGATTCCCATCACAAAATTCTGTTTTTGTGATTAGCAATGTTATATAAAGCAAAGAGAGACATTAAAAAAAAGAAAAGTAAAAGGAAACTTAACTGGAACCAATTTATATTAATAACACTATATCTCACAATAACTTTCTAATCTTGCAAACCATCTTTGCTTCCATAAAATTCCTACACTGGTTCACACATTGCCTTTTTTTCCTTATTTTTTTTACATTTTTCTTTTGAGGAACTCATGAAATTGATTCATAGGATTCTCAATTTCCCCTATCTCTTGGTCCATTCATTTTTTCATATATTTTATTTAAATCAATTGTCATTCACATTCTCAATACAATAAACTCAACAAGCTTTTTTTCATAATAGTTGCTTACTTTTGCATTCAGTCTGCATTCATTCAATAGCCATTCATTCTTTACTGTATTGATTCTTTCTTTATCGTGTATGTTTTAATTAGCACATTAATACACATCATTCATCTATACGTTTTTCCTATTGTAGAGTAGTAAGCTTTTACATTCATATAACAAAATAGAAAAATATATCTTTTTACCCACACAACCATTGTTGCTGTTTTTGATTAATATCCATTTGTCTCAACAAACTACACAGTATTACGTATTATTTTTCTACCAGTATTTTTACCTCCTAAAATCTCTCCGTTTCTCCATTTTTGTTGAACACTCCACCAAAGTACACAAATTCCACCCATATCTTTGTATGATTTACATATATCTTATGTTACATGAGAAAACTGAATCCCCTAATTACCTCAATGGCAAGAAATACTTACCTGTAAGGCCAGCAGCTTCAGCAGACAAGAAAGCACTCCATGATAATAGGAAAAACAAGCCAGTTTCCAACATGGGGAACTCACACAGTTTCGTAAACTTTGTCAAGTGCTACAGGAAAAATAAAGCTAAGGAAAAAGAGCAATGATTTTAGTTTGTCAGACTTGATTTCGTAACATTAGGTACCAGTATGACAAGAACACATAAACTCAGCACTATTTTGAAGAAGTGAAGTAAAAATTAAGAGTGCCACTAATTTATCATAAATTCTCTTCAACAACTGATTCGTTTATATAAGTTACTGGAAATTCTTAATCATTGATAATGCTGGTTGGAACAATTAAAGGTAAAGGTTCCCCTCGCACATACGTGCTAGTCATTGCTGACTCTAGGGGGCGGGGCTCATCTCCGTTTCAAAGCGGAAGAGCTAGCGCTGTCCGAAGACGTCTCCGTGGTCATGTGGCCGGCATGACTCAACGCCAAAGGCGCACAGAATGTTGTTACCTTCCCACCAAAGGTGGTCCCTATTTTTTCTACTTGCATTTTTATGTGCTTTTGAAACTGCTAGGTTGGCAGAAGCTGGGACAAGTAATGGGAGCTCACCCCGATACACGGCAGCACTAGGGATTTGAACTGCTGAGCTGTTGACCTTTCGATCGACAAGCTCAACGTCCTAGGCCCTGAGCCACTGCATCCCTGGAACAATTAGGGATGGCAATTAAACATTTCTGATTGAGACCAGAGCTGTAATATTATTTGGTATTAAGGCCTGTAGTCAGCTTTTGAGTGGATGTGGTACATGAGTGTCATACTGTTAAGTGAATGTGTGCCTATGTTCATATATGGAACTAGATTCCATTAGGTTCTAATTAATTTAAATATAATTGACTATAATTTTAAATTAATTATAATGATATTTTCCCATGTAGTGCACAACTGTTAAATTATAATTTGGAGCCCCTTTTGTAGATGTTCTGATGGCTTTGGATCTTTTAATATGATGGAGACATCAAGCAATGAATATTTGATGCAATGTAAACCAATTCATATATCCATTGTCTGTGGAAAAATATAAATCCAGTGGTGCAATGGGAATAAATACTGTATGAGTCTTTTTCTTTCTCAGAATTCTGACTGCATACAAAATTAAGACAAAACTCTTCTCATATCTTGGAAAGATAGTCTTGACCACGTCACAAAATTATTCATGCTGTAGATAATTTCCCTTTGAAGTTTAAGAAAAGAGATATTTTAGCTACAAAGGTCCCTTCCAGCTCATTCATTCTATTCTAAAATAACTTGCAGTGATAAATAATTTCCATTTCCAACAAGTTTATCCTTTTGACAGTCTACTGGAAAACTTATTAATTATGTTTTTATGAATATTTATTTCACATGCAACTTCAAGGAAAGTATTCCTGGCTATGTTTATAATAGTTCATGCTTTGAAATAATTGACTACACCACTGATTTGGACAGATATAACTTTAATTTCCCCTCATTAATTCTATTCATATGATTCCTAAATCTAGTTTAACTTTGCTTTACAATGTTTTCAGGTCATAGAAATAAATCTGTTGTAAAGTCAAATGGCAAACAGGATGATCAACTCAGAATGAGCTCAAGGATTATAATATTTCAAGCTCAGGAGAAGGTCATTGCTAGCTTAGTGGAACCTATTAAATGTTAAATTAAAAAGTAAAAATAGGCATATTAAGATTTTAGTAAATCAGTGGAAGAAATATTACATACAGACATTTTATCTAGAGACAATAATTTCATTTTCATTGTGTCAAGGCATTATTTCTGCAGTATGATTCATATATTATCTAAAATCCTTCATGTTCATTCAACTGATTGCCCAAGGCAATATGGCAAAGTGTAAAGTAAGCACTTTATATGAAGATATGATAACGTCACTGGGTATGTGGCCTGTTTGCTCTTTTGAGTTTTGGCTCGTGTTTAAATTAAAAATTAGTGCATTAACAACCCACAGAAACTTATCAGACTTTTCTATAGCACAGAGCCAAAACTCATGCCTCTGAAAATTGGCAGTTTTGCCACTCAATTTTAGTAGTACAGTCTGGAGATATTCAGGAGATTGTAAGAGCTTTCTGACATTTATTTAACAGTATTAAATCAAATCGATCTATTCCAAGGTGAAGAAGTTTTGGAATTTGGTATGATCTGGTGGTCAATAAGGTATAATTCTGAGTCAGCTCAGAGACAGCTTAGATTCATGTTATCCAAAATATGTCTGGGTTTTGTTTCTGCTGACTGAAGTGGGGTATCTATGCAACTGTTGTAGATGAAGATTAAGCTTGATGGAAACCCCTCTCTATGATATATACCAGTGATGGTGAACCTTTTTTTTCTTGGGTACCGAAAATGTGTGCGTGTGCATGCGAAAACACACATGTGTGTCAGCATCCATAACGCAATGCGTACCCCCTGGTGCATGCATTCATGACCCATCCCACGCTCCCCCTGTGCATGCACCCTGAGCCACACATGCACCCCCAGCCCCCTGTGCATGTGCCCTGCCCCTTCCCACACCCCTCTTTGGGCCTGGAAAGCCTTTTGCACCAACTTTTGCTGGCGGGAACAGCCTGCTCCTTGTCCAGAAGCGGCAGCATGACAACCACCACTACCAGGGGTGAGGGGACAGTGGTGTCGAGGATGGGCAGGCTGTTCCCAACCGGCCAGCTCTGGTGCATGGGACAGCATCTTTTTTTATTCTCAGCTGAGATACATTGTTTTTCCTTTTAAACTGAGATTATTTCACTTTGGAAATTTTATTCATCTGTTATTTTCAATACATATGTGGACTACAAAGGGAACCAGGCAGTCACAGACCAGCAGCCTCTCGATCTGACGGTCTTGCCGAATCTCTGCCCCTCAGCCATTTTGGTGGCTTTGTGACTCCCCTGCCAGTTCACTGCCTGCAGGCTTCCACAGCCACTTGCCAGCCGAGCTTTCTGCTGGACAGAGCCGGAAAGGGCCCACCACTAATTTTTCCTTGCCTGGTGGGTTGGGGCACTTGAGCAAGACAGCAGCCTTGTGCCGAGAACTGTGTTGCCCTGTCATGCTCGCCTGGATGACTGCGAATTTTTTGGCAAGCTCAGCATGCATCGCTGGGGCAGAGGGCAACCGGGTACCAGGCCATTCCCTGGCGAGACAAAGCAGTGGCTGTTCCCTGGCCGGTGGCAGCATCTCAGCCAGGCCACCTTGGCCTCTGAACGTGTGGCCTCTGCTGCCCTGCCAGGGCCCCTCCTGCTGGGAGCCGCCAGCCAAGCAGGTGTGGCTGGCGGGGCTTTGGCGGACCCATACCCGGTGAGGGTGGGGGGGATGGGCTTCCTGCGCAGGTGACCACATGGCCACCATCAAAGCAGGGCCGAGAAACCCTCTTGGCTTGGGCCGCCAGCCACACTTGTCCCCTGAACTGTGGGCATCACCACCTACCCCTGCGGCAGCCAGAGAGCCTGGCATGGCGGCTGGCATGGCGGGGTCAGGCAGGGGTGCCACACTGCCTGTGGTTGGACCCATCACCCGATTTCCACCATGCCCGCTGCTGTGCTGCCGGCTGAGCCAACACCAGAGAAGGAGCAGCGGGTGGGGTAGCTGGCCACCTTTCTACTCCCTTCCCTGGCGTTGGCTCAGGGTCCTAACTGTGAAACATGTTTGGGTTTTTAAAGCTTATATGATTCTTTTAAATACCTGTCTGATTTCTATGCTACTTCATCCAGCAAAGAAAGAATACAGGATAGTGTGAAAGAAAGAACTTTTGCAAATGTCAGTTAAATTTCACAGCTTTATATTGTATATTAAACATAATTTACCCAAAGGCTGTGAAATATTTTCTAACCTTAAAAATCCACTTTGTTTTTCAAGGTAGCTAATGACATAACCCAAAAATATCAACCTCAAAAAAACAATCTTCCTAAACTAGGATGGAAAAAAAACACTGATAAAGTAGCAGCAAAACATGTGTATTAGCATAAAAATGTTTTAATTTGTCTACTGAAGGATAAAGGCACAACCACTGTATTTTTGAGGGGACTTAATAAAAATAGTTCTCAGAGGTGTTCATGTTAGTATTTTGTGACCAACAAGCTTTCCCTTTCCTGAATCACAGACCATTTGCATCTAATGAAGTGGACTGTAATCTGGGAAAGTGAAGGTGTTAATAAACTAGTCTTTATGGTGCTATCTATGTGATTTTTTATTGCTTTTTAAA
Source organism: Ahaetulla prasina (assembly GCF_028640845.1). Classification (NCBI taxonomy): domain Eukaryota; kingdom Metazoa; phylum Chordata; class Lepidosauria; order Squamata; family Colubridae; genus Ahaetulla; species Ahaetulla prasina. The sequence continues at coordinate 79,368,483 of NC_080544.1, forward strand.
AAAATGCAGTGAAGCTAGTGTGGCTGTATATATTGAAGTGGAAGACACACAAGATCTTTTGCATTAGCAGTTTATAGCATAAACCATCCTTTGTTAATAAAGAAAGCTTTACACTACACAATGATGTCTAGGTAATGCTGCAAATTGCTACTCTGGAGATACTCCATAAAGGGAACACACGCTTTGTTCTTTGCTCACATTCCTCAAAGAACTATCCTTTCTTTGAGCATTTTATCTCCACAGGGGCAAAACCTGGTTACTTATAAATTGTTAACTCCTCTTTCTCTTATAGCAATAGGTCTTATTCTACACTGCTACAGAAAAGTGCTTCCTAGAAGCACATTTTCTTTTTGTTTACTCATTAAAACTTTTCTAAATTTAAAGCTCAAATTCAAGCAAAATGTGTCATTCTTTTTCACAGGAGACATTCACTGACAAGCTGCCCTGAAATAAAAGAGAAATATGAGCGCAAGAGAGAAAACCAAAAAAATGCACGAACCTGTCTTGGTTTTATATACTCTAAATGTCTAGCTTGTTGCAGATGCTGAGTAAATACGTTAGTTACTTTAAGCTAGGGGTGTCAAACATGCATCATCATGTTGTCATCACATGACATATTACAACTTCCCCCCCTTTGCTAAACTGGGGGCATGGCGTGGCCAGTGTGTGATGCATCCGGCATGCGGGTGGCAAGTTTGACATCCCTGCTTTAAGCCATCCAGTTTTTTAACTATGGCTTGTACAAATTCCAGATATGGTAGTGTCATTAGAAGAAATGAATGAATAACTTAAGCAGGAAGATGATTATAGAAGGCTATTTACCCTCAGTTTTATTCTTCCCATCTGTTAATATTTCCAATGGTCAGATTAACAAATTTGCATATGCATTCAAGCTCATCTGCAGCTGCAACTTTTGACAGAAATGACTATAGAGCCAAAAGGATTATTTGTATGGCATCTCTAAAATCTTAAAACACAGAGACTTGTTAAATGTGAAACATGAAATGGTTGCATTTTACAGCACCTGATCTTCTAAACATACTCTAGTTTAGCAACAAAGGATATTAGTGCAGTGACAATTGCATAGGCAGAGCCCATAGAAAAAGATCCAGCAAAGATCCCTAAAAAATTCCCCACCGACTGGAAGAAGGCAGCAGCATCAAAGGTGTTGGGATTCTCCTTGGGAGTGTAAATTGATATTGAACTGAAATAAAAGCAAAAGGGAGAGAAAAATAATGAATTTTCTCACATAGCACAGATTCTTAATGAGCTTAAGATGTACTTTACTAAAGTCTAGCAGTTACTCCTTGGGACTGCTATTTCATCCAAATGTTGTGGCATAACAAAATAAGGTTTATTTTTCAAGGCAATATCATTTGCCACTGTCACATTTTGCCAGTCTGTAAACACATGTCACAAAGAGCATTATTTTCAATCCTACTGGATTTTAAAACATAGTAGATATGTAAGAAATCTACAGGTGAGCTAGATGCCTTTGAATTATTTATTGGCCATATGTCTTCTGAATGGTTATATGTTCACATACTCCTGATAAAAACATTAGTTTTATGGCTTACTCACATATACACAATACAAATCATGGAGCCTAAGCATGAAGTGATCTCATAAACTGTTACAGTTGTGTCATTCATAGCTTTACCCTTCATAAACCAAATTAGGAGTGTGTCAACAGCCTCACAAAATAAAGCCCCAGGGAAACACAAACCAAACATTTTTTTCACAAAGCAAAGTAATAGTTGTCTCTACCAGAGTTCCTTTTTATACTCAAGTCTTTGGCTGCTGACATCAAGATTATATCCTTATGGGAAATTAATGCTATGCCACAGTGGAAAGATCATCTGGTAAAAACATTTCAATTTCCTGCTCAATAGCAGAGATCACTAACATAGAATGTTAATAATATTGTCAATTGGCACAATTTTTATTATTATAATATTAAATTTGGTGCAACTGCACTAAATTCTAATTAAGAATCTTTTCTTTCTTTCTGAGATCCTTTTATTTTAGTCCTTTTTACTGATGGACATGGAGTTTTTAATACAAGATTTTCAAAACAATTTCTATTGCCATAAAGTACTTACTAGGTTTAATATTAAATATTAGTAATTGTTTCAAATTGGATGAGAATGTATCAATAACTATGCTGATGATATGGCTCTGATAGCAGAAAATGCAAAGGATTTGCAAGCATCTAGTAAGAAAAGTCAAGGAAGACAATGAAAAATGAAACTAAAATTAAACAAATTAAATGTGAAGAAGACACTAAATTCTAACCATGTGGAAAAGTCTACACAATTATGGATTCATGCAAAATATAATTCCCTAGATGTTACAGATCAATGAAACATGTATTTAATGAAATGGAGGACAGGTTAATATAGTTTTGGTGGATTTTTAAAACATAGTAGATATGTAAGAAATCTACAGGTGAGCTAGATGCCTTTGAATTATTTATTGGCCATATGTCTTCTGAATGGTTATATGTTCACATACTCCTGATAAAAACATTAGTTTTATGGCTTACTCACATATACACAATACAAATCATGGAGCCTAAGCATGAAGTGATCTCATAAACTGTTACAGTTGTGTCATTCATAGCTTTACCCTTCATAAACCAAATTAGGAGTGTGTCAACAGCCTCACAAAATAAAGCCCCAGGGAAACACAAACCAAACATTTTTTTCACAAAGCAAAGTAATAGTTGTCTCTACCAGAGTTCCTTTTTATACTCAAGTCTTTGGCTGCTGACATCAAGATTATATCCTTATGGGAAATTAATGCTATGCCACAGTGGAAAGATCATCTGGTAAAAACATTTCAATTTCCTGCTCAATAGCAGAGATCACTAACATAGAATGTTAATAATATTGTCAATTGGCACAATTTTTATTATTATAATATTAAATTTGGTGCAACTGCACTAAATTCTAATTAAGAATCTTTTCTTTCTTTCTGAGATCCTTTTATTTTAGTCCTTTTTACTGATGGACATGGAGTTTTTAATACAAGATTTTCAAAACAATTTCTATTGCCATAAAGTACTTACTAGGTTTAATATTAAATATTAGTAATTGTTTCAAATTGGATGAGAATGTATCAATAACTATGCTGATGATATGGCTCTGATAGCAGAAAATGCAAAGGATTTGCAAGCATCTAGTAAGAAAAGTCAAGGAAGACAATGAAAAATGAAACTAAAATTAAACAAATTAAATGTGAAGAAGACACTAAATTCTAACCATGTGGAAAAGTCTACACAATTATGGATTCATGCAAAATATAATTCCCTAGATGTTACAGATCAATGAAACATGTATTTAATGAAATGGAGGACAGGTTAATATAGTTTTGGTGGATTTTTTTTAAAAAGAAAAGTACTGTTTGGATTCACATCAGTGTTTGCTTATGTGCACTGGAGATACTATAAGAATTAACCTATAGTTTCCTCAGAGTACAACCTTTTCATCTGATATACTCCCTAATTGGCTGTTTCCTATGGCTTCTCTCTGGCTGATATGAGCCAACAGAGAAGATATACTCTGGGTTCTTTCAATAGTGCCATATATTGGGACTTAGGAAGTCTGCCTTTTTTCACCATTCTGTATGCTCTCAAAGGCCTGGTTCTCCTAGGCTTGGATTAGAATGAATGGAGACCTCCTGCTAAACGTATTTTTTATGTAACAGTGTTGGAAGGACATCTAGTCCACATCTCCCTGTTCTCGCAGGGGATCTATTATTTCTGATAAATGGATGTCCAGTCTCTTCTTAAAAGCCTCCAGAGATGGAGCACCCACAACTTCTGAAGATAATTTGTTTCAATTAATTGTTAATTGTTTTTATTTTTAGGAATTTTCTCCTTAGTTCTAGATTGCTTCTCTCCTTGGTTAGTTTCCATCCATTGTTTCTTGTCCTGCCTACAGGTGCTTTGGTAAATAAATTGGCCCCTTCTTCCTTGTGACAGCCCTTCTTTTCACTAGATTAGATATACCCAATTCCTGCAATCGTTCTTCGTATGCTTTTAGGCCCCTAATAATTTTTGTTCTTCTCTGTACTCTTTCCAAAGTCTCAACATCTTTTTTGTATTGGGGTGACCAAAACTGAATATAGTATTCTAAGTGTCGTCTTACCAAAGCTATATAGAGTGGTAGATGTTTTTGTATCAAGGATCTGTGATTTTGTTTTGTATTGTGTTTTTACTGCTTACTATATTGTGACCTGCCCAGAGTTAGTTTGGAGTTAGGTGGTACCCAAACTGAAACAAACAAACAAACAAATATTTAACTATAAATCAAATTTAATCAGATTCAGTGTGAGAGATATTCACTATTCTATCAATTTTTAAAATATATTTTTGTAGTCAGGAGAACACCTGCAAATCTTATAAACAAATTGCTTCTATTTGCATCTATTATATACAAAAAACAGTTTGGTCAAGCAGTTAAAGTACTAGGCACAAGGCTGCCTCTCTTGGAAATTGCCATCTGCTACCACATCTTCCTCTTGTTACCTCCCCAAATATATAAATGTGGAGGTGAATTTGTCAGTATCCAGGAGCAAAAATTGAGGAAAGAAAGCAAAAATAGGCAATATGTTTCTATATCATTTATTGTGGGAAATTGAACAGTTGAGATTTGGCAGAGCATTATTTTCTAGATAATTATTTTAAACTGTAATCTTTTTGTTTTGATGCCGTTACAAAGCAACATATGCTCAAATGAACAGAAATCTAAAGAAAGTCACAACTGGTTCATTGTGAATCCACCTATCTTTTGCATTTTTAAATAAGTTCATATGTAGTGGTTTAGTCTTATGAAACAAATATGAATGTTTAAAATAGCTTTACCTACTTTTTGAAAAAGTTTCAATCAGGAGTCAGAAAATAAAGAACAGGTAAGGGCATGGCTCCTACGGTAAATTTGTGTTTCTAGCCACCCAAATAATGTTGTGCTACAGTATAGTCTCTCAACATATAGACTACAGTATAGTCTCTCAAAGCTTCTGTGTTTCCAGCAATTTCTTCAGTGCCTGAACATTTCTTCTAAATTCCTCTTGGCAGTGTTTTTGAGCTTACTGGACTGCTGAACCTGGCAATACTAGTTCTGTTGTGCATCTTTCCTGCAGTCTGAAGCTTCCCAGGAGGCCCACATTTCCTTGTTTGAAAAGGACATGTGAAGAATTTCCGTATGGATTGAAGGAAGTTTGAGAAGTCAGGGGATTTACTGGAAAGTGATTCTTCAGCACAAGACAAACACCTCACCATTTCCATAATTTGAGCATTTCTGCCATCAGCTAGTCAGTAATTCTCACATTTTCCAAAGAGATTTAAGGGGGAAAATTGGAAATTTAATAAAATAATACACATGCATTAGAACTAGGCTTCATTGAATTATGAGACTAATCAGACAAGTGTGATTAATACAGGCTTAATGTTTCAATAATATTTTCTAAAGTATTAGTAAGTAATTTCCAATAAGTTAATAAAATCTACAGGTAAAATATTATTGTCTTTTCAGATCTGTTTTTGACTATAGGCAGAAGGCAGCTGAAGACTACAGGCAACATTAGAAGCACACTGGACACTAGTCTTGAGAAGTCAGTGCAAGGTTTTGCCAAAGGCATCTAAATATGGTCTTTTTGCAATACCTAAGAATTGTTATAAACCAGGAGTGTCCAGAGAGTATGGTAGAAAAGACAAGATGGATGTTGTGATAATGCAATTGAAACTCTGCCTGCTTTTATATTTGTTTCATATACCCTTTTGATCATGCCTGCGGACATCTGCATTATGAACAATCTAACTAAAAAAATAAAGAAGTGGTTTTACCACTAGCTTTCCTGCCAACCTCTTATTCAGAGAATTTTGTTGCCAGAGAGCCTGCTGGGGACACAGCAGACAATTGTCAGCCTCCTCATCTATCTTAAATACATTAAATTCTTATACAGACCTCAGGAACAGCTCTCTTCTTAGGGATAGGAAGGCAGCTGCCTCAGCCAGCCAAACTGGCTGTCATGTAAGGGAAAGGAAAATATTTTATAATTACTACATTTCTACTACCCTGGAATGAAGAGACTATTGTGAGATTGTCTCATGTGCCAAAATAACTTGACTGGCCTTAAGAACTACACTGTAGTCCTTAATTTGATGGATAGAAAGTGCTATTTGAAAAATTTAGTTTTCATTATTTATTATTTCAGTTGTTATTTCTGTATTTATATGCTTGATGCATTTAATAGTTCTGGTGTTAAAGTTGGTTGTTCGGGTTTTCTCCCGTGTAAAATTGGAAGTGTCTTGGCGACGTTTCGACGAAGTCTCATTAGTCATCTTCAGGCTTCAGCTTCGTGCTTCTGGGAGCAATGTGTGATCGCAGCTGTTTCTTCCTTTTAACTGCTAGTGGGGGTTTGAACTGATTGGGTGGGAGCTTGGCTGTGCTCTGATTGGATGGGGTTTTTTTCTGTGCTCTGATTGGCTGGGGGTGTGTCACCTAGGACACACCATCTACCAGAAGAAAACACACACAAACCGCTATCTGCACGCACTCTCACACCACCACCCAGCACAGATCAACTCCGTAGCCAAGACACTCATCTCCAGAACAAAATGCTTAGCTGATGAACAACACCTAAAACCCGAACTGGACACTCTCACTAACGTACTAACATCCAATGGATTCCAAACAAATAAGATTACCAAGCTAATCCAAAAAGAACCCCCCACTAAAATCCAAGACAGAGAACAAGAAAACGGCACAGCCCTCCTCCCATATATAAAAGGCACCACAGACAGAATCAGCAAGATCCTCCACAAACACAACATCAAGACAGCATTCTGCACAAACAGAAAAATATCCACCATCCTAAGAAACCCCAAAGACAAAATTGAGTTAGAAAATCAAGGAGTATATGAAATCCCATGCACCGCCTGCCCCACCACATACATTGGACAAACCAACAGAAGAATAAGTGCACGCATTGAAGAACACAAGAACTCATTCAAAAAAGAGGAACCAACTTCTTCCCTGGTCCAACACTTTAAAGTCACAGGACATGATATTGACTTTAAAAGACCAGAACTATCGCCAAAACTGAACACTTTAACAACAGAATAATCAGAGAAGCCATTGAGATAGAAAACGCCCACACAGCATGAACAAACGAGATGACACCTCCGCCTACCAGCCATTTGAAACCCGCCCTTATTGACAAACGAGTCCCTAACACGAGGAATGACACCAGACCCACACTCACGAGGTCCACACAGGATGTCACCACCACATCCACCCAGAAAGCAGACCCAAATCCACACTGATCATGAAGCACGACCAAGGACCAGAAGCCAGACCGCAGCTGCAACATTAGCCATTTCAAACCCCTCCAATCCATTCATGCAGCAGACTGACACCCACTATGAAGATGTAGCACGACCACAAAGCCAAACAACAGCTATGCAGCTCACCAGCTCAAATCCCCCTGCAGCACAGACTAGACTGAACACAACCAAGCCCCCACCAACACAGGACACACCCCCAGCCAATCAGAGCACAGAAAAAACCCCATCCAATCAGAGCACAGCCAAGCTCCCACCCAATCAGTTCAAACCCCCACTAGCAGTTAAAAGGAAGAAACAGCTGCGATCACACATTGCTCCCAGAAGCACGAAGCTGAAGCCTGAAGATGACGAATGAGACTTCGTCGAAACGTCGCCAAGACACTTCCAATTTTACACGGGAGAAAACCCGAACAACCAAAGACCTATATATATATATATATATATATATATATATATATATATATATATATATATATATATATATATATATATATATGTATATATGTATGTATGTATATATATATGTATGTAGGTCTTTGGCGTACATGTGGAAGAGGCCTTCATCTTGCAGTGGATATATAAATGATGATGATGAAGAAGAAGAATGAATACACACACACATTTATTTATTTATACACACACACACACACACACACACACACACACACACATACAGTGTATATATATATGTGTGTGTGTGTGTGTGTGTGTGTGTGTGTGTATAAATAAATAAATGTGTGTGTGTATTCATTCTTCTTCATCATCATCATTTATATATCCACTGCAAGATGAAGGCCTCTTCCACATGTTTCCAACCAATAGTATCCTATGGTGGAAAATGTACTATTATGTTATGTCATGGTTGACATCCAGGAGAATCAGAACTTGGGAAAAAATGTGAAGTCCCAACTTTCTATTCTACGCATTACTATTTTATAAGAGGTGTGGATTGCTATGTTATTGTATGTTACTAGTTTAAGTGTATAAAGAGTGTAAAGTAGACTGCAGTTGTTGTTTTTTATAATTCATGATGGTCCTTATAGTACCATCTATATTGTATACCCGCTCTTAGTTTTGCCACATCATCTCACTGACCCTTGTCATGTCTCTCTTGTGCCTCTCTCCGAGAATCACCTTGCCTCCCCTGCCACTGATGCATCCTCCATAAACTTTGCCATGTCTCCCTCACACACATCCCTGCACACTCTCTCCGAATCTTACCACACCTCCCCCACACCCTTGTGCACTCCCACATACTCTCTCCCTGTACACACCTGGCACACCTTCCTCACACACCTTCCCCTCTCCTTTTCGAGTCCCACCATGCCTCACTCATAGTCACACACCTCTACACATTCTTCAATCTTCACCTTGCCTCTCCAGCACTTGTCTACCTGGAAGAATTAATAACTAGCTGCAAAATATTGCCAACTATATTTATCTGAAGCCTTTGATTAATTCAAGGGACAATCTAGCACCATACATAACACCATATTTTACATTGTGGCAATTGGTATAACTACTTGGAAAGTTTTTTTCATGACAGAATATAATAACAATGGCAGGCATATCACTCCTCTTTACTGACTATTCTACTCATCCTTAATCGTACTCAGTGATACAAAACCACAATATACTTGTTTGGCATCTGTAGTCTCGTTTCTACAGCAGCAGCTACAATAATAAATTGAAACATTTATACCATCAACATATATATTTTTAAAAATTTCTTAGAGGAGGAGGTGTGTGTGTGTGTGTGTGTGTGTGTGTGTGTGTGTCTAGAAACTTAAACTCAAGGAGAAAAGTAATTGAAGTTTAAATGCATAGTTCAAGCAACAGGCAGGAGAAGAAACAGCATTCTCTAATGTTACCATAGATTTCTAACTTAAGTGTTTATCATCCTAAAGTAGTGGTCATTTGTAAAATGGTCCCTTATAATCATTACCTCTTATCCACGTTACTTGTTGTATCCCAGAATAATATACTATTATGATTTACATCCCATCTCATTTACTACCTAGGATTCTTGCATCACATTCTTTAAGAGCTATTATTACAGCATCTTGTAAAGTTGCCAAAGGCCAAGGCAGTTTATTTTCATTGTAGGTTGTATTTTACTGACGAGGAACATTCTAATGGCAGTGAAAGTGTTCCTGCTGGGGTTAAGTGTAGTTCAGGAGAGTTGACTTTGTTTTGAACCATGATGGGAAGGCATCAATAGTTTTCTTCTCTTGTGAAGCAAAAATCCTGCTTAAAACAGGATTTTTGTCTGCTTTTGTGGAAGGTTTTAAACAGAAATGATTACCAACATCTATAACATCATACCCATGCCTAGTTTGAGCCAGGAACATAGAGTGACATAAATTCTTAAGACATGATTTGTTTTCTTGGCATCTGGTCTTTGAGTGTGCAGACAAATATCTTATTTTTAAAAGGTACATAGACACCTGAAACCCTGCATATACAGATAGCTGTTTGAAGTTACAATGGCATCGGAAAAGGTGACTTACAACCGGTCCTTATACTTAGGACTGCTGCAGCATCCCCATGATCAAATGATCAAAATTCAGGTGCTTGGCAACTGGCTTGTACTTACAACAGTTGCTGTGTCCTGGGGTCATGTGATCACCATTTACAACTTTCCCAATTGACTTCTGACAAGCAAAGTCAATGGGGGAAGTTGGATTTGCTGTGTGACTCACTTAACAACAACCACAGTAACCATGACAAAAAGGTATGACTCATTTAATAGTCACCTTGTTTAGTAATGAAAAACCTTGTTTAATTAGGGCTTGGATTAGCATTAGAGCATATATGAATTAATAAGTGCTATTTTGATCTCATGGCTGAATGTGCAGAAGTTAGAAAGACAGGATGAGAGGGTATGAGCAACCTTATCTTTACAATACAACCTTTTGGTTACTATTATTTATTTATTTATTTATTTATTTATTTATTTATTTATTTATTTATTTATTTATTTATTTATTTTGTCACAACATCATATAAAAAGTATTATATAGTAATAAACATATATGAGTAAATATTAGGAGGTATAAGCATCAATATATATATAGGAAGAAGAAGAAAAAAAGAAAAACAATAGGACAGGAACGGTAGGCACATTTGTGCGCTTATGCACGCCCCTTATGGTCCTCTTAAGAATGGGGTGAGGTTTATTATTATTATACATTTGATCCTGCATCCACTTATAGCCCTTTTCCTTTTACATGCAGAGTGGAGATTTTTCAAAGGATTTTGTTACCCAAGATGCCAAGAACAAACCAGAATTTTATTTTGTAGCTAATACAGTCATAACAGGAAGAAAAGCCACCCCAGGTCACAACTCACTAAGAACGGTCATGATGATGATTGATGTCATTGCAAATAGACATGAGAAGAGGAGCAAAATAGCAAAACTGTGTGCAGAGTTGCTCACTTTGTCTTGTCTTTTTGTATGTGTACACATACAACATAGACATACCAATTTTGAAACTTGTTTGTCAAAGAATAACTGACACGATGCCACTGAGATGGAAAAATGGGCCTAAGGTTATTAAAACACCCCATATTTGGTCATCTATATGTAAAGTTAAAAGATATTTGTTCTTAGTAAAGAAACCAGACTATTTTATTCAAAATGATTGGCACTGTCTGCATGATGTACTATTCTAACAGTATTCCTGCCTTCATGAATGTTAGTTCCACTTCTTCAGTTCTATAATATATGGTTGCAGCTGTTGCCATGGCAATTCATTTTTTTTTCTAAAGTGTTGAACTGAAGACATAAAAACCAGCTGCTATCACAAGAATGTAGATTATGTTCTTATTTCTAGCATGAATGAAAAAAATGGATGCCTGATTTGGCCTCTATATAATAGCAAAATAGCAGAATGGGGGCCAAAGACTTTGTGATGGATATTCAGATTCAAACCATAAGTCAGAAATTAAAATGGGGTGGATGCTTTAGTGCCTCTTGCAAATTATCCTTCTGAATTATTACGCCAAATATCTCTGCTGTATTTTTATTCAGTTCTTCAAATCACTAAATACTTTTCACTACTTATAACTGCAGAAATTAAAATGATTCAGAACCCTGTAAGAAAATGCTGCAATGTTTTGAATGTACGTGATGAGAAGGTAGTTTAAGAAAATGGTCAACTGCTATTTTTATTTCACCATAGTCTATCACTGATTAAGACAACAGCTGAGGATTAAAGACACAGGAAAGGAAGCATGTCTTTGCATTTCTGGGAATTCACTCCGACAATATTTACTTACCAATATGAACACATTTTAAAAGAGAATTCAACTAACTTAGGAAATATAAAACTAATAGGCTCTACTAGTTTGACTGCAATACTCATTGGACAGTTAGATTTTGATTTTGCAGGAAACATTGTTAACCCTGGTTCATGACATGGTATAAGCAATAAAAGAAATCATTTCCCCCCCTAAAAATTATTTAAAAATTCCCCCTAAAAATCCCCCTAAATAGTACATGATAAACTTCTCTTAAAACTAAAATCCTATGGCATTTCAGGACCTCTTCACAATTGGATAAATGCCTTCCTATCAAACAGACAACAAGTGGTCAAAATTGGCAACGCTCTATCAAATCCTGTTCCTGTCAAAAGCGGCGTTCCCCAAGGTAGTGTTCTTGGATCAACGCTCTTCATACTATACATAAATAATCTCTGTGACCTTATCTCAAGTTATTGTGTTCTCTTCGCTGACAACATCAAACTATTCAATACCACTAACAATACTTCTACCCTTCAAGATGACCTTGACTTTGTTTCTGATTGGTCTAAAACTTGGCAACTTCAAATATCAACCAGCAAATGCTCAGTCTTACATACTGGAAAAAAGAACCCTAACAACAATACAAGCTTGATGGACATTACCTTACTGACGACCCCCACCCTGTCAAAGACCTTGGAGTTTTCATTTCAAATGACCTAAATGCCAAAGCCCACTGCAACTACCTAGCAAAAAACCCTCCAAGAGTTGTAAATCTAATTTTACGTAGCTTCTTTTCCAAAAACTCTACACTACTAACCATTTGCCAGACCTATTCTTGAATACAGTTCATCCATCTGGAAACCATACCACATCTCTAACATTAATACTATCGAACGCGTCCAGAAATATTTTACTAGAAGAGTTCTTCGCTCCTCCGAAAACAACAAAATACCTTATGCCACCAGGCTTGAAATCCTGGGATTAGAAAACTTAGAACTCCACCGACTCCGACATGATCTGTGTTTAACACACAGAATCATCTATTGTAATATCCTTCCTGTAAAAGACTACTTCAGGTTCAATCGCAATAATACAAGAGCAAACAATAGATTCAAACTTAATGTCAACCGCTTCAAACTTGATTGCAGAAAATACGACTTCTGTAACAGAGTTGTAAACGCTTGGAACTCACTACCTGACTCTATAGTCTCTACTCAAAATCCCAAAATCTTCAACCAAAAACTGTCTACTATTGACCTCACCCCATTCCTAAGAGGACTATAAGAGGCATGCATAACAGCACAAAAGTGCCTACCGTTCCTGTCCTATTGTTCCCTTCATTATATCAAATTAACATCGTTGTTGCATACTTTTACTTATATATAATTTTTTCTTTCAAGATGAGTTATTGTTTATGTTGATGATTGTAAATACTGTTGTGACAAAATGAAATAAAAAAAAATCAATGCTTACTCTGACATATTTTTTAAAAAACATCTAAGGAGCTGGATTATTTTATTTTTCCTTTCTATAGATTTGCAATTGCAAAACATAATACCTATTAATTCTGGTCCAGATTTTGATCACAACCCAAGGACTATCTGTACTGTATATAAACAGGGAGCAAATGCCACACTTACCCCAATGATGCTATCTAGTTAGGGAATGAAATGTTGTCAAACAAACATCACCAAGTTCAACTTTGAGTTATATATATTCTCTCCTATTAAATAGATGCTCTCTGACTGTTTGGCTTTTGGAAGGATCCAGCAACTTATTAGACCTTGGGCTGTGGTGGCTCAGGCTGTAAGATAGCCTGTTATTAAAACACAGCAGCCTGCAATTACTGCAGGCTCGAATCCCACCAGGCCCAAGGTTGACTCAGCCTTCCATCCTTTATAAGGTAGGTAAAATGAGGACCCAGATTGTTGGGGGGGCAATAAGTTGACTTTGTAAATATACAAATAGAATGAGACTATTGCCTTACACACTGTAAGCCGCCCTGAGTCTTTGGAGAAGGGCAGGATATAAATGTAAAAAAACCCAAAAACCTAGTTGTAAACAGAGACTTACAGTCCTCTACTATGTATTTTCCTCATTGGCCTCATAAAGACACTGCGCTGATATGGTATTGGTGGAAGAACAATGTCTAAAGACCAAAAACTGTATATTTGTGTATGTGAAATCTCTTCAGTCAAAAAGAATAGCAAGCCTTTGTGAATATTAATTCTAGGAACTATTATTAAAGGGCTCACTGGGGAAAACTACTTAAACTAATATAAAATCCATCAATTTTCTATTGGCCAAAAGTAATGCGCAATACAGTTAATTCCACATGAGATTACCTTAGTCTTAGAAAGACTTCCAAATTATGAAAGAAAGATTATTTGGAGGAGCAAAACAAAGTGTGGAAATACATGAATACAGGAGAAGAAATGGGGAAAAGGGGATCCTATTTGCAAATAACCTGTTAAACCAGACTGTACTTGATTTTTGAAGCACTTTCAGCAGAAAGCTCTAAAAGAAGAAAACTTGGATGCCAACATGATTTGTGGTACTAAAACATTGCTAAATAATTGACTTTTGGAGGTAAACCATACGCCTTACAAAGTAGCATTCCTAATTCTCAGATCTGCAATTTCATTTTGTCCTTCCATGTGTGAAGATAGACCCGTTGATTTAATTCAGTAAGACATGGCAACTGTATATATTCTGGTTGACTCAAGCTAAATTATATTTTCATAGAACCCTGAGGACAAACTCTGTGATGGGACTCACTGAAATCCATCTTTATTTAACAAGCAAGTAATCCAGCAACATATGGCTTGCATTTAGATTGTATTTTGAGTTGCAATTTGATCTATCCATAAAGTTTAAAATAATTAAGCTATAGTGTAATGATAGTTTAGAAATTAATTTTGCACAGCCACCAGTAATGGCCCAACCAATATGGCTACATAATAACTTAGAGAACAGATTTAAACTTGACTGAATACTTTGTTCTCCCATATGAAAGTATAGAAAAAGCTTTAAAGAAGGAATTCAAGAAATTATGTAAATTTCAATTTATCTCAGATGGACAGGAGAAGGTAACGACAATAACACGAGACTTCCATTTTATTTTTGATTCTTACACTAGAAGGGAAAGATAGAATATAATCACAAAATTCTGTAATTGTATCATATAACAATATCATAGAATTCCAGTAGGTCATATTTCCTGACCTACCCTTTGTAGAAGGGCTGATCCCTCCCTTGACCCAAAACATATATAAATGAAATTGTTTGATAGTATTTTTGAAATGTCAAATTTGGAAGTGAAATACGGTCATTTAGTTGAGATCACAAGTTGAATGTAAAATTATAGACTGTTATATTTGTATATTTTCATAAAAATAAATAACATGATTCAAAAGTCTTAAGTTTAGTTATAGTAAAAATGTGGCTCATATTGCTACATTAACCATAGACAAAAATTATTCTGATCTTTTAACTTAGCTGATATTATTAAACCTGTCACCATTATCCCTTTTGTTGCCTTTTTCATAACCTTCTCTTTCTCAAAACACACTAGAAATAAGTAAAAGAATTATTAGCCCAGCATGTTTTTTTCCACAATGGCAAAACAGATATCTATGGGGAATCCACAAAATGCCATGATGGTAGCAGATAACAGCCTGCTGTTCTTGGAGAATAACTGATATTAGAAGCACATTTCTTCTAATCTTGTAATTTACTCCATGAATTTAGTTACCTACTGTGAAGCTATCCCAAGAGTGTGTTTTTTTCCAAGAGGCAATTGGACTTTCTGGTTTTCTTTGAAGATATTTTGCTTCTCATCTAAGAAGCTCCTTCAGCTCTGCAGAGCTGAAGAGCAGATCTGAAGAAGCTTCTTGGATGAGAAGCAAAATGTCTTCAAAGAAAAGCACTTTTGAGACAACCATGACCTGGATGACTGAGAATCTCCATAGACATTTACTATCAACCTACTTAATTTCATGAACATCATATCAATTTGAACAAATTAGAAAGCACTATTTCATGCTTATCTTGAATGTATCCTGATGATCTAGTCCAGCTCTACCTGGACTAGATAAGGCTAACCTTTTCTGGACTGAGTGCCCAAAGCGCGTGTGCATGCTTGTGAATGCACGTGCGCGCACACACCCAAACCCCCAAAATGCAATGCACATGTGGCCCCTCTGCATGCGTGTGTGCCCCCTTGCATACATCCCGTTCTCCCGCACATGTGTGCGTGGCCCCCGCATGCGCCCCACCCCTGAACATGCACAGCAGAGACCTGAAGACTGGGAGATGCAGGCTCATGTGCAGTTGAGCTGAACTGGGACAACAGCTGTGACATGCGTGCAATAGGTTCGCCATCATAGATCTAGTCACTAAATGATTCCATAATTCTATACTAAATCTTTGGAATCCAGATTGGGTATCAATTGATCTTTCTTTTATGGAAAACACACCTTTCATACCTGATGGAATATACACCATGTACATCATGAATCACAGGGGACATCTTTGATTTCACATATTTGTATTAAGTAATTGCCTAGCTTTTTCATGTAAATCTTGCAAGACCATCACCCTCATCACACATTTTCTATCTGCCTTTGTTCCAGTACATACTTTCTCTTACAATTAGGCCAAATTGTTTCTTTTTTACTGTTCTGATATATTTTTAAATATTCATAGCATTTCTATTTGTCCCCTGTGTTTTCTCTTTCATTTTATGCAAGAGTCAGGCACAACAAAGGATGTGAACTATAAATGGTTTGTCTATCTGCCTGCCTGCCTGCCTGCTTTTCTGTCTGTCTGTCTGTCTGTCTGTCTGTCTGTCTATCTAGCTTAAAGGCTGCCCAACAGCTTAGAATGACTCTGCACGACATACACTTTAAAAGAAAAAAGAAAAGAAAAAAAGAAAAGAAAAGAAAACAGTCATATCTGGCCAGCTAGAACACATTACAGACCCCAGAAAAAGCATTGCACCATCTCTCTTTGACTTTATCAGATAGCAGAAAAATGGAAGATAGATGGAACAGTGATGTCATCTTGGCATAGCAAAGCAGACCCATCACTGCTTGCATTGCTGCAATTTGGACTAGGGATGAGTGGTCTTCAAGGGCAGTCCCATTGAAAATGCATTGCAATAGTCCAGCTGTAAGATGACCAGGATATGAGTAACTGGAGGACTTTCCAATCTAGAAATGGGCACAATTGGGGCACTGGATGGAATTCTAGGGATATGACCTTTATGGGAGCCTCAATGCTTTCCCCCCCTTTAATGGGTTTTTTCAACAATTGTATTGTATTTTTATTGCTGTTTGATGCCAAGTGTCATTTAGTAAAGAAATAAACCAAACAAAGGTCTTATTGAGCAGGGGCAGGAGAAATGAATCCAGGATGACTCTCATAATGCAGACCACTGCAACCCCATCAAAGACTGAATATGGAAGTCTCCAGAACTTGGGGAGGGGTGAGAGACAAATATCCATAGGCAATCAGTCTTGCTCAATCAAAATTGAACATGAGCCTATCATACCTGCCCTCACCACCCCAGCAGTGAGACCTGTAGGGTGTTTAGACACTGGGGAAGGAAATTGAAAACCTATATAATTAGTACCATTTACATACTGATGATACTGGATCCTGAAGTGGCAGATGATAGATACTACATACTTTCATGTAAAGATATTAAACACAAGAGGAGAGAGCATCAAACCCTGAACCACCATAAGATGAAGGATTGAGGCTTCCTTGTCCCTGTCCAAAATTAGAAATTAGGGAAAATTCACATAATGCAGTAATACTCTATAATTAAAATATCACTCTTGTAGAATTCCTCAACTGCTATATTAAGATTATCTTATTCATTTATGATGATGTGATTATCTAACAGAGAAAGGAAGCAATATATGATTTTCTTATTAGCCTAATTTTTTGTGGTTTTCATATTCTTGAAATAATGCTGTTACAATCACAATTTCAGACACTTGCAAGTTGGTAGTACTGCTTTTTTGTTAATAGATATATTATGAGAAAAAAAATAGCTCTGTAGCTATTATGAAAGGTAAATAAATTTCTGAACACAGGGAAAAAAAGATAAAGGAGTCCCTGATAGTTTTACTCTGCCAGTTGTAGCCAATTTTAAGGGATGTGCTCATCTCCGTTTCTTTAAGTCATTAAGCCAGCACTGTCTGAAGATGTTTTCATGATGATGTGGCCAGCATGCCATTGTGCTGCAGCTCAAAGTGTATGGCAAAAAACAGAATGCTGTTACTCTCCTCCCAAAGTAGTACCTATTTATCTATTTGTATTTACATGCTTTCAAACAGCTAGGTTGGTAGGAGCTGAATCAAATGATGGGAGCTCACTCTGTCATGCAGTGGTAGGACTTGAACCACCAGAGTATAGACCTTCTCTGGCATCTTTTAAGCAACTGAGCTTAAATATAGTTAAGCAGCAAAATGATCCTAGCCTGTAGAATGTATATGAATGATTAGGTTTGCATCCTTTTATGTTCTTTCTCATGGTAGCATTAATAATTTAGCCCTAACTATATGTGTAATCATGATGCAGTAAAAGTGCTATACTCAATTTGCCAGCAAATTTGGAAAATTCATCAGTGGCTACAGGACTGGAAAATATTAGTTGACATTCCAATTCCAAAGAAAGGCAATGCCAAAGAATGTTTTTTTAAAAAATTTACATTTATATCCTGCCCTTCTCCGAAGACTCAGGGCGGCTTACATTATGTAAGGCAATAGTCTCATCCTATTTGTATATTTATATACAAAGTCAACTTATTGCCCCCCCAACAATCTGGGTCCTCATTTTACCTACCTTATAAAGGATAGAAGGCTGAGTCAACCTTGGGCCTGGTGGGACTCGAGCCTGCAGTAATTGCAAGCAGTTGTATTTAATAACAGGCTGTCTTCCAGCCTGAGCCACACCGCGGCCCAATGTTCAAACTATTGCACCATTGCAATCATTTCACATGCTAGTAAAGTTATGCTTAAAATCCTACAAGCTAGGCTCCAGCAGTATGTGGATCGAGAACTACCAGAAGTACAGGCAGGATTTCGTAGAGGCAGAGGAACTAGAAATTAAATTGTCAACATACGCCGGATCATGGAGAAAGCTAGACAGTTCTAGAAAAACATCTACTTCTGCTTCATTGACTATGCTAAAGCCTTTGATTGTGTGGATCACAACAAATTGTGGCAAGTTCTTAAAGAGATGGGAATACCAGACCATCTTATTTATCTCTTGAGAAACCTATATGCAGGAAAGAAGCAACAGTGAGAACTGGACACAGAACCACTGATTGGTTCAAAATTGGGAAAGGAGTCCGGCAAGGCTGTATATTGACACTCTGCCTATTTAACATATATGCAGGACACATCATGAGAAAGGCGAGCTAGATGAATCAAAAGTTGGAATTAAGATCACCAGGAGAAATATCAACAACCTCAGATATGCAGATGATACTACTCTAAATGGCAGAAAGTGAAGAGGAACTAAAAACCCTCTTGGTGCTGGTGAAGAAGAAGAGTTGGCTTGAAATTTAACATTAAGAAAACTAAGATCATGGCATCCAGCCCTCTCAATTCCTGGCAAATAGATGGGGAAGAAATGAAGGTAGTGACAGATTTTATTTTCCTGGGCTCCAAGATCACCGCAGACGGGGACTACAGCTAAGAAATTAAAAGATGCTTGCTCCTGGGGAGGAAAGCTATGGCAAATGTAGACAGCATACTATTATTATTATTTTATTATTTATTCAATTTTTATACCGCCCTTCTCCCGAAGGACTCAGGGCAGTGTACAGCCAAGATAAAACAAAACAATACAAAAATATACAATTTAAAATACCAATTAAAAAACTTATTATAAAGGTGGCCTAAAAACTTTAAAAATATATAAAACTAAAAACCCCATTAAAATTAGTAATAAATTTAAAACCAATAAAATTTAGGCCAGCCCCGCGCGAATAAATAGATGTGTTTTCAATTTGCGGCGGAAGGTCCAAAGGTCAGGTATTTGGCGTAAACCCGGGGGAAGTTCGTTCCAGAGGGTGGGAGCCCCCACAGAGAAAGATCTTCCCCTGGGGGCCGCCAGCCGACATTGCTTGGCGGACAGCACCCTGAGAAGTCCCTCTCTGTGAGAGCGCACGGGTTGGTGGGAGACATGAGGTAACAGCAGGCAGTCCCGTAAGTACCCAGGCCCTAAGCCTAAGCAGAGACATCACCCTGCCAACAAAAGTGCATATAGTCAATGCTATGGTTTTCCCAGTTGCAACGTATGGCTGTGAAAATTGGACCATAAGAAAGGCTGAGCACCAAAGAATTGAGGCCTTTCAACTATGGTGCTGGAGAAGACTTCTCTCCCTTGGACTGCAAGGCAATCAAACTGGTCAGTCCTAGAGGAGATCAACCCTGACTGCTCTTTAGAAGGCCAGATCCTGAAGATGAAACTGAAATATTTGGTCACTTAATGAGAAGAAAGGACTCATTGGAGAAGAGCCTAATGCTAGGAAAGATTGAGGGCAAAAGAATGGGATGACAGAGAACGAGTTGGCTGGATGGAGTCACTGAAGCAGTAGGCATGAGCTTAAATGGACTCCAGAGGATGGTAGAGGAAGGCCTGGAGGAACATTGTCCATGGGGTCACTATAGGTTGGACATGACTTTGCAACTAACAACAAATATGTGTAATCAACATCTGTATCTATCTTTTATCTCATATTTTAAAATGCAAAATAATGATAATTGCTTGAAAGCTTACTACTCTTTGGTTTATAAGACACAAAAGTCTCCAGAATAAGGAGCAAGGAAACATAAATTGCCTTGTAATGGAAAGACTAAGAACCCTTCTAAGTAACTACCATATCATTATACAAATCTGTCTTACTACAAAGTAACATTATTCAAGTTAGTATTGCATTGTCCATATCATTTGTTACCATTGTGGCATGTTATTACATATCATCTTTTTCTATATAGGGAAATAGCAGGACATTTACTGATTACATCAAACAATCAGTGATTATTGTTTGAATAGCTCAATCCACAATTGACCTTGCTTTCCACCTCCAAATCCCTTCTGTGTTTCACCTCTCTCTCTCTCTCCTTATTATGTATGTTACTATTTTTAAAAGTATTTTAAGTTGTTTCAAATTACTTGAAGAATTTGAAAATTGAGAAGCAAATAAATTACAATATCAGGGAAAAAACTTGCTGTGATTAGCTTCCCTCTCAATCCATCAATTTGTCTAATATAATCCACACATTTGATTTGTGTTGAAGTCCAGCCATCGAAAAGTGTTATTGAATGAGATTCTAAGAGGATGAACTCACTGGACATGACTTACAGAAATACCATCAAAGGAAAAAGAAGGGAAAAAACATTGTGAAATGTTGGATCTATGAATGAGGCCATCCATATGGTGTAGCTTTCTGAATAAATATTGGATTTGCAGCATGGAAAGAAATAGGAGAGAACAGACAAATGTAACATTCTTCTTTATCTTCTTAAAAAGAAAACCTGTTCCACGAGGAATCAAAGATTGCAGAAAATGGTTTTATTTTTAAGAAAAATGATTTTGGTTTCATTAGCTTTAAGAGGGTCTTAAATTTGTGTTTTAAGAAACAGTGATGTTTTTAGATAAATAACAGTGTTCTTCTTTTGTCAGTATACTAAGAAGAAAGATACTTTTTACCCATTCTCTTTCCTTTCAGTAAGCTACAGGGAGGTTGTTGATAGATATGTTTTAAGGAAAACACTGGAAAACATTTCTTCCTGAGCTGCTGTTCAAATCCCCCATTAAATCAAAAGCTCCCATATTTTTTAGAAACCGATTCTTATACATTATTTATTTTGCAATCAAGGAATCCTAAAGGATCACAACATTTGAATATTTACAGACAGTTTGTTGGGTAACCACATAATCTCTGGATGATATTGTACAAAGTCAAGAGTGGTGACCAATGAAGAAAATCAAATTAAAAATTGCTTGTCCAGTAGAGATCCTCTGATAATTAGGTCCCCTTGAAAAGAACATTTTGTTTCTCAGATTTGGCTCCTTCTGAATTTGCAAGGCACCTACACTTCTGAAATTTCCCTGCTGACCCTATATACTTCTTAGAAGCACTAGCTGTAATCACCATCAAAACACTGTCCATTGAGTTTAGCTTTGGAGTATTTATACTGGCACTTGATTGGCAAGAAGTTGAAAGAATACATTCTGATTTCAAATTCACAGCTGGAGGTTAGTTTTAGCTTCTATATAAATCTTTGCTATTTAAATGCACCCACTTGATATAAAGGTTATTGAGTGAGTCTGTGGAGAATTCTACAAGGTCCTTTAATTTGACAAGTTTCTTTTTTATCGTAGGTTAGAAGCAGAATGTAAGAAAACTACAATTTCACAGAAATGGGAATAAAAGCATGAAGCGTTTAAGTCTGTCTGGAAAGGGAAAATCTATCATAAAAATTACATCTATGACATTAAAATGTGACTTGGAATTATAACCTGACAAAAGAAGTAACACTTTTATTCTATTGATAATTATGTGGCAACGTTCCTACTGAATTGGATGATCATATTTCAAAATTTAAATCTTCATGCTTTAAAGATATATACAAAGGAATATTTGTTTTAAGTAGACAGCAAATCAATTTCTTTCTTTTTCTTTTTTGCCAAAACTCATTTGAGCATTTTTTCAGCAGGTATTAAGTAACAATTGTTTTGTTCAATCTTAAAATTAATAAATATAAAACAAACAAAAAATCTTGATTGAATTAAGCATCTGATCAGATAAAATCCATTATTTAAGAGAGGAGGATCAAGACTCAATGGTAAACCATTTAATTTTTTGTTATTGAAATACCAAGTTAGATTTTCGGCAACAATTTCAGTTAAGATGTACTTTAAAAGATCATTGTTTGTGTATAAGAATTACAGGAAGTTGTACTTGATTCATATAGTTTTGCCTTTATAAATTTTAATTCTACATATTTTCTATTATGGAGCTGCTTCACATTAATTGTTATTTTTAAAAATAAGGACTTTGGAGAAAAACTGCTTTCCCAAACTGAAACTTGTAAATTTGGATGGTATTGTTTGATTTCCTGCCCTTGTAGGAAAAAAAACGAGAGAGAGAGAGAGAGAGAGAGACTGATCTTGATTTTCTAAGTTATATTATTTAAATGAAAAATTTGCTAGCAAAAGAACAGAAAGTTTGGGCCATTTAAGAAAGGGGGCAATTTAAACTGCCACTAATGGTTTAAAAGTAAGGTGTAAAATGAGTCAATTTGGTATAGTGGTTAAGGCATCACGCTAGAAACTGGGAAAGCATAGGTTCTAGTCCCACCTTAAACCTAAAGTCAGCTAGATGATCTTGAGCCAGTAACTTTCTGTCAGGCCTAGGGAGAAGGCAATGGCAAACCACTTTTGAAAAACTTTGCCATGAAAACTGCAGGGACTTGTTTAAGCAGTCTTTGATAACTGGACAGAACTGAATAAAAAAAAGTAGTGCAATGATAAAAGTCTTTGTGCAGGAGATCATATTTGCAAAAACCATAACAACAAACATCAATGAAAATGCTTTAAGATCCCAATATTTCTCAGAAGCAAAGCTATATCAAATCTTTATAATAAATTTACAACATACAGAGTGCTTCACCACTTAATTCAACAGTGTAGCCTACTGGTTGCATAAGGTAAATGTAAAGATTCCCCTTGCACATATGTGCTAGTCTTTCCCAACTCTAGGGGGTGGTGCTCATCACCATTTCTAAGCTGAAGAGCCAGCACTGTCCGAAGACGTCTCCATGGTCATGTGGCCGGCATGACTCAATGCCAAAGGTGCACGGAATGCTGTTACCTTCCCAACCAAAGGGGATCCCTATTTTTCTATGCATTTTTACATGCTTTTTCTACTTGCATTTTTACAGTGGCAGAAGCTGAGATAAGTAATGGGAGCTCGCTCCATTACGTGGAACTAGGGATTCGAACCACCAAACTGCCAATCTTTCTGATCGACAGGCTCAGCGTCTTAGCCACTGAGCCACCGCATCCTACTAAACTGGTTACATAGCTTTAGCTTATAAAACATACTGAGATTTATAAAGTAAGCTTTTATTAAAATTTTGAAGAAATGTTTGCCATATTGTGAGGATAAATTATCCCAAAGGTCAGATAGACAGAATGTGTGGGTTTTTCTGTGTGAAAAACTGGCTCTTAGACCAATATTTCCATATGAATGAGCACTTTAAATGGATTGCACTGTGCATTATATATCCTCTTTCTTAGTGTAACCTAGTTTATTGTAAATACTCTGATTGGATAATTAGTCCATATCCCTTCTAGTAGGGTAGGTATAATGTGAGCAAATTCAAGGCAATGATAGGGATTATGAAGCTCCTGGCACCTTACCAAGTAGCATCTCACATAGGAAACAGTATAATAGAGAGTACGGAAATTTACATAAATTTTCCGTGATAGATTATATCACTGGTAGGGTATTGCAGAGGAAAAATATTTCTATAATTCTAGGAAAATCTCTAGGGGCTGTGGCTTATAAACTATATCTTGTGACTCTCTCTCTTTCTCACTCTTTGTGTGTGTGTGTGTGAGAGAGAGAGAGAGTGTGTGTATGTTGAATCGGTGTTGACTCCTGAAAGCTGCCTGAACTATCCTTACAGCTTTGTTAGCAATTTTTTTACAAGTGGTTTGCTATTGTCTTCTTCCTGGGGTTTCTTAGGGCTGGAGAAGAGACAGTCACCCATCTGGCTTCATAAGGCTGGAGTAGAACTCACAGTCTGTCTGTCTCCTTCTAATCTGGTAGATGATCCTCACTCTGTCAAGGACCTTGGAGTACTCATATCGAATGATCTAAGTGCCAAAGCCCACTGTAACATCATCACCCAAAAGGCATTAAGAGTTGTAAACCTAATCTTGCGTAGCTTCTTCTCCGGTAAGATTACACTACTAACCAGAGCATACAAAATATTTGCTAGACCAATTCTCGAATACAGCTCATCTGTCTGGAATCCACACTGCATATTGGACATTAATACAATTGAGCACGTCCAGAAATATTTCACAAGAAGAGTCCTCTGCTCCCAACAAAATATCTTAAGCCACCAGACTTGAAATTCTGAGTTTAGAAAATTTAGAACTATGCTGCCTTCAGTATCATCTAAGCATAGCTCATAAAATCATCTGCTACAATGTTCTACAATGTTCATCTGCTACAATGTCAGTGACTACTTCAGCTTCAACCACAATACATGAGCACACAATAGAAACAAACTTAAAGTGAACCAATCCAAACTCGATTGCAGAAAATAGGACTTAAGTAACAGAGTTGTTAATGCCTGGCATGCACTACCAGACTCTGTGGTCTCATCCCCAAACCCCCAAAACTTTAACCTAAGACTTCTACTATTGACCTCACCCCATTCCTAAGAGATCTGTAAGGGGCGTGCATAAGAGCACCAGCGTGCCTACCATCCCTGTCCTAATGTTCCCTTTAATTGTATTCATTTTATGTATTTCAATTCATGCATATATTTATATATATTATCTAATATGTACTCAACAAAATAAATAAATAAATAAATAAATAAATAAATAAATAAATAAATAAATAAATAAACAAACAAACTCTGTACCAATCTGGATCTTATTTCTTGTGATTGGAAGCAACATGCATGTCAGTTGACTCCATTCCACTTCCAGACTGGGTTTCTGGTTAGTTTAAATGGAATCTATTTGACATTATACATTCATAATTTTGGTCCGGATTATTCTCCATTCAGCCAAATCCAAAGCTCCGGGCTAAATGTTAATTTAAAGGCTCATGAAGAATAGTGATAGTATTTTAGACAAAAAACCTATTAGCATCTGGAAATTTTGCTTCCAAAATTCTTACAGATCAGTTACCTGTATCCTATATAAACCACCATATGCCATTTCTTTGGAAACATATTGTGTTGTTGAACTTTCTAGATTTCTTAAATCACTATTTGTTGTTATTAGTTGCGAAGTCATGTCCGACCCATTGCGACACCATGAACAACGTTTCTTCAGGCCTTCCTGTCCTCTACCATCCTCTGGACTCCATTTAAACTCATGCCTACTGCTTCAGTGACTCCATCCAGCCACCTCGTTCTCTGTCGTCCCCTTCTTCTTTTGTCCTCAATCTTTCCCAGCATTAGGCTCTTCTCCAGTGAGTCCTTCTTTCTCATTAGGTGGCCAAAGTAATTCAGTTTCATCTTCAGGATCTGGCCTTCTAAAGAGCAGTCAGGGTTGATCTCCTCTAGGACTGACTTGTTTGTTCGCCTTGCAGTCCAAGGGAGTCTTCTCCAGCACCATAGTTGAAAGGCCTCAATTCTTTGGCACTCAGCCTTTCTTATGGTCCAACCTTCACAGCCATACATTGCAACTGGGAAAACCATAGCCTTGACTACACGCACTTTTGTTGGCAGGGTGATGTCTCTGCTTTTTAGTACACTGTCTAGATTTGCCATAGCTTTCCTCCCCAGGAGCAAGCGTCTTTTAATTTCTTGGCTGCAGTCCCCATCTGCGGTGATCTTGGAGCCCAGGAAAATAAAATCTGTCACTACCTCCATTTCTTCTCCATTTCTCCATTTCTTTTCCTTCTGTCAGTACCTCCATTTCTTCTCCTAAATCACTATAAGAGGATTCATATTTGACCAGAACATGAACAGAAAAGAAAAGAAAAAACAAAAACCAGCTTTTCATATTAGTGGTTTTGGATTTGTGAAATTCAAGTGGTTTTGGATTTGTGAAATTCACACAAAATCTGTTGCAAATTATTTATGAAGAGAACTGGCTGTAATAGATTTTTTAGAATTTCCCAGATTATTCAAATATTCATATTTTGAGCACAAGGCATTAGATACAAGATATTATCAATTCTTCTAATCTTCCATGCACAGAATCACGGAAGGGCCAGTTAAGTCACTGACTGCAACCTGAAGCTCAAGGAAGAAATCCCAATGAATGTACAGATGAGACATATTTATTTAGCCTTTACTTGAGCAATTCAGTAATGGAAGCCCCTCACCTCCCTAGATAATTGTCAAACCTCTTTTTCTACCATTTTTCTACCATTCAACCAGGAATTTGCTTTTCTATAACTTAAGTACATTATTATAAACCCTGTACTATGGAACATGTGAGAACAGTTTTTTTAAAAATGTATGATATAGTTTTACTTTCTTGAAGAATGTTATCACATCCCTCCTCAGTATTACTTTTTAGAGCTAAGTTTAATATGTTCTTTGAACTTATCATTCTAAGGTTTAGTTTCTAGCCTTATATTGGTTTTATGATGTTGTTCCAGTTTTGGTAATTTGTTGAAATACGATGGCCAAAACAGTATTCAATATTCAAATAGGAATTGACCAAAACAGAATAAAATGAAATGACTGTTTCCTTTGATTTGAAAAACATTTTTCCACTGATAAAGTCTAAAACTTCATGAGGTTGGTGGTGTTTTTTGGCAGTTATGTCACACTATAGTTTCATCACACTTAGATTGGTACACGTGGCAAAAGAATTAATTTAGAAGTATTATTAATTTGAGTGTTTATGATAAATGTTGAAAAAAAATAAAGAATACTGGGGTATAAAATATTCTAAATGTGTGACAGACCATTTTTTATGGAAGTTTCAAAATACACTTAGGAATATTTTGTACCTTCTACTGCAGTGGTCTTATTTGTTTATGGTCCTTGAACTGCAGCATTAGAGAATGACATTTTATTCTGACCTTTCTTAAGAAATGAAAAGCTTTTAAAGTGTTTAAATGTGTTAATTATGTTGATGGCTTACCTAGTAAGAGGATATCTAAAGATCTGAGTAAAGATGTTTGACATCTGGATGCATATGTGAATTCTGAGTTACATTTATAGAAACATTTAAATGCTATTTCCTGTTTTGACAACTTATTCTTTTTCAAAAGATTCTTATAGTTACCTAAAAAGACCATGGAAATGGAATGGAATGTTGAAACAGGTGAAATTTATGTAATATTATATAATGTGGTCTGTTTATAACTTAATATATTGAAAGAATGTATGAATCACTTTTCTGAACTACGACAATGTTACTTATATGACAATATAGAGAGAGCTAAAGATCAGATGAAGCATGAGACTATAATGTAAACCGGCTTCCGGTCGGCGCCACCTTTCTCGCTGGGTGCCTAATTAAGGCGCTCCGCACTGGATATTGTAAAAGCCGGTGAAAACAGCAAAGAACAGCTGTTCCCGGCTTCAATTTTCCTCTCTGGGTGAAAGAGAGAGAATAGAGCAGTGGGGGGGAGTGGTAGATTCCCCTAGGGGCTTTGTTTTTGTTATGCAGAGTCCCGAAGGGTTGAATCCCATTGAATCCTGCTATCTCCGGTCTTCAGTGCGCTCCTGCAAAAGCAGGAAAAGAGGAAGGTGTCCACCTCTGCTCAATTTATTTCTTTTTGTGGATTTCTACATGCAGACGGAAGAAGCACGAGTGAACAATTATTGGATTGCAAGTATTTTTGATTTTCTGACTTCTACCTTTTAAAAAGAGAAACTTTTCCCCCCCTTGCTTTCACTGACTGTTTAAAATGGTGTCTGAGAGGAAGTGAAAGTAAAGTGAAGTAAAATGAAAAGGAGCAAGCTGTGTAACTAAGAAGCTAGGAAACACTATTTGTGGATTGTAATGAATTGAGCTCTCCTATACTTAAAGGAAAAATGGTGTTTACTTGCTGAGAAAGTGAAAGTGAATGGAGACTTTATCTTACTGTGTTGGACTGTGGACTGTTGGATTATATTAGTTTGTTTAAGTATTTCATAAGGGGATTCTCAGCAAGAACTTTGCCATGAAGGTTCTTTCAGAAGAATGAATTCATGACTTTATACAGGATTATACAGAAAGAATGTATTTAATTATTCAAAAATACAAATTGATAAAAAATGGGACGTTTTGGATGAGAGCTTGGAGGAAATTAACCAGTGTAATCAGTACTTGGAAAATGGAATGGAATGTTGAAACAGGTGAAATTTATGTAATATTATATAATGTGGTCTGTTTATAACTTAATATATTGAAAGAATGTATGAATCACTTTTCTGAACTACGACAATGTTACTTATATGACAATATAGAGAGAGCTAAAGATCAGATGAAGCATGAGACTATAATGTAAACGGCTTCCGGTCGGCGCCACCTTTCTCGCTGGGTGCCTAATTAAGGCGCTCCGCACTGGATATTGTAAAGCCGGTGAAAACAGCAAAGAACAGCTGTTCCGGCTTCAATTTTCCTCTGGGTGAAAGAGAGAGAATAGAGCAGTGGGGGGGAGTGGTAGATTCCCCTAGGGGCTTTGTTTTTGTTATGCAGAGTCCCGAAGGGTTGAATCCCATTGAATCCTGCTATCTCCGGTCTTCAGTGCGCTCCTGCAAAAGCAGGAAAAGAGGAAGGTGTCCACCTCTGCTCAATTTATTTCTTTTTGTGGATTTCTACATGCAGACGGAAGAAGCACGAGTGAACAATTATTGGATTGCAAGTATTTTTGATTTTCTGACTTCTACCTTTTAAAAAGAGAAACTTTTCCCCCCCTTGCTTTCACTGACTGTTTAAAATGGTGTCTGAGAGGAAGTGAAAGTAAAGTGAAGTAAAATGAAAAGGAGCAAGCTGTGTAACTAAGAAGCTAGGAAACACTATTTGTGGATTGTAATGAATTGAGCTCTCCTATACTTAAAGGAAAAATGGTGTTTACTTGCTGAGAAAGTGAAAGTGAATGGAGACTTTATCTTACTGTGTTGGACTGTGGACTGTTGGATTATATTAGTTTGTTTAAGTATTTCATAAGGGGATTCTCAGCAAGAACTTTGCCATGAAGGTTCTTTCAGAAGAATGAATTCATGACTTTATACAGGATTATACAGAAAGAATGTATTTAATTATTCAAAAATACAAATTGATAAAAAATGGGACGTTTTGGATGAGAGCTTGGAGGAAATTAACCAGTGTAATCAGTACTTGGAAAATGGAATGGAGGTGCAAGCAAAAATGGATAAAAATGAAGATATGATCGTGAATAAACAAGATGATGTAAAGAGGCTCTTTTTAAAAAGTTTAGATGAAATGCCTGAATCTGTGTTACAAGAGGCTGCCTCCCGAACTGGAAAAATTCACAATTTTTTTTTGTAAAACTTTTTGAATTAAAAAAAAAAGACTATACTGTAAACCATCTTGATCCCCCTTTCTCAATGTGAATAGAAGCCTTGACCATAGAAGCTTTGACACCAAAAGGGACAACCAGATATGAATAAAGTCTGGAACCCTTTCCTATTTTAATTTTGCTCATACAAAGATACTCATTGAAAAATAGTGCATATTGCTATGTTTAATGAATTATTTGGAGACCAGAATTGAAATCGACCTTGCCCACCATTTATAACAAATTGTACTGCTCTCCCTTCTTTTAAAAACTATAATGAAGGGGAAACACAAAAAATTTAGGATCCCATATCTTTCTGTTTTACTTTTATCAATAAAAGCCTAGCCACTGGGGAAACAATACTTCACATGGCCTATATATAGAAATATATAGGGTCTTGTAAACCCTATGATGATTTCAAAATATGTGTAACTGATATCACCATACCAATGATGTGAATTATATACTTTCATAATTTTATATAAAACATGGTTCAACATGATACGAGTATGTAATTGTGTGATCTGTGTGATTAAGTTAACACAGCCACCATCCCTTTTCTCTGTCCCGTGGAAGGGGAAAAACATTCCATAAGAACAAGATATCTGGACATAACCTTCTAGTCAGCATTTATACATAGACCAAATAAAACTGTCGACACGAAACTTTAATTTTCTGTTGCAATGTTATTTAAATATTTTAAAAAATGTGCAAGCATAGACAGATACAGTACATGTTATGGCTGAAATTATATATGACTTCTACCCATAGTTTCTTTACACAAACAAAATAAAAATTGACAGATAATATACTAAAGCAAAGCTCAGTAAACCATATTATACTTAGCCCACTCTGTGAACTCAGGTATAATGTCTATGAGGAATGACTTTATGTATAAAAGCTTAGTAATTTTTAAACAAATATGTGAATGTTCTTCAAAGTATACAATATAAAAACTCAACCAGGAGAAATTATATTTTATTTAGTCCCATTCATTCTGATCTACTGATCACCCATGGTGAGGTAGATTTCACCAGCGGATTCCACAATTAGTTTAATGGTCTAAAGGCATATCAGCATGCACATTCTTATGATTTAAAATAAAACAATGCCTTCTATTTTGTAGGTACTCCGTGGAAATTTGACTGCACAGCCAACTATGAGTCATTGCAGCTTCATATATCTTAGATAAATGTTTAATAAGGTAATAAGAATTAAAGTAAAAGTATTACTTTAAATGCACCAAACAGTGAAAGTTAACATATGAGTAATATTTAGCAACAATTCAAATTTATCTTGTTATATGTATAAGAAAAGCATAATTCACAAACACTAAGTAACATCCATCATTGACTTACTTTAAGAAAAGAGACTTTGCACTTACTGTGTGAGTACTATAGCCACAGCATCATTAAGGACACTTTCTCCAAAAAGGAGAGTATAAAGATCTGTATCAACATGAAGCTCATGAAAAATAGCCAGGACTGTCACTAGACGAAATAAAAAAAGAAAGAAAGAAAATATGTTATGCTCAGATTTTCCTTGACTAAACATCAATAATGCAAACAAAATTAAGGACAGGAAAAAGAAATGCAGTTCAATCTAGTTTATTCCAACACAATTCACTATACCTCTTTATGTTTTTCATTTTTACAAACAATTGTTGTTTACCCTGTGTCTTTATACATTTCCTTTTGATTTTTTTTAATTTCACCTTTTTCTTTCTGAAGATCTTAGCAACTCTGTCTGACCATAATTCCATCTTCCCTTTCCTTGTAACTCATTCACAATTACTTCCTATATTTGTTTTCCAAATTGATTCACATTTATTCTATGTAATCAAACTAAGTCAGCATATTCCTTTTCTACTGTTCAGTCCATATTCAATCAGCACTCATTAATTCTTGACCAAACCCCTTTTTGTGTTATCATATCTACCTCTTAAGTACCCATTTGTATTCAATGTATTTTTATGTTCCTTGTGACTTATTCAACTTTTACTTGGATAAAACAGAAGCAATGAATGGCCATGTTTTGTTTCTATCTTTTCATTCATTTTATTGTGCTTGTAGAAATCTATTGTTTTTCTAATAATATTTGTATGCCTTAAAAATTCTCTATCTTTTGTTTTTCATCTTTAATAAACATTCTACCAAGATATACAAGTTCAATGGCTTACTCTAATTTTTGTTATTTATATGTAACTTGCGACAGCTTAGTACATTTTCCTGTCAAACACAACTACATTGACCTTGGTTATATTAATTTTAGTTGCATATTCCACACTACATCATATATTCCAATATTTGCTCCAACTCATTCAGATTCAGAGCTCACACATCTCTAATGTCCCCATTAGCATCTCCTATACATTTATCCATAATTATATTAAACAAACAAGAGGACCTCATGCTTCTTTGTCCTACTCCTTGCTCCTTGAACTATTTATTCTGTTTATTCTAGCATGCTTTATTTCTATTATCACGTTCACCAACCAATATTCAACTTCATATTCACATAAAATGTTCTACAACTCACTTTCTCTAAATGCATTCTCTAAATAAACAAATCCACATCAAACAATATTTTTCAGTTCATAGATATCTTAGTGACTGATGAAAACTACGTTCTAAAAGCATTCTGTCTAGCATAAAGCTGCAGGACTTTGTGGTGGTGGTTACCTCCTCTGTCCTTTCAGTCAGAATTCCGGCAACCTCCTTCTTAAGTACACTTAACCAAATCATCCTCCGAGAAGTTTTTTTCTCTTTTGGTATTACCTTTATTGCTTTACCTTTTTTTTAAAGGATACAATACACGTCCTTTACTACAATCACACTTGAGATCGAAAATTTGTCAAGTGGTATGATCATTAAGCAAGGCATCACATGACCTGATTTTATGACCTTTTTTATCATGATTGTTAAGCAAATCATCATGGTCATTAAGTGAAACATCAGATCATGATCATTTCATGATCATGAAACCTTCTTTGCCAGGTTTCCCATTGATTTAGCTTGTTAGATGCCAGCTAGTGAGGTTGCAAATCACAATCACGTGATGTCCTGCTTAATGACATTGGTATTTGCTTAATGACCACAGCAAAAAAAGATCTTAATTGGGTATGGTTATGTGAAGCTTTGTTTAATGACCACACCACTTAACAACAAAGTTTCTGCTCTTAATTGTGGTTGTAAATTGTGGACTACCTGTAATCTTCTATTTTATGTACCAGGCACAAATCCTGTTTTTGCACACATTTTGAATAATGTTCAGTCACTTAATAAACAATTATATTAATAATATAGTATTTGTCCAGTTCTATGCTGTCTGTATCTGCAGCTTTGCTAGTTTGCAACATTTTCCAGCTGTGTCCCTGCCCCCTTGTTTCCAGACAATGATTTTTTTTTCTATCAGCAAGAGAAGCACTCAAGATAAAGTGGCAAGACCAGATAAGTTTCTTCCTCCCTCACCCTTAAGGTTTGGATTTAATCCTCATTATGAACTTTCCTCTCTGTCTAGGCATCTAGGATACGTATGAAGGGTGAATGTGGATTTGGCATAATTGCACCACAGGCTTGGATAAATGGCTGAATGAATCATGGAAGGGTTGAACATGCCCTGCCTGGGTTTCCTCGTTTGCTTCATTATTATTATTTTTTTTTAAAAGGTAAGATGGGGTAGGTACCTTTTTGGGGGTCATGAAAATGTCTACGGATACAGAGGGACCTATATGCACCATGTTGCTGACATCTGCTGTAGCGGCAAGAGATTTCTTTTGGTGAAACCTGGAAAATGCTTCCTATTACTTACTTGCAATACTTTCAATAGTCATGTGCACCAAGAGATAAAAAGGAAAAGAAAAGTATGGCCATGCACCAAATGGTGATACCAGTAATGACTGAAATTAATGAAATTTATTAGAAGGATTGGTTTATTAATCTACAGTTGAGAGAGACACAGAGACAGAGACAGAACAATCAGTCATGCTCAACATGCTCAATTCAATGAATAATGGGAATAAAAAGCTTCCCAACTGAACCAGCCATACTGAAAACTTGCATACTAAAACTAACAGTTCAAACCATAATTATAGATTCCTGTCTTTGCTAATCAGCCATCCCACTCAAGGTTTAACTAAAGAAAGGGAACATCAATAAAGCATTTTAATTGCCAAGCTATTTGTTTTTCCCCCCCTCTCCATCCTCTACAACTTACCAAATATTTTTCAGCTATTTTATATGACTTGAAAAAACAACAGCAACTCCAAGAAAGGAACAAACTATTGCTGTACAACTGTAACCATAGAAACACCAAATTAAAAAAGAGTGCTTTGAACATCCGCCTAAATGACGGTAAGAAGGTTCATGCAGTTTTAAAACAGTTCTGCTTCAGCAAATCTTTCCCAGATGCAAATATTTTTTCTAAGCTTTGTATTTCAAAGAGGAAAAAGTGAAAACTATGTAAAGTATTTTTAGTTTAGTACCCCAAGAATGTAGTATTTTATCTATCTTTTTCAAATCTACATCAGAAGGCAGGTAGGATAATAATAATTCCAGAGGACGTGGACAAGATTCACTGCACTGCCAGCTCAACCAGTTATTTACTACATCTAAGCTACTTCTGTATCTTAAAAGCAGCCAAGAAGGAGACTCACAGTTGAGTCCATACCAGAGGTGGGTTTCAGCAGGTTCTGACCAGTTCTGGAGAACCGGTAGCAGAAATTTTGACTAGTTCGGAGAACCGGTAGTAAACATTCTGACTGGCCCCATCCACATCTATTCTATGCCTCCCAATTCCCAGTTGATCAGGGGGAAATGGGGATTTTCCAGTAATCTCCTGGATTGGGGAGGAAATGGAGATTTTACAGTATCCTTCCCCTGCCATGCCCACCAAGCCATGCCACACCCACCAAGCCACGCCCACAGAACCGGTAGTAAAAAAATTTGAAACCCACCACTGGTCCATACCACAGTATCAGTATTTCTGAGGGAAGGGGAAGGGGCAATGGCAGTGCATCTCCTCCTCCTCCTCCTCCTCCTCAAGTGGCCTTCCTTAGACCCAATACCAACTTTTTCTTTTAAAGGGAGGGAAGGTTGTTGAGAAGGTGATCTGTAGTTAATGATAACTTTGGAGAAAACAGCATGGTTACCCTGAACTTTTTTCTCCTTTCATATAGTTCAAAAAATCTTATTTTGAGCATCTTTCTGAAACATGTTGTCCTTCCTGGGGAGCTGTAGTGCATATTGGACATTAATACAATTGAACGTGATCAGAAATATTTTACAAGAAGAGTCCTCCATTCCTCCACTTGCAGCAAAATACCTTATGCCACCAGACTTGAAATTTTGGGCTTAGAAAATTTAGAACTACGCCGCCTTTGGTATGACCTAAGCATAACTCATAAAATCATCTGCTACAATGTCCTTCCTGTCAATGACTATTTCAGCTTCAACCACAACAATACATGAGCACAGAATAGATACAAACTTAAGGTAAACCTCACCAAACTCGATTACAGAAAATATGACTTCAGCAACAGAGTTGTCAATGCCTGGAATGCACTACCTGACTCTGTGGTTTCTTCCCCAAACCCCACAAATTTTAACCTTAGACTGTTTACTGTTGACCTCACCCCATTCCTAAGAGGTCTGTAAGGGGTGTGCATAAGAGCACCAGCGTGCCTACTGTCCTAATGTTCCCTTTAATTGTATTCATTTTATGTATTTAATTCATGTTTATACTTATATATTATCTAATACGTACTTGACAAATAAATAAAAAAAATAAAATTGTCAAGATTCCTTCTTCCCCACTCTTTCCCCAGCTGCTACCTTCCTTCATAGCTATGTTGGCACCACGAATCAACATTTTCCTATATATTTGATATCTGATTACCTACAGACATGGGTGAATGCTGCTGATGAGGTTGTTTGCTTATTTTACTTAAAAATATATAACAAACCAAGGTGGTGTATTTAGTAGAAATGCTGTAAAGCTCAACAATTTTGAAAAATGATTTATGGCAGAAAAAAATTCTAAAAGTTGAATATTCTATCAGCCACCTGCTCTTTCGATACATCACCTTTTGCCCTTGGTATATTTTGGAATTCTTAACAACAATTTCTTTTGTTTATTGAAGTGTGCGATCAATGTATCAAAAACTCTTCTGTTATTTCTTCACATATGTTTTATACTAAGCACTATGCATAGAGCACCGTGTATTTTAATGCCTTTCATTCCTTTTCTGCCCCAACAACACCCATTCTCAATATTTATATAAACAAGTTATTTTTCTACCTATTACAAATATGCCAGAACAGATGAATATAAATTAAGTGTCATAACATTTTAGGAAGAAGAGCCTAGATGGCAGTGAGGCAACAATTGTTGTAAAGAGTTCCCACAATAGTTTACTTTTCATCTGTTTTCTTTATCTTCTGTTTTAAATACCAAGCCCCTTTTATTTTACACTTAGCCCTACATTCTAATTTCCAATATGATAGGCCTTTGTTGTCCTATTGAACTTTCAAGGTATAGAAAGAATAGAGAGAAGCTGCAGAATATAATTAAACATTGTGGGAAAAAGAGAGAAGAGCCACTGTACACATTTTTCAGTACAACTTTATCCAAGCTCATGAAGCAGCTAAAAGTCAACAGTTAACCGCTAACAAGCAATCAACCATCTCCTGTTAGGAATAGCAATAGCAACATATTGCCCCCAACAATACAGGTCCTCATTTTACTGACTGGAAGGAGTCAATCTTGAGCCACTCAGAATTGAACTCTTGAAGTGATTTGTGAGTTAACCTGCAGTACTGCATTCTAACCATGGCTCTTGAATCCAATCCTTTCTTTACTTTTGGAGGATTTTTATACTAACTTATTTGCTAATTCAAGCAGGATCATTCAGGAATGATGACTATTGAATTCAAATACATGATTCAATCACTGAAACCCAGCAAGGTACATGGTGAAGACTTCCTACTTCCTACAACCCCAGGTCACACATTGACTGATGAGCTCTACTCCTGGCAGGGCTATTTACGTATAGGAAATCCTGGTTATATCCCAGCAGGATGGCAACTCTTCATCATAGTTCCATATACCAAAAAAGAGGCAAGGAATATTGTAAAAATCACAGACCTGTAAAATAGATTATAAATTTGGGATGCATGCAAAACACTTCTTCAGAAAAATAGAGGATTGGATGATTGAGAACATATTAGTGGAAGAACAGGCTGGGTTCAGACCTGGGCACCCACAACAGATAACTGCTTCATTCTATACCATCCTATTACTCAATTTCCCACATGGTAAATACCTGTTTACATATTTCATACATCTTAGCACAGTATTTAACTCTATAAACACAGACACCTTACTGAAGAAACTGGACAAACTCAATATTGAACCCAGACTTCTATACCTGATAAATGCTTTCTATACAAATACATGCCTGAACGTTTGTACTAGAGTCAATGACTCTCACACTCTCTTGCATATCATTTACAGTGTTAGATTAGGAAGCATCTTACCACATTACTAAATTACCATTACTTCACTAAGCTAACCGCTTGTTGCATTTAGTTGCGTTAAGGCATTTTGAAATTCATTCAGTTCCTCAATAATATGCAGGAAGAGATAAAGATCAACTTGATTTATTTCAAAGAAATAAGATTATTGACTGGAACCCTGAAACATAGATACAGCTTTCCAATTTCTGTTTTCTTACAATAACAGTCAAGGAGATATCAACTGACAAATGGAAACTGATTATCTAAACCCCTGATTAGCTTAGCATACATTTACTTTAGAAAATGACAAAGAATTGCTAGATCAATATTCCTATTCAATCAAATAATAATAAGTGGAATGACTTGCCTGCAGAAGTTGTGAATTTATTTATTTATTTATTTATTTATTTTATTTATTTTATTAGATTTCTAGACCGCCCTTCTCCCGAAGGACTCAGGGCGGTGTACAGCCAAGATAAAAATAAACAATGTACAATTAAAAATAGATTAAAAAACTTATTATACAGTTAGGCTGATAAATTAAAATATATAATCTAAAAGACCCCAATTTAAAACTAAAAACAGTTAAATTTAAAATCTACCCAATTTAAGAAAGCCCCACGCGAACAAACAAATATGTTTTCAGTTCGCGGCGAAAGGTCCGAAGGTCAGATATTTGGCGTAAACTGGGAGGAAGTTCATTCCAGAGAGTAGGAACCCCCACAGAGAAGGATCTTCCCCTGAGGGCTGCCAGCCGACATTGTTTGGCGTACAGCACCCTGAGAAGTCCCTCTCTGTGTGAGCGTACGGGTCGGTGGGAGGCATGAGGTAACAGCAGGTGGTCCCGTAAGTACCCAGGCCCCAAGCCATGGAGCGCATTAAAGGTGATAACCATAACCTTGAAATGCACCCGAAAGGCAACAGGTAGCCAGTGCAGTCTGCGCAGGAGAGGTGTTACATTGGAGCTACGTGGAGCTCCCTCTATCACCCGCGCAGCTGCATTCTGGACCAACTGAAGCCTCTGAGTGCATCTCAAGGGGAGCCCCATGTAGAGAGCATTGCAATAATCCAGGCGAGAGGTAACGAGAGCATGAGTGACTGTGCATAGGGCATCCCGATCAAGGAAGGGGCACAACTGGCGAACCAGGCGAACCTGGTGAAAGGCTCTCCTGGAGACGGCCGCCAAATGATCTTCCAGCGACAGCCGTACATCCAGGAGAACACCCAAGTTGCGCACTCCTCCTTTGGGGCCAATAACTCGCCCCCAACAGTCAGTTGCGGCTGCAGCTGACTGTATCGGGGTGCCGGCACCCATAGCCACTCGGTCTTGGAGGGATTGAGCTTGAGCCTGTTTCTCCCCATCCAGACCCGTACGGCCTCCAAACACCGGGACAGCATCTCGACAGCTTCGTTGGAATGTTCCAACACTGAAATTTTTAAGAAAATGTTGGATAACCATCTGACTGAGATGGTGTAGGGTTTCCTGCCTGAGCAGGGGGTTGGACTAGAAAGCCTCCAAGGTCCCTTCCAACTCTGTTGTTATATTATATTATAAATATAAGATCATAGTGGATTAAAATTGTAATGCAATGTTATATATTATTACCTGGATCTGTAGCAGACATGAAAGAACCGAATAATAAGCAGTCAGTAAAGTGAAAATCACCAGAGTTCAGCTGATTGACATGCACCAGAGCCTTCACAAAGCCATACATTATCAACCTGCAGGAATGGGAGACGAAGAAAAGGCCATTGAGAACAATTAAGACATATTTTAGTGCTTGTCTTTCCACAAACTTTTCTTTAAACTATGAAGTTCTACTCATTAATTTTTTATCAGTACAGTTGCTGCTGTCATTGACTTTGCAATTATCATGTCAATCTTCTATTTTAGGCCTGAAAAATTGGATCAATGTTTTCTAGACATTTGGGAAACAAAGGGACCCCCCACAATAAATCTTTTTTCACTGACTATTATCAGTCATTTAGATCACTTAGATGATAATATATTTAGACACTTATTTATGACAATAATATGAAGCAAACTGAAGAAGAAATTATCAGGAATACAAGTAGTCCTCGACTTATGACCACAATTCAGCCTAAAATTTAAGTCAGACATTTGTAAAGTGAGTTTTGCCTCATTTTATAACCTTTCTTGCCTCAGTTGTTAAGTGAATCACTGCAGTGGATAAGTTAGTAACCTGATTGTTAAGTGAATCTGGCTTCCTCATTGACCTTGCCTGTTAAAAGGTCACAAAAGGTGATCACATGATCTTGGGACACCGCAACTATCATAAATATGAACCAGTTGCCAAGTGTTTGAATTTTGATCACATGATCATGGAGATGCTGCAAAAGTTGTAACTGGGAAAAATGGCCATAAATCACTTTTTAAAGTGCCGTTGTAACTTTGAATGGTCACTAAATTAGGGGTGGGTTTCACTTACCTTTGCTAACGGTTTGCAATGGGAGCACTTGTGCACGCACTTCACTTGTGCACAGCGCTTCTGCGCATGCGTAGAGCGTCCATGATGATGTCCAGGCAGGTGCGCGGAGGCTCCCGCCACCGTTACTACCGGTTTGCAAGGTCAGCAACCCACTACTGCACTAAATGAACTGTTATAAGTCAAGGCAATGTTATAAGACTACCTATAGTCTGTCTAAATTTATAGACATTTCACAGAACTAGCAGAACATGAGGTGCTCTATTGCTGACTTCTGATGTGGCTAAAGGGTTTGTTTAGCAGCTTTTCAGGTTTTATTGATTTATTTATACTAATAATACAAGTACAAACTATATTAAAAGTTAAAGCTAGGCATTAAAAAAATAGACATTAATATTTCTGAGAACAGCCAACTAAAAGTCAGTGCTGAACACATACATCAATCTTGACAATTTCAGAAAGGTGGAAAGGAAGGATGGAAGAGAAAGTGCATTTAACACTATGAGAAAATTTCTGCAGTTATGTTATTTGATTGATGTAAGCAATATTAATGTTATTTTCTCCCGTGTTATCACTTTCTGAGTATATTTAAACCTCATAAAAGTTACTTTCATTCTGAAGTAAATATAAATGGCTTCCACTTAGATTATTCCTGTTGTTTCCTAAGCAATTTTACAAGACTTGGCTGTAACAAGTACTGTTACAATGCCAGGGTCCATGCTCCAGAGGGCTTTATCATGGCAGCATGCTTCGTTGTGTTGCCACCAGTTTACAGTCCATACTTTCTTAGAGTCCTGAACCTGACCCTCTTTATAAAATGGCAGTGCCTTATCCATTACTTCTCTTTTCAGGATTAGGCACAGAGAGTAGTGGGTGATGTTACTCTGTTGATTCCTACAGCCAATCCTCAGACACCAGTATTTCAGTGATGGGTTGTCCCCAGTTCGGACTGGTTCTTGCAAACAGGTAGTAAAACTGGGGGAGGCTCCACCCACTGACCTTGACATCATCAACAAGCTTCTGCGCATGCGATCCCGCTGCGAACCGGTAGTAAAGGTACATAGAACCCACTCCTGCAGTATTTGATTATCTATCAGCTACAATGAATTGAGTAATTATGTTGAATAAAACAAAAAATATTTTATTGTTGTATAGTTAGAATAAGATTGTAAAAGCACAGCATCGTCATCCATTCTGTGGCAAAGTCCTCAGAGTAAGATAGGGTCTAAATTTTAGCCTCTATTTTAGCCTCCATCTAAGAATTAATATGGTTGCCTTGAGCTTCACATACACTTGAGGAACCCCGTATATATCTCAAACTCTGCTTCTTTTTAATGTGAGTCGTGACACCCATTGAACAGGGAAGTGGTTTTGATTATATGCTTGTAGCCATCATCACAATTAAAGAAAATATTTAGGGATAATCCTGTCTCCAGAAAATAGAATTATTCATTCTTTCATTAATATCAGTACAATTAACAGACATCAATCATATATATTCCTCCTGTTAAATCTACATGGAAACAAATTATCAGCAAAGTGATTGAGGTACTGCAGAGTATACTTAACATATTATTTTCTCAATTATGATCTCAATTAATTACCCAAACTGCCTGACTTCAGACAACACTTGGATCTCTATACTCTAGTCAGCTGTATGAATGCTCAGTATTGGCTAAGAGAAAGCTGAGGCATCTTCACTTACTTCCTGGTGTTTAAAAATAAATGGAGTTTAGTGTGTGAGGGTGCAATACTCAATAAAACCAGTAGCTGAATCCATGCAATTTACAGTTACTAACTGCACACTAGTGAAGTTGACATTCATTTAAAATCATAAAGGAAAAAAATAAATTGAGTTGACATCTTTGTTTATATGTTGGTCTGTTCTTTGTACTGTTCAGCTATGCTGAATTCTCCTTGTCCAGACACCTGAATTCTATGTATGACTGTCAAGGAGAGGCATTCACCACTGTTAAATCCTGTCTTCTTGTTGTAATCTTGCTAAAACATTAATGGATTTTTAGTTGTACTAAAATTGTATTAAACAGTTTTGTTCTCTGATAATTTTAATGCATATCTCAGCCACCCAATGTATTTTCTAGCCCACTACAATATCCTGCTCTTATTAGATGCCCTCGGGC
Source organism: Ahaetulla prasina (assembly GCF_028640845.1). NCBI lineage: Eukaryota > Metazoa > Chordata > Lepidosauria > Squamata > Colubridae > Ahaetulla > Ahaetulla prasina. The sequence continues at coordinate 79,410,429 of NC_080544.1, forward strand.
TTTTCTGTTCCTAGATGTTATTACCTTGTAGCCCAAAGCTTCTTTGCAGCTGATACTGTGTGAAAACATACACTCAAATATAATGAAATATTTGGTTGTTATCTCAGAACAGAGCAAATGTAACACAATAAAACTGAGACAAAATAGGAATAGGGTATTTTTTCATTCTGTATGACAAGGACAAGCAAACTCAGCCTATTAGGTACATTTAGAATTTAAAGAGTGTTGTCACAAAATAGCTGTGACCAGGTGGGGTATTTTTACATCCATAAAATGGTTGTTATATTTGGGGTATCTGGTAAAAAGACATATTTACCAGAAGGCAGATTGATGTTATCGCTCCCTGTCACCACTTTTCCTCCATGTAGTAGTATAACCATTTGATCTTTTTCTGCTAGTAAGTAGACAGACTTCCAAACAAACTATTTTATTGCAGTCGTCTAGCTTTTTAATTTTTAAAGCATATCTCCATGTCTTTCATGGAGTTCAAAGGCATGTCAGCTTCCTATTTAGTCATTTATTTTAAAGAAAGGAATAGTTTACTATCACAGTAAATTGAAGTAGCTGTGAACTGAGATTCAATGATATCTCTGAATGGAATTACAGTTCCCTGTACCACAGCTGTTTTGAAATTTGGGATTTCCCTTGGACTTGTGACTCCTGCTTGATTAGGGCAGCTTTTATCCATTTGGTATAACCGTTCTATCCTTTCTGGCTCAGTGCACAGTTACTCAACTCCTTGTGAGCTGATGGTTGTATTATTGCAATTTGTTTTCCATGAGTTTGCCTTGAAGAATATGTAGAAGCTTAAACTTGTTCAAATTGCAATTGCTTGAATAACTATGGGTAGACCTAAATTTGTCCATATAATCCATCTAATCCAAGAGCTATATTGGCCCACAGTCAACTTCTGAATGCAATTCAAAGTATTATCACCTCTGTACCTTATAAGTCTCAGAGCCTACTGTAGATATCTTTAAGCCACTTGTGGGCAATAAGAGGGATTTGGAAGCACATTTTCCTTATGCATAAGTACCCTGTTTCCTATTACTACCCTAGATTGATGGCTTTATTAGGAAAAAGATAATTAAGCTTTTTAAAATTGTACTTGCCAAAAGACAAGTCTTTTATTAATGAGCAGTTGAGCAAGCTCCCCCAAAGCTCTTAATTTGTTATGAGTAATTTATCTGTTCAGATATTGTGAATGCAGGCCACCAGTGCTTTAAATGTCCTGTAAGCTGACCCATTGTGCTCTGTTTTTAATATGATGGCTTCAAATTGGGTAGGTTTTTGCTCTCATAATCCCTATTGCATTGATAGAAATACTCAAAAAAATCTAGACTGCAAAAATCTGGATGACCATTAGATGACAGGGAATTCTTTGCTTTCATCTAATAGTTATACAACAAACTGTGGCAAGTTCTTAAAGAGATGGGAGTATCAGACCATCCTATTTGTCTCTTGAGAAACCTATATGCGGGTCAAGAAGCAATGGTGAGAACTGGATACGGAACCACTGATTGGTTCAAAATTGGGAAAGGAGTCCGGCAAGGCTGTATACTATCACCCTGCCTATTTAACTTATATGCAGAGCACATCATGAGAAAGGCAGGGCTAGATGAATCAAAAGTTGGAAATTAAGATTGCCGGGAGAAATATCAACAACCTCAGATATGCAGATAATAAAGTGCCAAATGATGATAAAAATTAATAAATTAATAAAAAAAATTAAAATAATAATTAATAAAATAATATTAATAATAAATACATAAATAAATAATAAATAATAAATAAAATAAAATAAAATGAATAATAATAAATTAATAAAATAATAATAAAAAATTAATAAAATAATAAAATAAATGATATAAATTAATAAATTAATAAATTAAATAAATGATGATAAAAGATGATAAAGTGCCAAAGCCCACAGCAACTACATCGCAAAAAAGGCTTTAAGAGTTGTAAACTTAATCTTAACATAACATAACATCAGAGTTGGAAGGGACCTTGGAGGCCTTCTAGTCCAACCCCCTGCCCAGGCAGGAAACCCTATACCATCTCAGTCAGATGGTTATCCAACATTTTCTTAAAAATTTCCAGTGTTGGAGCATTCACAACTTCTGAAGGCAAGTCGTTCCACTTATTAATTGTTCTAACTGTCAGGAAATTTCTCCTTAGTTCTAAGTTGCTTCTTTCTTTGACCAGTTTCCACCCATTGCTTCTTGTTCTACCCTCAGGTGCTTTGGTGAACAGCCTGACTCCCTCTTCTTGTGGCAGCCCCTAAGATATTGGAACACAGCTATCATGTCTCCCCTAGTCCTTCTTTTTGTTAAACTAGACATACCCAGTTCCTGCAACCGTTCTTCATATGTTTTATCCCCCAGTCCCCTAATCATCTTTGTTGCTCTTCTCTGCACTCTTTCTAGAGTCTCAACATCTTTTTTACATCGTGGCGACCAAAACTGGATGCAATATTCCAAGTGTGGCCTTACCAAGGCATTATAAAATGGCACTAACACTTCACGTGATCTTGATTCTATCCCTCTGTTTATGCAGCCCAGAACTGTGTTGGCTTTTTAACAGCTGCTGCACACTGCTGGCTCATATCTAAATGGTTATCCACTAGGACTCCAAGATCCCTCTCACAGGTACTACTATTGAGCAAGGTACCACATATACGGTACTGGTGCATTTTGTTTTTTTGGCCTAAATGTAGAACCTTACTTTTTTCACTGTTGAATTTCATTTTGTTAGATAGCGCCCAATGTTCAAGTCTGTCAAGATCTTTCTGTAACTTGAGCCTATCTTCTGGAGTGTTGGCTATTCCTGCCATCTTGGTGTCATCTGCAAATTTGATGAGTTCCCCATCTATCTCCTCGTCCAAGTCATTGATGAAGATGTTGAAGAGTACTGGGCCTAAAACAGAGCCTTGGGGTACTCCACTGCATACTTCCCTCCATGTGGATGTAGTTCCGTTGAGGACTACACGTTGAGTGCGGTTGGTCAGCCAATTACGAATCCATCTGGTGGTGGTGCTGTCTAACCCACATTTTTCTACTTTATCTAGTAGTAGGTTATGGTCTACTTTATCAAATGCTTTACTGAAGTCCAAGTAAGTATCTTGCATAGCTTCTTCTCCAGAAACACTACACTACTAACCAGAGCATATAAAACATTTGCTAGACCAATTCTTGAATACAGCTCACCTGTCTGGAACCCATACCTCATTTAGGACATTAATACAATTGAGCGTGTCCAGAAATATTTTACAAGAAGAATTCTCCACTCCTCTGATTACAACAAAATACCTTATGCCACCAGACTTGAAATCTTGGGTTTAGAAAATTTAGAACTCTGCCGCCTTCGACATGACCTGAGCTTAAATCATAGAATCATCTGTTACAACGTCCTTCCTGTTGAAGACTACTTCAGCTTCAATCACAACAATACACAAGCACACAATAGATTTAAGCTTAATGTGAACCGCTCCAATCTTGATTGCAGAAAATATGACTTCAGAAACAGAGTTGTTAATGCCTGAAATGCACTACCAGACTCTGTGGTCTCTTCCCAAAATCCCCAAAGCTTTAACCAAAAACTATCTACTATTGACCTCACTCCATTCCTAAGAGGTATGTAAGGGGTGTGCATAAGAGCACCAACGTGCCTACCATTCCTGTCCTAATGTTCGCTTTGATTGTATACAATTTCATATAGTTATTACATACTTATGGTTATATATATGCTTATATATCGTATAGTTATTTCATGCTTATGCTTATATATAGTGTTGTGACAAATAAAATAAATAAATAAATAAAATAAATAAAATGATACCACTCTAATGGCAGAAAGCAAAAAGGAACTAAAGAGCCTCTTAAAGTGGGTGAAGGAGGAGAGTGCAAAAGTTGGCTTGAAACTCAACATTAAGAAAACTAAGATCATGGCATCTACCCTCTCAATTCCTGGCAAATAGATGGGGAAGAAATGGAGGTAGTGACAGATTTTATTTTTCTGGGCTCCAAGATCACCATAGATGGGGACTGCAGCCAAGAAATTAAAAGACACTTGCTCCTAGGGAGAAAAGCTATGGCAAATCTAGACAGTGTACTAAAAAGATATCAGAGATATCACCCTGCCAACAAAAGTGCGTATAGTCAAGGCTAAGGTTTTCCCAGTTGCAATGTATGGCTATGAAAGTTGGATCATAAGAAAGGTTGAGCGCCAAAGAATTGAGGCCTTTGAACTATGGTGTTGGAGAAGACTCCTGCGAGTCCCTTGGACTAAAAAGCGATAAAACAAGTCAGTCCTAAAGGAGATCAACCCTAACTGCTCTTTAGAACGCCAGATCCTGAAGATGAAACTCAAATACTTTGGCCACCTAATGAGAAGGAAGGACTCACTGGAGAAGAACGTAATGCTGGGAAAGATTGAGGGCAAAAGAAGAAAGGGACGACAGAGAATGAGATGGCTGGATGGAGTCACTAAAGCAGTAGGCATGAGCTTAAATAGACTCCAGAGGATGGTAGAGGACAGAAAGGCCTGGAGGAACATTATCCATGGGTCAGACATCATTTTGCAACTAAAAACAACAACAAATAGTTATCTAATAACCCACTGAATGGGAAGCATACCACAGCTTGCTGTGGAAGGAAGTTCTAAAATCATGTGAAAAAATTTACTGAAAACCAACAGAATCGTATCTTCTTTTTAGGCCTCCATTTGAATGAATGGAGTGATAAGGAGAATGAGTGGAGATAGACAGATATGATATCAGGATTCTGTACTCAGTCCTCACACATTTCCACGTAACAAGAATATAGTTTTCTAAACAGTTTGTATGAAATAGCCATATTTTGTACATTAAAAAATATTTGGCTTAATTTGTTCACTATTCATTATAAACTTTTTTTGCATTTTAGATAAAAATATGAAAATCAATTCACACTAGATAAAAGTAGATTTCTGTTTTAATGAAATGAACCTGTCAATGAAGAAAAGCTAAACTGAAGAACATGGTGGTTAGGGTTGAATTTACATTAGAGACTTTATTACAGCATAACATAAAATCTGAGGAACTGCTATGAAGAATATGTACAGTACTTAGTCTCTAAATAATGACTGAAATCTCATAATTACCAAGACAAATGAAGCATGAAACACTATCAACTGTAGACAGTTCAAAATTTGATGTTGCTGAATTTTTCATCTTACTCCAAATCATTTGAATTTTAAATCAAGCTATCAAAGCTTACCTTAGTTCCTCATACTGCTTCCACACATTTTTTCAAAGGAGCCAATTATATACATATTAACTAAATGAACTTTCAGAAAACATTTATACAGACCAATGAATAACCTTATGAAATTAATCAGAGCTAGTGAACCTAATTTGGACTACAACTATACTCAAGCAATTAATAATGCATTTGGAAAGGCTTCCATAGAGGAAAAATAAAGAAAAAGCAAAAGAAGCTGTAAAATAAATTACTTAAAAGCTAGTGCCATTGTAACAATGTACAACAATGACTGGTGTTGCCAGATGTGTACCAATATGAAAATGCTTTATCAACATAAACTGCTTGATCAAATATCTACTGTATAGACATTCATGCAACTTACATTTAAATCTTCATTTCCACTTGTCCATCAAATTATTTTTCTGATAAAACATTCTGATATTTATTTATTTTATTTATTTACTTAATCAAATTTATATACCGCCCTATCTCCCGAAGGACTCAGGGCGGTGTACAGGCATTTAAAAAACATATGAATACAATATAAAAAACAATTAAAAAACTTATTCTAAGAAGCCCGTTAATTTAGAATTAAAAATATAGAATAAAACCCAATTTAAAACCGATAATTTAAAATCTAGCCCATTCCTGCACAGTTAAATAAATATGTTTTAAGCCCGCGGCGGAAGGTCCGGAGGTCCGAAAGCTGACGAAGTCCGGGGGGTAGTTCATTCCAGAGGGTGGGGGCCCCCACAGAGAAGGCCCTTCCCCTGGGTGTCGCCAGACGACATTGCTGCGCTGACGGCACCCTGAGGAGACCCTCTCTGTGAGAGCGCACGGGTCGGTGAGAGATATTCGGTAGCAGTAGGCGGTCCCGTAAGTAACCCGGCCCAATGCCATGGAGCGCTTTAAAGGTGGTCACCAGAACCTTGAAGCGCACCCGGAAAGCCACAGGTAGCCAGTGCAGCCTGTGCAGGATGGGTGTTATACGGGAGCCACGGGGGGCTCCATCTATCACCCGCACAGCCGCATTCTGGACTAACTGCAGCCTCCGGATGCCCTTCAAGGGGAGCCCCATGTAGAGAGCATTGCAGTAATCCAGGCGAGACGTCACGAGTGCGTGAGTGACCGTGCATATATAATTAAGATAAGCTGGAAATTATTTTCATGTACAACTTTCATGTCCCCCCCTGAGATGCCTACCCACTCTTCTGGATTTGATCTCAAGGATGGTAATAGCTTGCCTTCTGGTATTAAATTTCCATTCCCCTGGAATTGGGTCTGGGACAACCTGGGAGTTTATGGCAACTATGGTAGTGCCTAGCAAACCACCAGCAATATCTTAAATGATTTTTCCTGGGAAACATCTCACTGCATGCCAAACGTGGTTGGCTTCATGGTTTAGTAAATCAATGATTTATTAAAGTGTTCCAGAAGATGAAGTGCCAGAAGAGATAATTAGAGCATCATAAATAAAGACCAAAAGCAATCTTGACAAAGCCTAATTATGAGTCGTAATTAGGTCAGAATGAGTTGGAAAAAGCAAAATATATTTTACCATGAGGTACAAACCTAGAACCTAATAGATTCCTGTATAGCAGATATAAATTTTTCTTTTATCCCCTACTAATATGCCTGTCAAGTTCAAATCCTACTCCACCACTGGCTTTAGTTGCCAATACTTATAGCATTGAAAGAACCAGTTGTATGCTAAAATTATACTGGAACTATATTTCTTCAAACTGAGAAAAACTGAGGAATTTGAAATAATACTTGATATTCAAGAGCTTGTAATACAGAATATGCAAATAGAAAATCTGTAGAATGTTACAATGCATACAAAGTATACAGGAAGGAATGAGTTCCTTATGCTGTACCCTGGTTCCTATCAGTGTTAAGTATTAAGCTTGTGTGGTGATTTCCAGATCAGTGGTGGGATGCTCCCAGTTTGGTCCAGTTCTTGCGAACCGGTGGTAATGGTGGTCCACCCGGTCGGATGTCATCACGGACAACCTGTGCATATGCAGAAGCTTCCCATTGCAAACCGGTAGCGGAGGTAAGTAGAACCCACCCCGTTCCAGATGTATTAAAACTATCACCTCCTGATGAGTTTGAACAAGGGGATTCTAGGAGTTGTAATCCTAACATACCTGAAGAGTATCAGACTTTTTCAACACTGAGGGAGGAAATTAGGAAAGGGATCAGTAGGTATGAAACTCAGTGTCCACTATATTCAATGTAAATATTTTGGCTAAAATGTCTTATTTAACCTTCTGTTGAAATATCAATTTTTATAGCTTAGGTTCATGCAACTTACTATATTGTAATGAAGCTAGGTCGTGGTTTAGCATGATTTTTTTCATGGTTAAGTAAGATGTGTGCATCTACTCTATTATATTTTTCCCCTATGGACATTTTTTCCTATGCAAATATTCAGTTTCCTAATCCTGAAGTGATATAGTACTGATATAAATTACTACAAAAGTATTGTTTTTATTAAATAAATTTATTTCTTCATTTATAGTTCAGTATTCAGCAGAGCTTACTTTAAGGAAACTGTTATTTTATATATCAAAATATCCAATTATGAAAACCTGAGAATTTATTTTTATTCAAAATGCTCTGGAATGGACTTTTCTGATACTTTATAAAAATATCTGGCTATCACTGCAACCACACTATTTCTGGAAAATGCAATTATACAACCATAAAGAGATAATTAAGATCACTTTGTGACTTTCGGAGTAATACAAATGACATTAGAGAATAGTTCATTGTAAAATCTGGAATGAATTTAACCATAAAACATGTTTGATTGTATTTTCTTTTTTTGTTGGATTAACTAACCTGTGCAGGAAAATTAATATGAAAAAATAATGACTAGAAAATAGAATAACCAAAACCTATTTTATTTTCTTAGGCTACTGGATCTTTTGTTTACTTCACATGTTTGGGAGGGCTTTAGTTGATTTGGGTGTATTGGTGATACTACGTGGATTTAATAGTATGTTGGTTGTTGCTGGGGTATTTTTGATATATGGTAGTGTTACCATTTTCTTAGCTTGTGTTGGTTGCATTGTAATCATTGGAGTAGCAGGCACTTTTTGATAAAGTTCATGGATGTTCTGGGTTGTTGCAATGCTCGGCATTCAGACAAATCAGCCATTAAATTTAGGTAGGATAACTAAATTTCACCATCCAAATAATTTGAGAAACCATAAGATTCTTAAAAGGGAAGGAGAAATACAGGTTTTCTTTTGATTGGGTGATATTCTTCTGAGGGAGGAATAAGTTTGAGTTAGTTCAAGCCACCTTCTACTGCGCTCATCTAGATATCTGGGCCATCTAATTCGTTCCAGAATTTGCATTTTGTAAAAAAAGAAAAAGAAAAAAACCCCACCCCATATTTAAGTATACTTTCATCTCTCAATTTAAAAATGTTTCCCTGCCACAATATATTCATTTTTCAACTCTGAAATGTGTTTGGTCATTTGGGAATTGCCAAAGCTGTTAGATAATTAAGTTTCTGAACTACACATCTCCCAGGCAAAGAAGTACCAGGTAAAAGCCGGTGCCTCCCTAAGTAGCTTTCCACTTACTGAAAAATTGTAGCTTGGGGCATTTCCCTTTTCCCCTGTGGCTGTTCAAAGCATTCCCCAATGGATGAGTTGATTATGTAACAGAGAAATCTATAAACTCTGTTATAACAAGTACAGCAATGAAATAAATGAAGAATGCTGTAATTCCATAATGCTCATTAAGCCCTTGATATATTCCAGCAAAATAATAGCTTTGAGTGGCCATCTCAATAAGCAAAAGGTCTCTGGCAATTAGAGAATCTTTTAAGCAATAGGATCCCTTTGCCAGAGCCTTTCTCTTTTGCCCCAAATGGTTTCTAATGATTATTCATTTTGTATAGTTGTATAGGCTAGTTTCTTCTAGTTTGTTTTTTGCCCTATTCATTTCTATTATGAGTCATTTCAAATTTTGTTTATAGTACTAGCTCTCCTTCAGATGCAAAGGGAATACTGATACTGTGAATAGGATAGCTTCACACATCCCTATTATTGCAGGAATGTCATCCCTATGGATATCATTGTATCATTGCACAAGGAAGCAATATAGTGACATGACTGATATATCTCAGATGTCTTCAACTGCAAATCCTAGATTTTTCAGCCAGATGGCTTTTGAGCTGGCTTGAAACACTAATGCCCTGATAACTATATCATAAGATCACTTGGTGTAGATCCAGAGTAGTCACAGTTGAGTAACCCCCATAAAGTATCTTTCAGGTTCCCCCCCCCCTTTAAACTGTTGCTGGCTTCTGTTTGTCTTCATAGAATTTTGGACTCCAAAAATCTGTTCAATGAGAAATTTTAAAAGAAAGCCAACCGATTCCCTTATGCAGTGGCACAGAGACATGAAATGAAAAGGCCCTTTTTATAATGGGAATCAGGAAGGTTATACAATTATAAGAGATGCAATGATATTCAAAATTTTCCAATTCTGGTTTGCCAGTTGGCTGGCAAACTGGAACTGCAGTCTCAATAATATTTGAATTGGAGAAGGGTGTCCTAATCAAAGAGGAATTGCCTCCAGGCATGACTAGAGAAGAAATCTCCATGCAACTGCCCCATATTTAAGGTTAAGGGATACTTTATGGTTCTGGAATAAACACACACACACACACACACACACACACACACACACACACACACACACACACACACACTAAGGAACTTTACTAAAGAAGAGTATTTTATTCTGCTCTCTTCTGACATTTGAATTTTTTACCAAACCTCTGAAGAAACAAATAGCTTTTAAAATATAAATTACTGCTGAACTGAGATGCAGTGAACTTTTGCTGACAAGGACTGGGATATGGGATGATGATATGGGAAGAGGCAGGGTAGGACATTCAGAACGCCCTCCAACTTGAGACAGTCACATAATCCTGATATGCACAAAGTCTCCTTCAATACTCTGGCTAAAAAAAAATGCATAGAAGAGTTTGGTCATCTTTTCAGAATATTTTTTCTTTAAATGTTCCAAAACTGACTGTTCTAGAACTGAAAATAGCTGTTGAGGTTCAGTTTTCATGCATGATCCATGGCTTAAAATTAAGCCCTATTAAATAACAATTGAAAAAGCACAGTTTGAATCTGACTAACTTTGCTTGGAGATACAGACCTGAATGTCTTCTATCCTGTTTTCTTCCTGCTTTTACTGCCAAAATAGAAATATCTTAATTTGGCCCACTCTTTGAGACATATGTGAATTCAGAATTTATTTAATATATTCGTAGCCCCTCTATCTCATATTCATAAATATAATGCTAACCCCTTTCGGTTTATTTTATTAATTCATCATTGTATATATGTAATTTTATTTGTTTATTTAAAACATTTATATAGCTGCCCACCTTATTACCAACTCTGGGTGGCTCCCAATCTAAAATTAAAACAGCTTCAAAGCAATATTAAAACTAAAAGACTAAACACTTAAATGTTATGTTAAATGTTGAGAGCAAGACATGAGGATTTCCAGAAAATGGCTACCATTGTGTTCCTAGTCAATTATAAACCATTTATTGAGATGCTTTTAAGAAAGTGGGGCTCCATCGTCTTAAGGTTTTTGTTTTTTTTAAAAAAGTGCTTCGGGAAAATGCAAGGGTCAGAAGCATTCTTAAAAATAAAGAGTATGCTGGAAGTTGATGAGGGCAGACTCAAACAACAATGAAAGTTTGAAAGACAAAAAAGTCATTAAAGCATATCAGGACATGGTAATGTTAATCAGGAATACATTAGCAGACAGCAAGAATTAAAGATGCAGTTATTTAATTTGTGGCAGATAGATTATTTTCCTCTTCAATTGACATCTTTAATTGGCCTTCTCTTGATAAGAAAATATGGTTTTCTTTGCAAAATGACACATTAATAATAAAACTACTATAATATATGATGAATTGTGTCCTATTTAAGAGAACTTTCACTTTATAGAAGTAAATCTAGCTCCAATGTTTTACTAAAGATGAGTGATGGTTCAATTTCCCCAACAATATCTGCTGGATGTTCTTCCACTAAATCTCTAGCTTGAACTAATTCCACCTTCATGATAGTTCTACCTTCAGGATTCGCTGGGTACCATGTCTTGTTCTTGACTATACAACAAGGAATTCTGTTCACATTCACTTGAGTTTTGTGGGTTGCCTCTCACTTGGGAACTTCTCATATTCAGGTGAATACAGATATAACAGTACTTTGACCTTGGTCCTCAACATGATGTAGCTGGGAGTTATGAGGCAGACTCAAACAACAATGAAAGTTTGAAAGACAAAAAAGTCATTAAAGCATATCAGGACATGGTAATGTTAATCAGGAATACATTAGCAGACAGCAAGAATTAAAGATGCAGTTATTTAATTTGTGGCAGATAGATTATTTTCCTCTTCAATTGACATCTTTAATTGGCCTTCTCTTGATAAGAAAATATGGTTTTCTTTGCAAAATGACACATTAATAATAAAACTACTATAATATATGATGAATTGTGTCCTATTTAAGAGAACTTTCACTTTATAGAAGTAAATCTAGCTCCAATGTTTTACTAAAGATGAGTGATGGTTCAATTTCCCCAACAATATCTGCTGGATGTTCTTCCACTAAATCTCTAGCTTGAACTAATTCCACCTTCATGATAGTTCTACCTTCAGGATTCGCTGGGTACCATGTCTTGTTCTTGACTATACAACAAGGAATTCTGTTCACATTCACTTGAGTTTTGTGGGTTGCCTCTCACTTGGGAACTTCTCATATTCAGGTGAATACAGATATAACAGTACTTTGACCTTGGTCCTCAACATGATGTAGCTGGGAGTTAAGGAGGCAGACCAAACTCTACAGAGTCATTTGAACCAGTTTGCCTAGTATTCAATTTCCCTAGTATTCTGGCTTTCAATTTAGATTGATATAAAACTTATGGTGTGCACGTGGTGAAGCAGTTTAAAAGCACAACCAAATGTAACAATTTATCCCACAAATCCAGATTTTTACATTCTGTACAGGAATCTTGCATGTGCCATATTTGATTGAAAAGCAGGTGACAATGAATTAAAGTCATCAATCCTGAAAAAGAAATAAGATAGACAGATAGATAACTAGATATTTCCAGGCAAATGTCCTGTGCAGTGTCTTTCTTTACTAATAAGTACTCAATTACCAAATCCAGTTGAAGCCACTTCCTAGAGATTTCACTCTCACATGTATTATGTACCTATATGGAGATACTTGGTGCATACACAGCCTATTCTATTATACAGAAATACAAACACATCTCACTTTTTTCTTCTTGTTTTCCAGCAGAAAATAGTAACAAAAAGAAGAAAATAGATTTGGAGGTGTGATAAGGGAAATGATAGATTCAACTGGAACAAAAGTCAGCAGAAAAGAGAAGCAAACTGGATGGAAAATAAAATAGCTATCTGGATCAGAGGTGAAATCCATCAAGTTCTGACAGGTTCTAGAGAACCGGTAGTGGAAATTTTGAGTAGTTCGGAGAACTGGCAAATACCACCTCTGGCTGGTCCCAGAATGGGGTGGGAATGGAAATTTTGCAGTATCCTTCCCCTGGAATGGGGTGGGAATGGTGATTTTGCAGTATCCTTTCCCTGCCATGCTCATCAAGCCACGCCCACCAAGCCACACCATGCCCACCAAGTCACACCACAGAACCGGTAGTAAATAAATTTGGGTTTTACCACTGATCTGGATCCATATGAGCCTTTATAACTACATAATGGAAATATACCTAAATGTACATCTCATTATATCCACTTAGATTAAAGGGATTAATTTCACAACTGAAGAAGCTTCTTGGATGAGAAGTGAAACATTTTCAAAGGAAAAAAAAGAAACAAGAAAATCCAGTTGCCTTTTGGAAATTATCTTTGGGATAATTTCAGTCCAGTTCACGCTGTGGCTTTTCACATAGATTCAACAAACAGATGATAGAAAAACAATTATCAGGAATGTTAACTTTCCTCCAATTTCATGACAATACTCTATAATAGTCAGTTTGCTATGAAAAAGAATTGGTTGAACCATGCATACCTGTGACTATGTATCATAAACTGTGACTGTTTATGAAAACTCATCATAAAACATTTTTCTTTGTTTATATACGGATATATTTGTGGAACTAAAAAATTACTTCCCCATTTTGTCATCTCTTTTCTAGACAGCTTTATGGAATGACCCTTAGTCCTATATGAGTAGATTTCTTCTGTAATGCATATACTCTCTAGATGTGTTCCTTTTCTTCATCTAACCACTTCAAATTATATGCCATTTCTTTTTAATATTTTCCCCACAGGCTGCCATCATGTATTATTCCTTTTATGTAAATGCCATTTTTCCAGCAGTGCATTTTTCTTAAAACAGCCACAATCAATTATACATGAGTAACTATCCCCAGAACTGTCTTCAGTAGTCACTGTGCTGTTGAATACTATGCCAGCCTTAAGTCTACCCACCTGTGGGTTCATCAAGCTTGAGTCTAAAGAATTTGTAAGCCCAAGTATATATTTTGTTTAAACTGTAATTAGAATGCACAGTTCAGTGCTCTGATGACTTAAGCATCTTTAAAATTCACATTAGTCCTGTACCTTTTTGGCTGAAATGATTAAGTGGAAAATTGCCATAAATGCTTCCTGGGTGAAGCAAATGAATGATAATTAAATCAGATGAAGTGGAGATGCAACTGAGAGACTTCAGCTGTATTTTACACCAAGCATTTACAATATGCATCACTTTTTTTTAAGCGTAAAAGGATTTTACACTTAAAACTGATAAACATGGCTGTTTTTAGAGCAACATTTTTTGTGAACAATTGGCAACATGTGGCTTTAAAGGAATGGAAATCTAGTTAATACATGCCAAATCTAAATATGGGTCACCCAATAATGGCTCTGAATATGTTAACATGCTAGCCCCAAGATTATTTTCCATGCATAGCTCTTTATGTGAAGTTTCTCTTTTACAAACTTCGCCAACCTGAAACTCTCCAGATGTATTTAAATAATAACTTTCAGGATTGCCAGTCAGCACGCCCAATGGTTATTATACTTTAGTGTGGGCTCATTCTGACTACAGTTGCTATAAACCAGTTATGTGATTTTCTGCCCTCTCCTTATTTTAAAACAGAAGACATACAAACTATGGCTAAACTATAATTTAACATGTACCATAAAAAAGCATGAATATTCTTCCATGATAAACACGACAAACTACTTCTAAAACTAAAATCCTATGGCATCTCTGGACCCCTACATAATTGGACAGCTGCGTTCCTGTCAAACCGACAAAAAGTGGTCAAATAGGGAGCGCCGTATCAAATCCTGCACCTGTAAATAGCGGTGTCCGCAAAGGCAGCATTCTAGGACCAACACTCTTCATATTATACATAAACGACCTTTGTGATCATATTATAAGCAACTGTATTCTCTTCGCTGTTGATGTAAAAATATTTAATACCACCGACAATCCTGCTACCCTTCAAAAAAGACCTTGACTTTGTGTCAGAATGGTCAAACAATTGGCAACTCCAAATCTCAACCAACAAATGCTCTGTCTTACACATTGGCGAAAAGAATCAGAACACAAAATACAAGCTGTGTGGACATGATCTTATAGATGACCCTCACTCTGTCAAGGACCTTGGAGTATTCATATCAAATGATCTAAGTGCCAAAGCCCACTGTAACAACATTGCCAAAAAGACATTAAGAGTTGTAAACCTAATCTTGCGTAGCTTCTTTTCCGGTAATATCATACTACTAACCAAAGCATACAAATCATTTGCTAGATCAATTCTCGAATACAGGTCATCTGTCTGGAACCCAAACTGCATATCAGATATTAATACAATTGAACATTCCCAGAAATAGAGACGACTTCCGGTATCCAGCGGCAACGGACGTCTGGAAGGCTTCTCCTGCCTCCAGCGCCCGAATCCGGCCGCCGCCGAGGCCCTCAGGGGCCAGGTGTTCCGAAAAGGACACCTGCCGCACGGACGGCTCGCCAGGGGTCTCCCAGCCGACATACAGGACTGTGGGGACCGATGCTGGCGCGTCCTAGGCTCGGCGGGGTTCGGAGGCCACAGGCCGCGGCCATTATTTTGGTCGTCGCCTGGGCCGCTGTGCCCGGTGACACGGGGGCATTGGATTTATAACTGCAGCAGCCTGGTGGTGAACAGGGCACGGAGAAGAATTGAGGAGGAGAAGGGAAGGGAATATCGGTAAACGTGAGTGGACTGCTCCGGAGTGCGGGGGGGTTTTTCTCCCCTGCGGTTGGAAGGAGCACGAGTTATTCTGGAGAGAGGAGAACTTAAAATAAGAAGATTACCGGTTTTGTGGAGCTCTGGAGAGAAGAGGTGATGGAGAAATTTAGGAGGGAAGGTTTGAGGCCCCTCCTTCTGGGGAACAGTGGTGGCGTCCAGCTTCCGCCTTCACTATGAGAATTTTGATGACATCACTTCCTTCGGCTTCCTGGTTGACTAACTGTACTCTGGACTCGTTGCTCCTGTGAGTGCCCCTGGTGGATCCGGAGGAAATTACAAGGATACTGTGCCTGCCTGAGGATTTTGTATTTTTTTCCTTAATGGCAAAAGGTCAGAGACCAACTGCTGGAGAGATGGAGAGAATTTTGGAAAAGTTATCTAATATGGACAAGAAATTGATGAAATAAGAGCAGAAATTGTGACTATCCAAAAGGATTTAAAGGATACTCAACAAGTTTCAGCAGAAAACAAGCAGAAAGTGGAAGGTTTGAGGGTGAGATGCGGCAGTGCAGAAAAGAGAGGAGACGACAGGCAATGCTGTGCTTGACCACAGATGGATAAAATGTCTTATTTCCTTAGGTTTCAAAATTTGGAAGAAGTGGACCAAGAAGACTTGAGAGATGTTGTGACTAAATTGTTGGGAGAATTTCTTGGGAGAGGTGTTGATTTCATGAATTGGGATGTGGATCGAGTTTATAGAGTTAATTAGCAATATGCACGCACGCATGCAGTTCCCAGAGAGGTTCATGTCAAATTTGTGAGAAGAGAGACGAGATGAAATTCTTAGAAAACATAGGAGTGGGGCACTGATTTACAGGGGCAGGAGATAGCCATTCTGAGGCAGATTCCCAGACAGGTACGTGAAAAAGAAAGAAATATTATTTTTGTCAAGCAAATTGTACCAGAAGGAGTGGGCTTCAGATGGCTGATGCCAGAGGGATTGATGATTTTCCGGGAGGGCATTACGAAAAAATCAGTACAATTGCGGAGGCTACGGCCTATGTGGAGGAACACAAAGCCTTCCTGGAATCAGATGACCCAGGAATTGAAGAAGGGAGGTTATAGATCATGGGGCTGAAGCGGCTGCCGCTGTTGCGGCCCTGGAGTTGGGTCAGGCTGAACCCAGAGTTCTGAGATCCAAAACTAGGAAGTGATAAAGATATTTGGGATTGTGTTGGTTTTCCTTATTCTCTTTTGTACGATATTCTGTTTATTCTTGACTCTTCTTTATTACGTATTTAAAATTTGCAAACTTAGCTACTTCGTGTCACCTGCTTGCCTTATGGCTGTTGTATGTGTTAAAAAATTTGAGTAAAATTCTTATTTTAGATAAGAAAAATGAAAATTTACCATACCTGATATGTATTTGTATAAACCTTTTTTGACTAATAAAAACTTTTTGAATAAAAAAAAAAAAAAAAGAACATTCCCAGAAATATTCCACTCCTCTGATCGCAACAAAATACTTTATGCCACCAGACTTGAAATTCTGGGCCTAGAAAACTTAGAACTACGCCATCTTCGGTATGACCTAAGTGTAGCTCATAAAATTATCTGCTACAATGTCCTTCCTGTCAATGACTACTTCAGCTTCAACCACAACAATACACGAGCACACAATAGATACAAATTTAAAGTGAACCACTCCAAATTCGATTGCAGAAAATATGATTTCAGCAACAGAGTGGTCAATGCCTGATTCTGTGGTTAAAATGTGGGGTGAAATGCTCCCAGTTCGGCCCAGATCAGGTGATCCAGTAGTGATGGGGGAGGATAGTTCAGAGAACCAGTAACAAAAATCCCTACCCCCTCCCCGCCCATGCCCACCCAATCGCCTGATCCCCACTTGCCTACTTGGCAGCTTCCTGCTTCCTTCAGTCTCGCTCGCTATTCTGGTCTTGCTTCAGCTGCTGCAATCAATTGCATCAGCTAGCAACTCAATCTGCCTGCTTGCAATCCATTTTATCAGTGAGCAACTCAATCTGCCTGCCTTTTCCCTTGAATTGGGTAAGTGGGGGGGGGGAGATTTAAAAATAGTTATTTGGGGGTTTTTTTAGGAGTTTTTTTTTTAGACATAGCAATTTAAAGTTAAGGAAGTTTTAAATTTAGCTGCTTTTATCTAAAAATATAGATAAAATAAAATAAAAAATATTTGTGCAGCTTTCTGAGATTTGGTGTGTTTCTGTAGTGTTTCACTCTAACTACACAAGCATACAAAATCTCACAAATGTATGTGGCATTTTGTGTGTGTGTGTGAGTCAGTTTTGTTGTGTTGCACGTGTTGTGTGTGTGTGTAAAGTGTGTAATTTGATTTTGGGGCTTTTGGGGGCTGTGTGAGGTTCCTGCTTGTTGCAGGGTCCATTTTGGGTGAGGTATAGCTGCTTTTACATTGTGTGCGAGTCAGTTGTGTTGTGTTGTGTGTGTAGTGTGAAAGTTGTTTTTTGGTACCTCTTATTGTTTTGTGTACTTTATTATTTTTATTATTTATTGTTATTGGCCATGCCCACTGGGTCACCTGACCACCAAACCATGCCCACCAATTAAGCCATGCCCACTGGTAGGGAAAATTTTTAGATTTCATCTCTGCCCAAAACCCCCAGAAATTTAACCTAAGACTGTCTACTGTTGACCTCACCCCATTCCTAAGAGGTCTGTAAGGGGCGTGCTGTTATGACCCAGGCCCAAGTAGGTAGTAGGAAACTCAGTCAGTAAAAAAACAAACTTTATTTGAGCTGAGAATTATTTCATTCTTAGCATAGTTCAACTAAATTAAAGCAAATTCCTCCCAGCACAAATTCCTCAGTCCTATCACCAACCTTGGTCCAATTAGGCAAACTGCCAAAGACCTTTCTTGGCAAACATTCAGAAGACACAGATACAAAAATAAATGCAAGAAGACGAAGCTATCAACGTTGTTTTCCAGCAAAGCCCAAACACTGGTCTTTTTTAAGCCTTATGGGAGGGTCCAATCATCTCTTGGCCCTACTCCTGAATCATCCTCTTTGCTTGAGCTGCTCTTGCCTTCTGGCAGCTCTTCTCATGCATGCAATAGGAACAGGCTAGATTCAATACAGTACAGTAAGCTATAACATTCAGATACATGCAAATATTAGTATTATTTTCAGTTACAAGACACATTTTTTAAAATGAAAATTGCCATAATTGTATCTCCAAGATTTTTGGGGAGAGCATCAAAATCTAATAATGTTTATTATTATTATTTCACATTCTTTTTACATGTTAAATTAAAAAAAATGTTTTAAAATAAAATTGGGATTTTGGGGACATCATTGGAAAGGTCGTGTACTACAGTACTGCCCTTATTTAGCACAAATCCATTCACTAAAACTTAAAATGCTACACAGTTCCCAGAGATACATAGCAACGTTGTAGCTAATCTGAAAACAGTTTTTGCAGAAATAGGTGTTAAAACACTGTTGTATTTTTTCTGACAAAAGACAACATCCCTGTTAAAACCATAGGGCTGTAGAATTGCAAACCAGTCAATTCTATGAATAGCAGCAGTTATTGCTTTTCTACAGTCGTATGGTAGGATTAAAAATAAGTCAGAGAGGAACTGACGTTTTCTACTATTGTTTCCACATTCTATTATTTGTGTGGACTCTACCAAACACACTTGAATATGCTGCAGAGATAATAATTTATAAGGAGTAAATTGGGCTGCCTGACATCACGACACTTTGCTTTCATTACATACACACTTCTAAATGTTATTTTATCTCATGTTATAAAGGTAAAGAATTGCAGATATTTTATACAGGAATGAAGAATAAAGCTAGAAAATCATTGAAGAATAAATCATTGTTATGCACATTGCTATGTATTTTATCACTGTTTATTATATTCATTCCCAAAGGTTTAAGTCATTAATGGGATGCAGCAATAAGTGAAACCAACAATATCAATGAAGAATGCTTTGAACAACCTTTTTACTAAGAACAGGTTGTATTATAGGACAAAGACTCTCTATATTAATTTTGCTTAATTTTACTCTATAAAATTGTTAAACATACTATGATAAAAAAGACACCTAGACTAGAATTATTTTTACTTTGGCAATATTCTTTTAGTCTTTAGTTGAAAAAGCAGTCAGATGCATATTTATATTTTAAAGATAAGTAGAACAAGATATAAAACTGGGAAACCTGTATCATAAAAGTCACTTGCCTCTCTGGCCTATAGTTTATAATGCTTATAGTTGAATAAGCCAGAAAGGCTTAGGCTCTGTCAAAATCAAAGTTTAAAGTGACTGACTGACTGAACTTTAAGACCTGTCTTCCAAAACTATTGGTGCTCTTCTCAAAAAGTCTATTGGAAACATTTGATAGAGCATTAAGAACCTCCAATTTTACTCCACAGTTATTTTTATTGGGCATGACTACGGAATGTACGGTAATAGAGACTAAATTGATTTTAAACTTAATAACAGCTGCAAGACTCTTGAATTGCGCAATATTGGAAGAAAGAAGAATTATCTACAATTGAAGAATGGACACTTAAAGTATCGAACTTAGCAGAAATGGCCAAAATTTCTGCGTATCTGAAAGACTATTCTCAAGAAAGATACATATCGGAATGGAGAAGTTGGATTGACTATATTCAAAATAAGTATCAGACTAAAAAGTATCAAATAGCTTATGAGTGAATCTAGGAATTGTATTATATTAATGTATTAGTTTTAATGGGAAAGGGGAGTTAAGGGTGCAAAGGGAGAGGAGAGACTATGGGTTATGGTTTTTGTTGTATTTTAGTTTATGATTGTTAGATTTTATACCCTTTATTTTGTTCTGGGAAGTCTGGCAGGGGGCGGGGGAGGGTGGAGGGAAGGGGTAGGGAGGGGGAGGGGTGGAGGGGGGGAATAATTGTTAAAAAAATTTGTTGTGAGAGCCAGACAGTGGTGGGTTTCAATTTTTTTTATTACCGGTTCTGTGGGTGTGGCTTGGGGTTATGGCATAACTTGGTGGGCATAGCTTGGTGGGTGTGGCAGGGGAAGGATACTTTAAACTCTCCATTCCCTCCCCACTCCAGAGGAAGGCTACTGCAAAATTCTCATTTCCTCCCGATCAGCTGGGACATGGGGGTGGGGCCAGTCAGAGGTGGTATTTACCAGTTTTCCGAACTCCTCAAAATTTCCGCTACTGGTTCTCCAGAACTGGTCAGAACCTGCTGAAACACACCTCTGAAGCCAGGGCCATGATCTTCTCTTCCTCATGACTTCTTTGGTAGATCAATCTGTTCAATCATCCATTGTTCTCAACTTAGCTCAAAGCTTCATAATATCTTGATTCTGGCTAGGAATATCCAGAATTATCACATTTTTGTAGGACAAAAATGTTTTGTAGCAGTGAAGTACCTATAAGAATATATGTCTTTTAGGGATGCATGTTAACTATCAAGTCTTTTTAAAGAATTTTTTTCTTTAGTCTTTTAGTTTCATTTATGTATTCAGTGTAACATATTTTTCCATGTCATTCTTGTAGTCTATCATTTTTAAACCCACTTTCAAATTAGTCTTGATCTTGTCAGACAAAACTTGTTCTATTTCCAAAGTATCAAAGTATCTATCTGTCTATAGAAGTCTATAAAATCTTAAAATTAACTTCTGGGTCCACTGTTCAAATATATCCAAGGTTAAAATATTTTGCTCCATTTTGTATTTTCAAGTTGACATTAAGTCTTCTTCTCCTTCAAGTGTAATTTTAGGTTTATCTGGTTCTCTTTAGTGTTCAGTTTTAAAGTCTTTTTTTTTGTAAGAATTCAAAAGAAAAACATTTTCTATGAGTAGGACTATTATAATAAATTCCTAAATTCTTATTTCAAAATTTTCTGGACCCTTAGCCTGTTTGCAATTTTTTAAAATCAAAGGTTTTTTAATTAAAAAAATAAGTCTTTAAAATTTAAGATGTCTTTTGTAAGGATTGAAGGAAGTACATTTAGTGCTGCAAAACCTGTCAACCCAAAAGTTCTTAATGACTGACTCTTCCTTTGTCTCCTAGAGCTCAATATACTAGAGACTTTTGTCTTATGCTCTCTTAGTGAGATGCAACTATCTGGTGATACCAAGTCCTCTTTTTGTCTGGAGAGAAATTACAAAGAACTGGTCTACTCACCAGTTCTTAATTTCTCTGTGGTTGTAGCAGAGGTGGGTTTCAGCAGGTTCTGACCATTTCAGGAGAACTGGTAGCAGAAATTTTGAGTAGTTCGGAAAACTGGTAAATTCCACCTCTGGCTGTCCCCATCCACATCTATTCTCTGCCTCCCAAGTCCCAGATGATTAGGAGGAAATGGGGATTTCACAGTAACCTTTCCCTGGATTGGGGAGCTAATGGGGATTTTATAGTATCCTTCCCCTGGAGTGGGGTGGAAATGGATATATTACAGTACCGTTCCCCTGCCATGCCCACCAAGCCACGCCCACCAAGCCATGCCACGCCCACCAAGCCACACCCACAGAACCGGTAGTAAAAATTTTTGAAACCACCACTGGGTTGTAGGTTCTGCTTTTCTCAGAGCTATTTTCAGCCTGTCATTTCTTCTAGTATAACGTATTATGTTTAAATCCTGTATTAATATGTAATTTCATTGCTTTGAAAAGATTTTACTTTAAATTGAATAAGTTAGAGCAAAAGTCTTTTCTTCTGGTTCATATGTCTTTTGAAAGCTATTTCATAAAATCAGACTGCCAAAAGAATAATAATAGGGGGTAGTTTCTAATAATACTGAGTGA
Organism: Ahaetulla prasina; assembly: GCF_028640845.1. Taxonomy (NCBI): domain Eukaryota; kingdom Metazoa; phylum Chordata; class Lepidosauria; order Squamata; family Colubridae; genus Ahaetulla; species Ahaetulla prasina. Next base: position 79,432,758 of record NC_080544.1, read on the forward strand.
GAAAAAAAATCTGTGTTATGACAAATAATTGTCTATCATGAAATATCTTTTGGTATATTTAAATTAAGTTTTTAAGACTTAAATCCAGCAGTTATTGGTCAAAAGAAAACAAAATACCACAAATATGTGGTTGATTATCATGTTATGTTTCTACGAAAGAAAGCTATAGCTTTGGTTTATATATCCCACATTTTGACATAGGTTTGGGCTGTATAAGGCATGTATCTGTTAACAGAGATGGGCAGTCTCAACACATTTCTGCAGCTAGCATTATTGCCTGTTTTTGCTAGCATTATTGCCTGTTTTATGATTTATTGTTATGCTTTGAGTAGCCCAGGATTATTGCTTAAAAAACTAGTGGCTTAAAAAGCTAGTGGCTGTACTTTTCCACCCTGGACCACCCCAACGAAGCTGTCGAAGTGTCCCGGTGCTTGGAAGCCGTACAGGTCTGGATGGGGAGAAACAGACTCAAGCTCAATCCCTCCAAGACGGAGTGGCTGTGGATGCCGGCACTCCGGTACAGTCAGCTGCAACCGCGGCTGACTGTTGGGGGCGAGTTATTGGCCCCAATGGAAAGGGTGTACAACTTGGGTGTCCTCCTGGATGGGCGGCTATTGTTCGATGATCATCTGGCGGCCGTCTCCAGGAGGGCCTTTTACCAAGTACGCTTAGTCCGCCAGTTAATAATAATAATAATAATAATAATAATAATATTTTAATTTGTATACCGCCCTTCTCCCGAAGGACTCAGGGCGGTGAACAGGCAGATAAAATATACATACACACAATAATTAAAAACATCCCTTAAAAAACTAATTTAAATGCCCAAAATATTAAAAAACGTACTTCCCCGTAAAATCACAGAATTTTAAAAACCCATCCAATAAAAATAAGAATCAGGCTAGTCCAGCCATATGGAATAAATAAGTTTTAAGTTCGCGGTGAAAGGTCCTAAGGTCAGGTAATTGTCGAAGTCCGAGGGGAAGTTCGTTCCACAGGGTCGGAGCCCCCACAGAGAAGGCCCTCCCTGGGGTCGCCAGTCGACACTGTTTGGCTGACGGCACCCTGAGGAGTCCCTCTCTGTGGAACGCATCGACGATGGGAGATAGAAGCCGGCAGTAGACGGTCCCGTAGATAGCCCGGTCCTAAGCCATGGAGCGCTTTAAAGATGGTAACCAATACCTTGAAGCGCACCCGGAAAACAACAGGTAGCCAGTGCAGTCTGCGCAGGATAGGTGTTATATGGGAGCTCCGAGACGCTCCCTCAATAACCCGCGCAGCCGCGTTATGAACTAGCTGAAGTCTCCGGGTGCTCTTCAAGGGGAGCCCCATGTAGAGAGCATTGCAGTAGTCCAGTTGCGCCCCTTCCTTGACCGGGATGCCTTATGCACGGTCACTCACACTCTGGTCACATCTCGTTTGGATTATTGCAATGCTCTCTACATGGGGCTTCCCTTGAGGTGCACCCGGAGGCTGCAGCTAGTCCAGAATGCAGCTGCGCGAGTAGTAACGGGAGCCACTTGTTGCTCCCATGTAACACCACTACTACGCAGTCTGCACTGGCTTCCTGTGGTCTTTCGGGTGTGCTTCAAGATTCTGGTTATCACCTTTAAAGCGCTCCATGGCTTAGGGCCCGGGTACTTACAGGACCGCCTGCTGTTACCTCATGCCTCCCACCGACCCGTTCGCTCACACAGAGAGGGTCTTCTCAGGGTGCCGTCCGCCAAACAATGTCGGCTGGTGGCCCCCAGGGGTAGGGCCTTCTCTGTTGGAGCTCCTGCGCTTTGGAACGAACTTCCCCCTGGTTTACGCCAAGTGTCTGATCTTCGGACTTTTCGCCGTGAGTTGAAAACGCATTTATTTATCCAAGCGGGACTGGATTAAAAGTTTTACTTAATTTTAACTGGGGTTAGCTATTAATTTTTAGATAATGGGGTTTTAGCATTTTAATTGTATTTTAAATTTCTGGCCTATTTAAATAAGTTTTTAAGTAATGTTTTTACTTTGTATGATATTTGTATTTTATCGGGCTGTAAACCGCCCTGAGTCCTTTGGGAGATAGGGCGGTATAAAAATTTGATTAAATAAATAAATAAATAAGTCTTTTAAACAAACACATGCCTTTTCTTAATAGGAGAACTGAGAAATCTTAATCTGGCTTTCAGTTTGTGATTCCTTTAGAACAAACTAATAAAACCCTTGTTCATAAAGATGTCTCACTGTGTAGTGGTGATACTATATCAGGCATAACAGATGAGAAGGCTTTGGGATTTGAATTGTGTTTTACAAATTCATTCCATGAGAAATAACATGATGGCAACACTTTTCAAGGAAACACACTGTATAGCTACTTCTTGTTTTAAGGACAATAGCCACTCTGGAACACCCCCTTCTGTCCAGATCACACAAAAACAATTCTAAAATTTAGAACAGTCATGTAAAAAAAAGGTTTCTGAAACTACATCTAATAGAAGTGATAATTGTGATTCTTACAACTACCAGTGTGTTTTCACAGGGATGACACAGTAGAACTGTAACTCACTAACACAAGTTACTGTAGATATTAATAGGAAAAATGTACAATTCCAGATATAACAAGTGAATGTTTCAAAGCTATTCTTATTTTTTAAGCAGAATATTAAACAATTACCCCAGCAAGTCTGTGATCCTAAGCCTGCAATTTTACTGGGTACTACAGTTTAAGGTACAGTTAGAGAAATGTATTTTGTTTCCTGGAACAAAGCAGTCCGAATTAAAACATTCCAGCAAAATGTTTCACATTGATTGTGTTCTGATGGGACAAACATTGAGTGTTACTAGTGTTTCAGCCTGTCATGCTTCTTTCAAGTGGCTTGGCAAGGACAGGCTTCCAAGGACACAAAAGCACTGATGAGTAAATTTATTACAGAAGAGCTAATGAAACCATTACAGAATTCCACTTACTGCTGTAAATCAGATGTAATTTATATTTGAATTCAAAAGTTCAGTCTTGGACCTCTTTTTCCTGCTCTTATTTAATGGGCTAAAAGTCACTCTCTTTTGGATAAGAGAGACAATTTCCACCTGTCTTTTTGTTTTGGTAATACTCATCAAATATCAAGCTGTTTGCTTGTTAACATATGAGAACTGGCTCTCATGCAGCTATAGAAAGAATGGAAACTTGATCCAAGTCCCCCTTTCCCTTTCCTTGTTTTTCACCAATATACAAATCTGTCTTAAACTAGCCAATTTAGAAAAGGTTGAAGCAACTGGTAATCAAATCTGTAAAAGGAGTCTGAAGGGAAAAACAGCTAGCTAAAGGTAGATGACCTCTTAGAAGTTCAAAACAGATTTTACATGGGGTGAAATAATATGAACATTTCATATTGCAAAGGCGTTATGCGATGTGATCCACAGGAAGCAATGTGAGCCCCCTGCTTAACAAGCAAACAAATCATAATGGGCTGGTTATATCCAAATTTTTAAAAAAATCAATGGGTTTCTTAGAAACAGTTCTACTATATAGCTTCTGAATTTGGATGTTGAAACTTGGAAAGCTTGGAAAGTGATTGTGCTGAATTCTAATATCAGGACCTGTTCATACTGTTGGCATCCAGTTATCTCTCTTTAAGAGCCCATTTTATCTTCATTACTAGGTGAATAAAGCCTATAGTGTTAGAAATGGTGTTTGGAAAAGACTTCACCCAAAGGGTGAGCTAAAAAGCTGTTCTGTCCAAAAGTTCTGTCCAGAGCTTTGATCCTTTCTGCCCCTTCTTCCTTCTATAAACAAAACTGTGAAAGTCTAACTAAAATCTCAATTAACAGGAATGAAATCAATAACTAAGGTATCATCTAAAGCCTGATCTGAAATACCTACGGCAAATACCAGGAGAATGTCTGTCTAAAGTAAGGATTTGTAATATTGCAATTAATGTCTCTGCAAGATAATAAAACATTGCTCAAATACTATTAATACAAAGGGATCTTCATACAGCATTTATATTTGATGGGAAGAAATACTGCCACAAGCCTCCAAAACAACATCTCAAAAAAGAACGTGTAGATGAAAGAAACTTCAGAGCATACAGAAATTTTTACATAGTGCTTTGGTGTTCTATTTTCTGTTGCTGTCTCTTTTTCTTCCCTGAAGCACAACGTAGCATGCCTTATAAATAAAAAAAAAAGAACTCCTTGCTTCAAAGTAAGTTAACCTGCCTCTAGGCATTCTTCATAACTAACCCAGTTTGCCATATTTGAAACATCGTCTGCTATTCCAATATCTGTTCACAAAAATTAAGATAAACACTGACAAATGAAAAGATGGAATTTCTTGTGGCATTCGCTCCAAACAGATTAATGGAAACAATTTAGAACAATTTCATTTAGAAAGGAAAAACTAGATTTTGATGTGTGAGAAAGTCAGCTTTTGATTAATCATCCACAGATGATATAAACATAAGGTTTATCATTTTACATTTTGGGAATCATTTAATTACCAAACTGTAATTTATGTGACTATATTGTATTCTAGCCGGATACAAGTTACTGATAATCAGATAACAAATTTAATATTATATCTCTGTTTAGATGTTATGAAATAGGCTAATAGCACCACATAACTAATAATGGGCATCTCTACTGCATTACAAAGGGATTCGTAACACATTACAAAGGGATTGGTGTTGTTTTTTTTTTAAACTGACAGTGAAAACACTGGCAAGGGTGGGAACGGGAAGAAAATAAAATATTGCAGGAAGCAAGATTCAGATTGAAATAAGTCAAAGAATGGAACTTCAACACCATCACTGAAATGGAGTAACAATACCTCACAGATGGTGAGACAAGGAATGTTTCCTGCTTTCATCCTTCTATATACAGTATATGATTGTTTTGTTCAAAAGGAACAGCAGTTAAAATCATCATTGTAGCCATTGTCCATCGACTGCAGGATGAAAGCCTCTTCCATATGTTTCCGTGTGATATATATATATATATATGTTTTCTGAGGTTTTCACGGGTGTTTGTATATAGGTCTTTGGTTGTTCGGGTTTTCTCCCGTGTAAAATTGGAAGTGTCTTGGCGACGTTTCGACGAAGTCTCATTCGTCATCTTCAGGCTTCAGCTTCGTGCTTCTGGGAGCAATGTGTGATCGCAGCTGTTTCTTCCTTTTAACTGCTAGTGGGGGTTTGAACTGATTGGGTGGGAGCTTGGCTGTGCTCTGATTGGATGGGGTTTTCTGTGCTCTGATTGGCTGGGGTGTGTCCTGTGTTCGGGCGGGCTTGGTTGTGCTCAGTCTAATCTGTGCTGCAGGGGGATTTGAGCTGGTGAGCTGCACTGCTGCTGTTTGGCTTCGTGTTCGTGGTCGTGCTACATCTTCGTAGTGGGTGTCAGTCTGCTGCATGTATGGATTGGAGGGGTTTGAAATGGCTAATGTTGCAGCTGCGGTCTGGCTTCTGGTCCTTGGTCGTGCTTCCTGATCAGTGTGGGTTTGGGTGTGCTTTCTGGGTGGATGTGTGGTGACATCCTGTGTGGACCTCGTGAGTGTGGGTCTGGTGTCATTCCTCGTATTAGGGACACGTTTGTCAATAAGGGCAGGTTTCCAAATGGCTGGTAGGCGGGAGGTATCATCTCGTTTGTTCATGCTGTGTGGGCGTTTTTCTATCTCGATGGCTTCTCTGATTATTCTGTTGTTAAAGTGTTCAGTTTTGGCGATAGTTCTGGTCTTTTATATATAGGTCTTTGGTTGTTGGGTTTTCTCCGTGTAAAATTGGAAGTGTCTTGGCGACGTTTGACGAAGTCTCATTCGTCATCTTCAGGCTTCAGCTTCGTGCTTCTGGGAGCAATGTGTGATCGCAGCTGTTTCTTCCTTTTAACTGCTAGTGGGGTTTGAACTGATTGGGTGGGAGCTTGGCTGTGCTCTGATTGGATGGGGTTTTCTGTGCTCTGATTGGCTGGGGTGTGTCCTGTGTTGGTGGGGGCTTGGTTGTGCTCAGTCTAGTCTGTGCTGCAGGGGATTTGAGCTGGTGAGCTGCACTGCTGCTGTTTGGCTTCGTGTTCGTGGTCGTGCTACATCTTCGTAGTGGGTGTCAGTCTGCTGCATGTATGGATTGGAGGGGTTTGAAATGGCTAATGTTGCAGCTGCGGTCTGGCTTCTGGTCCTTGGTCGTGCTTCCTGATCAGTGTGGGTTTGGGTGTGCTTTCTGGGTGGATGTGTGGTGGTGACATCCTGTGTGGACCTCGTGAGTGTGGGTCTGGTGTCATTCCTCGTGTTAGGGACACGTTTGTCAATAAGGGCAGGTTTCCAAATGGCTGGTAGGCGGGAGGTATCATCTCGTTTGTTCATGCTGTGTGGGCGTTTTTCTATCTCGATGGCTTCTCTGATTATTCTGTTGTTAAAGTGTTCAGTTTTGGCGATAGTTCTGGTCTTTTATATATATAGGTCTTTGGTTGTTCGGGTTTTCTCCCGTGTAAAATTGGAAGTGTCTTGGCGACGTTTCGACGAAGTCTCATTCGTCATCTTCAGGCTTCAGCTTCGTGCTTCTGGGAGCAATGTGTGATCGCACATTGCACAAGACACTTCCAATTTTACACGGGAGAAAACCCGAACAACCAAAGACCTATATACAAACACCCGTGAAAACCTCAGAAAACATATATATATATATATATATATATATATATATATATATATATATATAGCATGTGCTATCTATCTATCTATCTATCTATCTATCTATCTATCTATCTATCTATCTATCTATCTATCTATCTATCTATAGATAGCGCACACACGCATGCACACACACATACACACGACATTTTTTCTCTCTTTATTTTTATAGCTCTCTTAAATGAAAACTCTCTAGCTTATCAGATTTCTATTTTCTCAATCTGAGCAAATTCAGCCAGTGGTGCAGCCACTCTTCCACTCCATCACTTACTTAGTACTGCAAAAGAAAAATATTTTTTTGCTTGAAGCACTGCCTTTGGCATGAGCACCATCTAGTGGATTTGTCAAAGAAGACACATTTCCTCTAACTAAAAAAGTTGACCTCTGTCCATATTATGAATCTGGGCTTGTCACTGTAAAACATATGATACCAACAACCTCACAAATATTCCAGTGGTCACAAATCAGGACTGGCCTTAGCCAGCTTATATAGCATCGCTAGTAAGCACTGAAAGCCAAACCAGGAAACAGGATTCAAGAAGAAGCAGATATCAGGAACAAACTGGATGCAGAGATGATCTAAAAATAGAATAGTAAATCCTCTTATGTATCTTCAGCAGGGGCAGTAGGGTCAGATGAAGATGTATGCTGAAGCCCCACTTTTTTTTTGCCATGTTGGGCCATGACGGTTCTACAGAATTAAGGATGAAATGATCAGACAAACAAATTAATTTAGATTATTCATCATTTGGTTTCCATGGTGAAGGGATAAATATCATTTTGGCAGTGTGAGAACTATGGGATTAAACTGTGCTAGTTACACCGTGTCCAATGTTTAATATGTGTTTAATAAGTTTTTTCCAAAAAAAATTAGTGGTGGTTAGATAAGATCTGGAAAACCAGGAAGCATTTTAAGGAAGAGTGGAGCTATCAGTACTGAAATACCACAAGATGCAACCACACAGCCAACCAACCCGCTTACAGCAACACTCCCCACCATATATATATTTGAATGCATACACTTCATATAAACATAACAAAGCAGGATAACAACAATTAAAACTGCACTTTCAAAGAGCACTCAGCAGTAGAAGCATAACATTATCATCTCAAAGCAGTATTTCATTCCATTCAGTTTAATGGCAGGTGTTCACTCAAGTGTTGTTGAAATAAAATAAAAAGTCTCAGTAGTTCCAAATAATGTGGCCCCAGATGAAGGATGCTGGAAACTGTTGTTTAGCAGTATTTGGAGAGCCACAATTTTCTGAATGCTGCTCAAAAATTTGTATACATGGGAAATTCTGTTGAATTGTAACAATGGTAAGTAAATTCCAAAGGATATGGGTGGAGGAAAAATGCTGAATTTTATATATTGGGGTTGGAACTAAAGTCACATCAATCCCTGATCAGGTCCCTTCCCCTAGTATCCTTGTGCAAACTTGTGTCTGGATGAAACTTTCTAATTTGAAATAGCTTTTTTGTTTAATTTCCTATTAGATTTTATAAATGTACTTCAGCTTTGATCAGGTGTTGCTATAGGAACAATTTTTATATTGTAAACACTGTGTATGGCACCTGGTATGCCAGTCAAAGGCCAGGAATCAAAAAAGCCAAGTGAAAGCAGACTGAGTGCTATATATAAATGTTGTCATTGAGTTGCAGTGGATCAAGAAACTATTCAGACATCAATGAAAGTCAAAGGAGCAAGGTTTATATCCATATTAGCAACTTTTAAAAAAGATATAATTTTATTGTAAATTGGGGGAGTGAAAAATGGGTTACCTAAAGGCAGTTAAAACAGCAATCTTTTTTGAAGCAAAATTGGAACTATCCATGGTACTGGAAGAACTTACCTATTTTGTTGTTTAGTGGCTTACTGTTTGTATTACGTAGGGATAATAGTGCAGGTAAGTGGTACTATTTGCATTAACTTGGGTAAAGGACAGGAAAAAGGACAGTGTTGTTCTAAAATGCTGTTTAACTTTGGAAATAGACTACAACACCTTGAAAAATAGTCTGGTGCTAAGCATTGTTAGTGAGATCAAGTATTCTTGTAGAAACTGGCCTAATGACAATTCTTAAACCATTGTAACAGAAATCCAACAGTAGCCTGGTTGAATTTGGAACCATTACAGAAGAGATGAAGTAAAACATTGTTTCCCTTTACTGTTTTGGCCTCCCATTTCCCTTAGGCAGGTAGTTTTTAAAAAGGTTTAGAAGATTTGGTGGCTAGAGCAAACCAGTTGATCTTCTACATCTGAAATCTAGATAGATTAAACTTCTTATTATTAAACTATATATATATAATAAGTGATTTTAGATTAACTTTTTAAAGAAAAAACTGTTTTGTTTTGCTTTTAATCTTGGTTTGGACCACATGACGTGCTAGATTTATGGTTAGCTGAGCTCACATGCATGCAAATGCAGCTGTCACCTTAGTATTATCACTGAAGTAAATTTCTAGCCACATCTCCTGTGCAAACTAAGTTAACCTTTGGAGGAGAAAGGAAAAGCAGACCTTTCATCGTGGCAGATACTCAAGTGGGTAAAGACAAGTGAATCTTCCTTATGGCATTCACAAAGCAGGTAATAGCAGGTATTGCTTGACCTACATTTCTTTATGAATAGACTAATGAGACATTATAGGCCTATTTAAAAGAGGCTATGTTGATGAGGACGATTTCCTGAGGTGAAATTTGTTGAAGGCTAAAATTGGATCCCTTCCTTCATAAGCATAAGACACTAAAATAAAACCAAATGATTTTAATTTATTGTTTTTGTTGGCATCCTTTCCTTGCAATAAAGTCTACTAAATATCCACAGAAAGGGCATTCAGGGACTATCATTAAAAAGTGCTGATTGCAGAGATTCTTTGAAACATATAGCAAACAGATAGTCTTGCAATCCAGCTGGGTTTACCATCAAGCGTTCATCCATCAGAGAATTGCTGGCAAGTCACTTCCTTTTTGATACATATACAATATTTATATGATATATCTGTTTTCAAAACTTTTTTTCTTGTCCATATTAAGCATTCTTAAATCTTTAATTCTTTGCATTAAATCCTTAATTTTACATTGGCAGAGTATAGTTAGGAAAGGTGCAATTGTTCTTGACTGAAGGCTCCATCTGGCCTTTAATGGAAGGCAATGAGCTAAGAACAAGAGCCAATGTGATGTGTTGACTATGATGTTAAAGTAGAGCCAGACAGATCTTTCAATCCTGGAACTCACTGGGTGACAGAAAGCTTATTGTTCTTTCTAAGCCCAAACTACTGAAATGTGGGATATAAATGAAGTAAAGGAATGGTAGGTATATCAGTCTGAGCCACTGGAAAAAAATGTATGTGTGTGTGTATTAAATTAAATCACCTTACTTTAGATCAGGGGTGAAATACAGCAGGTTCTGACGGGTTCTGGAGAACCGGTAGGGGAAATTTTGAGCAGTTTGGAGAACCGGCAAATAGCACCTCTGGCTGGCCCCAGAATAGGGTGGGAATGGAGATTTTGCAATATTCTTTTCCTGGAGTGGGGTTGGAATGGAGATTTTGCAGTATCCTTCCCCTGCCACCAAGCCAATCTACACCCACCAAGCCACGCCCATAGAACCAGTAGTAAACAAATTTGGATTTCACCACTGCTTTAGATAGATAGATAGATAGATAGACAGACAGACAGACAGACAGACAGACAGACAAGTGATTTAATTTAATTCCACTTATGGTTAGTATAAATCACCCTTCTGTGTATTTAATAATTAGGTTCCTATCATTACCTTAAAAATGTAAGCTTTTGGAGAGATTCTGGGGACTGCACAAAAAACTTCTGGGAGCCACTTATGATTTTAGACTTCAAATGTACCTTGATGTAAGATATAAACAGACAGAAGCCTATCTAGAAACAATGCTCTAAAGTCACCATATTCTGTGCATGTATAATATTGTAATTGTTGGTTCTGTCTGTTACAAAAGCTTAGAGAAAACACAGAAGTGAAATTCTTTACCTGAAAAAGTAGAAGTCAAATAAAGAAACTTAAGTAGGTTTTTAGCTACAGTTTTAAACTTTCCTCCCAATAAGTATTGTTTAATTCTATCTTCATCCCATTCTTTATATAAATGAGAGACATCTCATTAACAGTTAATTTTATCCTAATTGTTTTGCAAGATCTCCTTGCTTATGTCAACTTTGTTTTCAATAAACATGGCTGGATGTGAATCCAAATACTTCCCAATTATAGTAAATTAAAAGTGCATTGGTACATTGTACAACCCTAGAATAATTCTATATATCTGTATAGGTGATAAAGGATTATTGCAAACATTTAATTTTAAACAACTATTCTTTTCTAAGTAAAAGCTATTAGATGTCATAAAACCATAAAATTGGCAGGTTATCCAATCTTCACCCAATCAGTGCAGAAATCAGAATTAAAGCATCCACATTGTTTAGTCTCCACTTAAACACCTCAGTGATATGAAGCCCATCACTCACCTTTTGATAAGTGAATCCATTTTATCTTTCCTTAGACAAGTACTCAAAATAAGGATCTAAATCTTAACCTAAGAACTTCTGTTGGCCTTTAACCTCAGCCTTATAATATTCCCCAACACTCATTACAGTCTTTATCTTTAAATTCCATTTAGAATTTCCTATTGAGATGTGCCAAATAGGTGCACACACACCTATTTAAAAAGTAGTTAAATATTTTACTAGTAAGTATAGAAAAAAATGGAAGGTTTTTTTTTGAATGCTCAAACTGTGAACTGTGATGAGGCACAAGATACACGTAACATAAAATTTTTACAAAGATGCGTGAGAAATAAGACTTTTCTACACACTCCAACCAACTGAACTGTAGAAATGTCTAAGTTTTCTCTAGCGTGTTTTGTAACTAATTTGCATTATTTTCCTGTATTCATTTATTGCTTGTTTTAATTTGGTTTATACCAGTGACTGGTGTTCTCTGACAAAGCAAATATTGTGCATAAAGGATGTATTTTGACAGTCTCTCACTCCATATAAAAATCCCAGAAGAAACAGCCTTGAGGACATTGGTCTGCTGAAGCTAAAGGCATTTTTATCTTCAATTTTAAGGCTTGTTTGTGTCATATGCAAAGATGCATGGATGGGTATTTTCAAATCCTCTTTCTTTTAAATAAGACTGGATCATTAGACATATAATACCATAACAGACTGCTCTTCCTATTGCTTCTATGCCTACATGTTTGCTTTAGTAATCAATTTTGCAAAATGATGGAAAGAAAGATTTAGCAAGGGTGGCTGAAAAATTATTTCAAATCAGACGTGCAGACCGAACCCTGACACCTGCACCCTGAAGACTATCTCAGTTTCTAGCTGAAATATAGAACAAGTTGAAAGTTTCTGAGAGAGAAATTTTACTTACAGCTCTGTCTCCTGAATCAGGAGGAGAATGGGAACTGTTACTCATCGTCCTCATTCCTTTATCAGCTTCAACATCATACTCTATTTGACCTCAAAGAATACTTAGAAACTGTAATGGTCCAACAGCAGCTCAAATAGTTTTGGGAGCACCCATATACCATCTTTTTTTGAGAGCTGCACTGCACTGGTACATCCGCCATTCAATTTATTTATTATTTTTAACTATTTTTCTTCTTTCAAATCTTAGGATGGTTTAGCAAAGTCTAATTGAATAAAGGTCTCTCACCCGCGCCAGCATGTTTCTTTCCACTCTTCTGTATCGGAGCTGTCCCAGCTTTGACAGCTGAGGCTGGAATAGATGCCATGAAAATGGGCTTCTCCTGGGTCAATCGGGGATTTTGCGATATCCTCGAGACCAACAGGAAGTGCCCTACATGATCCAAAAAAACGGACCGTCATGGCAGAAAAACTTCGGCTGCAAGTCCAAAGATCAAACTTGCAGCGGTTTTGCAGTGACGCCAGCTCCGCCCCCAGACTCATTAGTGATCTAATAAACTCTAGCAGGAAGTGCTGTTTATGTGTCCCTCATCTAGTTGGTGTCATCTTCAGGAGCCAGATATTTGAATTCTCCTCTCCCTCCTCTGGATTTTTAGAAAAGTATCTAAATAAATATCTTAGATATTTATTGAGTCACATGGAGCTGAATTTTAAATCAAAATTTTTAAATGGGTTTTATGTCGGTCTATGACTGTTTTAGTTTGATTCGGCCTATTAAATATTTGGTTTTAATTCTGTTTTAAATTGGCTGTTTATATTCTGTGTTTTTAAATATGGCTGTAAACCGCCCTGAGTCCTTCGGGAGAAGGGCGGTATAGAAATTATAAATAAATAAATAAATAAAAATTGTTATGACTACTCTTCCAAATAATAATTTGGCTTTCATTGTATTGAATTTGATTTCCACTTTTATTTATAAAGGTAAAGGTTCCCCTCACACATATGTGCTAATTGTTCCCAACTCTAGGGGGTGGTGCTCATCTCTGTTTCAAAGCCAAAGAGCCAGCGTTGTCTGAAGATTTCTCCATGGTCTTGTGGCTGGCATGACTAAATGCCAAAGGCACACAGAATGCTGTTACTTTCCCACCAAAGGTGGTTCCTATTTTTCTACTTGCATATTTCATGTATTTCGAACTGCTGGGTTGGCAGAAGCTGGGACAAGTGACGGGAGCTCACCCCTTTATGCTGCACTAGGGATTTGAATCACTAAACTGCTGAACTTTCAATCAACAACCTTGGCATCTTAGCCACTGAGCCACCACATCCCTCACTTTTATTTATAGAATGACATAAATTGCATTGTTTTTAAATGTGATTATAACACTTGTTTTCTGAATCCAAAGTTACATATTTGGGAAGTATACAATATTCAAAGTTACTCTTCGAAGTACCCAATAAAACCTGTAAGTAAATAAATAAATGAGAAAACTTTTTGTATGTAACTGCATTCTCATTGCTCAAACGTCTTTTTTTCTGGAGATGTGCTTAATTATAATATATTTAATAAACCATAGTTGCTGGATTCACCTTAATGGTACCCATAAATAATGGTTTAGTGATTATGGTGGGGAGTCTCATAGCATGGAAACAGAACAAAAAATGTTGCATTAAATCAACAAGCCAATAGCCCTTTCAGGCTTTGGCTATAAAAACAGTTCAATTGTCATCAATACAAAGAATCAATAATTGAACAGCCATCTATTGCCCATGCTCTAGCTTTGCATTTTCTGCAATTTTGACTATACAAGACTGTCCAATTGTGTAACAGTGTACATGAAAGTGTTCCCTTAATCTGCATTTAGTATGAAAGTTGAATCAGAAATTTCAACAAAGATAAAAAAGCAAGGGAATTTTCAAAGGCCAAAAGAAATAATAATAGAAAAGAAATCACAGAGTGTTTTTTTTTAGAGCTTTAAGCTAAAATAAAACATTTGCACAAAGCAACAGAGGGAGGTTTCCAGTATATTACAAGATGGATAGGCTTTATATAATACACATTGCTTAAGACCACAGTTCTCAGATTTCACAATTTTATATGCTTGGGCCAAGGCAGAGAGAGAGAGAAAGAAAGAAGAGAACTTGGGCCAATATGCATGTCTATTTTACATGTCTGTAAACGGCTGTAAAAACAACTACAATACTTTAGAAACTTGTATCTTGGATGCTTAGCAGTGGTGCATACTAAGAAGTCTTACAGAATTCTGAATGTATTATACATGACCTGAATTTTCAAAGATGAATGGAAGCAAGAATCCAACTGAAATTGCATTTTAACTTGAAAGGATTTTTTGAAGTAAAAACTTCAAAGTAAAAGAGGAAAACTTTTAAAACACTTATTGAACAATGAACTGCTGGTTTCCCAGTTTGATTTTCTCTCTCTCCAGAAATACAGTTAGTCCTCGATTTACAAAGTTCATTTAGTGACCATTCAAAGTTACAATGGCACTGAAAAAGTAACTTACGATCATTTTTCACAGTTACAACCTTTGTAGCACGTGATCCAAATTCAGATGCTTCGCAACTGGTTCATACTTATGACCATTGCTGTGTGCAAGGCTCATGTGATCACATTTTGCAACTTTTTGACAAGCAAAGTCAACAGGGAGGCCAGATTCACTTAACAGTTGAGTTACTAACTTATCAACTGCAGTGATTCACTTAACAACTGTGGCAAGAAAAGTTGTAAAATGGGGCAAAACTCACTTAACAAATGTTTCACTTAACAACAAAAAATTTGGGCTCAATTGTGGTCAGAAGTCGAGGAGTACTTGTGCTGGATAATAATTATATAGGGTAGTTTTTTATCAATACTTTTTTTTGCCACTTCATAGAATAGAATAGAATAGGATATTTTTATTTATAGACCGCCCTTCTCCCGAAGGACTCAGGGCGGTGTACAGCCAAGAATAAAATACAGGAAAAACAACAACAACAACAACAATACAAAACTAAAAATAACCCTTAAAAAACCTATTTGATATGGCTACTTATAAATTTAAAACCCATAAAATCAATTTGATAATTTAAAATTTAAGCGAGTCCAGCAAGATGAAATAAGTAGGTTTTAAGTTCGCAGCGGAAGGTCCTAAGGTCAGGTATTTGTCGGAGTCCAGGGGGAAGCTCGTTCCATAGGGTAGGAGCCCCCACAGAGAAGGCCCTCCCATATGACTTCATATGTCATAGTGTAGATTATAAGCAACAACATAAAATGCACAATAATATAATAATAAAAATCATTAATATATCAAACAAGTACATTTGATATATTAACTTAAAACCATACCCAGATATCATGAAACAACAAACATTTCTCACATAGTTAGATATCTACCTTCTGTCACTGTCCGCCATATATTGAAAAACACAAGAACAACTATGTGATAATGTAACAAACCAGATCTATGAATATTTTGGGAGAGAGAACAAGTTAAATTGGGAAAGCAGGTTTAATTTGACGAATATATAGTTAATCGGGCATTTGTTACTTTGGGGAAATTTGGGAAATTTCCTTACTTATATGGAAACTTTTTCTCCTTGCCTTTGTAATGAAATAGTAATAGAGTTTATGACAGAGAAATAGTAGAAAAACAATTTGTTAGAAATATGAATAGAAAAAAAATGGTGTGGAGGTATAGGTTGATGCTGATTTATCTGGATTGAAAGTTGCATTACTTTTGGTGCTTATTAAAGGATTAACTATAAGAGACAATTTCTTTTGATATATCTCTGCTTATATATTGCAAATAAAGCAGTTATTATAAAGTTCTGTCATTGGAAGGCAATTAAATCCAACGAGAAACCTTTAATACTGGTTTTAAAAGATTTTCTTTGAGGTAAGGGATTTATAAATCAGTTTAAACTGGTCATCATTCTGTTCTTCCAAGGTTGTTTTTTTTTTTAACAGAGCTGGAAAATCTGTATTTATTCACATCTGTCCTAGATTATATAGCTTTGTATGGAACTAACCCAAATTTATATTTACGTATTTCTTTCTCAGTCCTTTCCAATTAATTCAGCCTAATGCATTTCAGATTTTCATATGTGCTAATAAAGTATATATTTTATATACCAAACCAACAGACAAAGGCTGAAACACAGATATTATGAATAGCACACAATATGATAAAGCCAAAATATTATTACAGGACAAAGAAATCTATTTTCTACTAACACCATCCCAATACAAAAACTAGACAACCTGATCAAGAGAAACCTCAGCAACCTAACCAAGAAACATCAAATCACAAAAGAAGAAAAAATAAAAAACACTGGAGTCATCCTTCCATGTTTCTATGAATGCCCCAAAATACACAAGCCTAACATACCACTTTCTCCAAATATATGTCTATCAGAGGCCCAACAAACAACGTAACCAAATAACTTACAAAAAAGTAAATGAATTTGAAGATTTTACAGAGGGTGTGACTATTCTACTAACTCTCCATCACAGTGGCTCCAGAAAATCAGACCTAAAAATAGGATATGAAATTATGATTTAACTTAATGTCACAGCACTTTTTATATCCATCAACCCAGAACTAATGAAAGAATCCATGGCAGCAGTACTACATGACACCCCAGACCTAAACAAATTCATTAAGATCAAAATACCAATAATTATGAACCTTATCAATCTCTCCCTCATGTCTACTTTCAGTGTGATGGAAAAATATACTAACAAATTAAAGGTACACCCAAGGGGTTCACCACTTCAGAATCCATAGCTGTCTAGAAACTATAGTACTCCAACATATTCAACTGAAAGCATGGATCCAGTATATAGATGACACCTTCATCATAACAGAGAAGAAAAACTAGAGAAGGTACCGTTTTTCCCCGAAAATAAGATCCTGTCTTATATTTTTTTGAACCCTGAAATAAGCACTTGCCCTTATTGCCATGTACTCAAAAGCCCGATTGGTCTTATTATCAGGTCTTATTTTGGGGGAAACAGGGTACATGAAACTATCAACTACTTCTTCAAAGAAATAAAATTCACAAGGGAAAGAGAAAACAGTACACTTCCATTCCTGAATAATCACATCAGCCAAAGAAATGACAGCAAATTAAAAACAGAATCTAAAGAAAAACAATCCATATTAACCAAATGCTCCATTACCAATTTAACATCCCTCTATAGAGCAACTAATTCAATCTTTGAAAAAGATAATACTACCATATGTCAAAAGTATCTCAGAAACAACCAACACTATAAAATCCCATAGAGCACGTAATCCAACTAAATTACTGAAAAAATATCTCAGGTAAACCAAAATACCCAGTAGTCTAAGAAAAAACAAAACAAAACAAAACAGGAGTCATCTACAACACCCAGTGTAAGGACCAGTGGTGGGATTCAGCCAGTTCGCACCACTTCGGGAGAACCGGTTGTTAACTTTCTGAGCAGTTTGGTGAACTGGTTGTTGGAAGAAATCATTAAGGCAGAGATTGTTAAATTATTTGAATCTCACCACTAGTAAGGACTTTAACAGCCACTATGTAGGAACAAACAGGCAGAGTACATCCTTGAACACCAATTAGCACCAATTGAATACCAATTAAAGACAATGAAAACTCACAACACAGGGAAAGACTCAATTAGAGTTTCGATTGGGAAACCATAAACATCCTAGACCAAGCTGAATCCAAAACCGCTAGAATATTCTTGGAAGCCTGGAATTCAGATAAATCAGCTATCAATAAACACAGAAACAACCCATATTTACAAAGCATTTAAAAGAGACAATAGAAAAAGCTAAGAAGGAAACACAATGACCAGAGCACATCCTCTTCAACAGCCAATCCACAGATAAGTAGGGATTATCAGCAGTCAAACAATCAAGCAGTAAACAGTAATCTAATCAAGGAAACTACCAATGAGAAAACCAAACCCCCACCAGAACTGGCAGGATAAGCTACAGTATATAAAAAGGGAACAAACTCCACATCAGGGGTGAAGTCCAGCAGTTTCTGACAGGTTCTGGAGAACCAGTAGTGGAAATTTTGAGTAGTTCGGAGAACTGGCAAATACCACCTCTGGCTGGTCCCAGAGTGGTTGGGAATGGAGATTTTGCAAAATCCTTCTGCCCAGGAGTGGGGAGGGAATGGGGATTTTGAAGTATCCTTCCCCTGCTATACCCCCCAAGCCACACACCCCAAGCCACGACATGCCCACAGAACTGGTAGTAAAAAAATTTGGATTTCACCACTGCTCCACACAATATTTTATGATTATGGTACCCAGTCAGATAATAAATCTATGCAAGCAAACAAACTCAAAAAGCACCAAGGACTCCACAATTTAATTCTGAACTACATATATACTTTTCTATAGAGCCATGCCTGATTATCAGCTACAAATGCTCATTTAGAATTTCAATAATACAATTTAGTTCAGACTTACTTAGGGCCAAAGTTAAACACATAATGGATATGAAGTTTTCAAATAGCACTACTGAGCCCATTAATTGGGATCAAGGCTTGGGAGAAGAGGACAAAACTTTTTCCATCTTCATATTTTGTTTTTTCTTTTTAATCTCTCTCACTTGCTATTTTGCCCAAATTATACAATTTTTCAAGATCTCCAGCCACCAGCCAATTGAAACCTGGAGCTGAGAATCACAAGGTTCTGGCCAATCAGAGGTAACTAGCAGATGCAAAAATGAAAACTAAAGGGACAGTTCCAAGAATTCGAAAAATTTTAAGAATCTCAAGTACAATTAAGTAGCTGAAAATTGCAGTCATTTGTTGTTAAATGAACAACTATACATTTTCTCAGAATTTACTGGCTTATGAAAGGGCTGGAAGCAGCTGGGGAAAAAATTAGATTCATGTAAGATTATATCGTATATGTAAGATTATATCGATTTTTTTCCACTTTTACTTTCTGGAGCAAAGTATCTGTGAGTGAAGGAAATTCTTCCTTCCTTACATTATTTTACAGTATTCGTACAAAACAGAGATGTCTCCTTTTGCTGTTATAGTAATTCTTTTCAAACAGATGGCATACTATCACATAACATCACATACAAAGGTACTGTGGGTGATAAACATATGGCTGTTATTAGCTATTAAAACAAGTTTATTTTTCTTCTTTAAAAAGCTGAGAATTTCTTCAGCTTCTACAGTGTTAAAATACATCGTCTCTCATTTTACCGTTTGAAAATATTATAGGAATATGTCACTCCAAATAGCTATTCTTCAAAGCTTCTGTAAGTGTTCTGTGCTTTCCCATTTAATGCAAACATATCACCCAGTACTTTCCCTGGATATATCTTCTCATTCTTTGCTAATACTGTAGACTATATAAAATAAAGAGTTATAATCAGTTGATTTAATATAATTTAAGTTATGAAATAATTAAAAATACATGTGATCGTTGAACTTCCCTTTAAAGCCTCTAGCAAATTTCAGTGACACTATTGTCAATATAATAATTAGTAGTATGATTTCCTATCATTCTGAAGTTTGAGATGCATCAGGAAATGTTTCACCTTTATTACTTTATAAGTAAGTCAAGGTGGCAAAAAAGCCATCATATTCCTTCCTTCTCATAACGAGATCCCCAGGCACATTAACAGAGCCATATCTTTAGAGCTGTTCAGAAACTCTAAAAAGGCCTCATCATTGAAAACAGCTAAATCAGCAGCAGCAGCAACAACAACAACCATTACTAATTTTTTTTCAAAAGATCAACTATCTTAGAAATTTTGAAAAACATATTCTCCTATTCATTGTGGTCCCACTAAAATCTTAGAGCCAATCTTGCTTATGTTGGAACCCAGTAGTAAAGATCTCATGCATACAACCTGAATGAGGAAAAATATTTTGGGACTAAAAGATTCCCTCCACATTTTGGAGTAGGCTCCTCTGAGCTCCAATTTTATTAAAATGAAATGGATAAATAAAAAAGAAACTTTATTACTGTCTCCTGTGGCATATATTTTTGGTCTCTATTTAATGTATGAGAACAGTTTTTCTCATTTTAATTACATTATATGCAGATGGCAAATGGCATTGATGAGGTAAACAGTTGAACCACTTGTCCCCAGAAGTTCTAAATGTTCTAACACTGGAAGTTTTTAAGAAGAGATTGGACAACCATTTGTCTGAAATGGTATAGGGTTTCTTGCCTAAGGAGGAGTTGGACTAGAAGACCTCCAAAGTCCAACTCTGTTATTCTATTCTATGTTAAAAAGTTCTTAAAAAGCCAGGTAGATTGTTTTGTCTTTGTTGAGATGTTTTGAGATTGCCTCATACTTTATGTGTTTGCCTGGAGACCCCTCAAATGGTCTCAACAAATTAGTGAGTTTTTAATATATTGCAATTTTAATGGTAAGGTAATTAGAATCCGTTTTACACATAATCTTATCTATACAACCAATCTATCTTCCTCTCCCTTTTCTCATTCCACTTTAATTCCTACATCAACTTAATTACTCTATGTACCTGATGAACTAAGCTCCATCCTCCAAAATGCCTTTTAATAAAATGTGTTCACTGGAAAAGGTGCTACCAGATACCCAATTTTTTTGTTGCCATAGATTAACCTAGATCTCTTAGTACAATCTCCATAGAATATTGAGGTATCAGTTAACAACAGTTGGAGAAAATTACAGTTAACTACAATGGAAGAAACTGAAGAACGGAGGATTGAATTGAATAAGGACTGACCTGAATTAAAAACAACAACAACACATTTTTGAACTTAAAAAAAATGAGAAAGGGCATTCTAACAGGTTTCAAATTCTGAACTACAATCTAGCCAGAAACTGTTGCTTTTGTATAAAAACAATTGCTTTACCCAATATTCAAACTGCAATGCCTATAAATAAGTATGCCTTGATGAAACATGTATACATAAAACTATTCAAGTAAATCAGAGGATTTTAGTAATAACACCACTGCAGGGAGAGAATATATATGTAGTTCTTCCTTACTAGCAGTTTCATTTAATGACTTTTTAAAATTACAATGGTGTAAAAACTCAGTTTCACTCCAATTTATGTAATGAAATGAATGATGCGTATTTTATTTTTTTATTAGATTTCTCTTGTCTAGAGATGACTTGGGTTGATTTACAAACATAAATCCTCGCATTTACTTCCATTGTGGTGTCTCCAAATCATACGATGGCTACTTGTATTAGAATAGAATAGAATAGAATAGAATAGAATAGAATAGAATAACAGAGTTGGAAGGGACCTTGGAGGTCTTCTAGTCGAACCCTCTGCTTAGGCAGGAAACCCTACACTACTTCAGACAAATGGTTATCTAACATGTTCTTAAAAATTTCCAGTGTTGGAGCATTTACAACATCTGTAGGCAAGTTGTTCAACTGTCAGGAAATTTCTCCTTAGTTCTAAGTTGCTTCTCTCCTTGATTAGTTTCCACCCATTGCTTCTTGTCCTTCCCTCAGGTGCTTTGGAGAATAGTTTGATTCCCTTTTCTTTTTGGCAACCCCTGAGATATCGGAATACTGCTATCATATCATTCCTAGTCCTTCTTTTCATAAGACTGGACATATCCAGTATTTTTTATCTGTTTTACAACTGGCATTCAACAAGCAGAGTTAATAGAGAACACACAAGTAAAACTACAAGTAATAAGTCATATGTCGTACTTAATGCAGTGTTTCATTTAATGACTGAAAAGGAAGTGATGTGAGTTCCTTGTGTTCATATGATTTCCTGCTTTGTGACCACAGCATTTAGTAATGGGATAGTTGGCCCCAATTGTAGTACCTAAATGAGGACTACTTGCAATTTTTAAAAAGAATAACTGAAATATACAATTCCACAAACATATTTTCTCCAGTTTGACATTACGGCACACAATGGAAAATGGATTTACTTACCCTATTACAATACAAGAGACAGCTGTTCCCAAAAAAGCATATGCTAAAATGGATCCCAAATTACGAAAAAAGTGTCTCTAGAAAACAAAAAAGAGATAATCTTATGAACACTATATATTTTAGTATGTTGTTTGTTTATTTATTTATATCTCACCTCTGTTATTTTTGCAAATGACCCACAGCTGCAAACATATCTGACACACATTCCTCCTCCTATTTTCCCCACAACAACAACCCTGTGAAGTGAGTTGGGCTGAGAAAGAGTGATTGGCCCAAGGACACCTAACTGGCTTTCATGGTTAAGGCAGGACTTGAAGTCACCTCGTGCCTTAACTGCTAGACCAAACTGTAATTATATGCTTTTATCAAATTCTATATGAAACTTACTGGTTTCAACCATTTTTTATATTTAATTACAGTTGTGAATGCTTACATTCCAGCAAATAAGAAATATCTTCTCCAATACATATTTAACAGTCTGGGCAATAAAACAAATTTCTTCCAATCCAATTTTGTGATAAGCCACTTAAATATAACCTTCTATAGAGCAATATTGTTGAAAAGATTTTATATGGACCTTAATTTGAAGACTGACTTAAAGTGATAGCAAGATGTGTTGATATCAGAATGCTTATTAAACAAGGTTAATAAATAAATAAATAAATAAATAAATAAATAAATAAATAAATATAGTCTCAATATATCAAGAAGGATGTAGAATTTGATGTTGCATCAAAACTTAAACACCTTTCATTCTGTTTCATATGATTAACTGTTTGTTGTATTATTTGAAAGATCAGCACTTTTCTAAGTAATGAAGACTGCTTTGTATTTGAGTTTAGACATTTGGACTGAGACAGAAAATGACTTGAAGTATACAGTATTACAATATGGTAATTTTAAAAGTATAGAGTGAATGGATGCAGCCAGGATTGAGCTCGTAAACAGAACCAAATTAATTTTTTTAATGATTAGGTTTACAGATTTTCCACTTTTTATTTTGCATTTGTAAGGAAAGTCTATATGATTTAACTGTATTATAAATAGAATAAAAATGGTAATTCGCAGTTGGAAACATTTTTATTCTTCTTTCTTTGATCTCTCTGGTCAAATTAAAACATTTTGGTCCCAGTCACAAACTGCTACTATTAAAAGAAATCACTTACCTTTTTTAAACTGTATCCTGCATGAAAAATAATGGGGGGTAATAGAACATTGAAGAAGATGGAAGGATCAAAGGTCATCTGCCAGAAAGAACAAGAAACAGATAAAGGAACATAAAATATTCTCTAAGTATTAGATCTTTGAATAGTATCACCCTTAACATTTTACATCAATAACACTGATCAATATTTAGGAAAACATTTCTTTCTGGTATCTCACCTGTACTAAAAATACATGAAGAATGTATGAGATGTTCCTTATACATTTTTAGTACAGGTGAAAAATGTATAGGACGTGAAATGATAAAATAGCAAATTGTGAATGAAAGCAAATATACACGTCTCAGGATAATGTTGCAGGATCCAATCTGAAGTGGTCACCAACTCAGATTGGATCCTGCAATTACCAATTGGCAAATAGCAAATCATTCAAATGAATTTCAAAAGTAAAAATACTGCCACATTTCATTTTCTGCAAAGGCTCACTTGAACGTGATTAAGACAAATTTGTTTAGTGTCAATATATTGGGATCCTTATTTAAACACAGACACTTAAGCAGCTAAGTCTATATTTTTATGCAATTGTTACGTGAAGTTTCTGGAAGTTTGTTTGTTTATCACATTTATTGGTCATCCATCTTGTGCTTTCTGGCAACTCTGAGCAGCTTAGGAGTTGGAGAGGGTTTGGAGAGAAAAGGTAGTGTACCTTCTCTGTTAATGTACCAACCATCCAAGCAACTCCCTCAAGGAACACATATTCCAGGTTGCCATTAACTGGCAGTTGGAACCAGCCTGATATATTTTGCTACTTAAAGCAAAGGGTATAATGTTGCTACTTCATCTATACAGATACAGAACCCAGCTAGAGTAACCGCTGAATCTTATCTCATTGTGGCTGATAGGGCAGTTTCTTTTCCTGCACTCTGGGCAGCAAGCTGCTTGGATGGCTTATGGTTTTGGGGAGCAAACGTTGCTTGTATGTCAGGACTTGCAGCTTAAATAATTGCTCCAGTGTTTGGAATATTAGGACCATCTCTTGTTTTTATTCCACCAGTTATCATTCAATGTGATGAAAGAAAAAATTCTTTTGAAATTTACTTCAAAGCAGTATCAATTAAATCCAAGGGAAGACATTTGACGGGAAAATTTCCCACTAATTGGGGGGGGCAGGTTTCAGACTGAAGAGTATGGAGAGTCATGGCAACATCAAAATGGTGGGGAAAATAATCTTATCCTCTTTACTTATTTGAGATGTATTTATTGCCGCAGTCCAAAATAAATTCTAGTTGATATACAAAATACAAATTAACAATAAAAACAATACCACAATGTAATAATGTACATGATAATTAAAAAAATTGAACCAATGATTTCATATTGAATCAAACTTTCTGAAATGCTCAGGAAGTTTTTTTAATGAGCTTCCAGAATGGTGGAAGTAGGAGACAATCTTGCTTTGGGGACCAAACTGCTCCAGATGAGGGGAGTCTTTACAAAAGGAGTTATTTAATTTTTTTGTGACATGAATCTTTTTGAGAGTCTGTTAAAAATTGTGAATTCCTTTGCAGAAACATGTGTGTAAATATCTAAACAAATTAGTGAAAATAAATCTGTAACTTTTCTGTTATCCATGTTCATGATCTCCCTGAAGCTATTCACAAATATCTAAGTTTAATAACACAGGCGAGTAAGTACAGAGGTTGCTGAAATTTCCAGCCATGCATCAAAAAGTATCAGTCGAATCTTTGAGAATCACAGACTCAAAAAAACTCCTTAGTAACATGCAAGCCATCCAATTTTCAACTCAGAAAAAATACAATTACCTAACATTAAAAATGTTCAGTAATAACTATAATGTATAGCAACTAATCTTTTGGCTGGCCCTTCCCTGATATGATATTGGACAAATTAATAACTGCCTTCTGAAGGTTTGTCATTATTGTAAATCAATTTTATTTAACAGAAAGATTAGTTGAATTTTCAGTAAGAGTGTTTCTACTCATTAGCATCAACATAAAATCTTTTATTATGTTTTCTATTCCCACCTGGACCCACAGGAAACGCTGGTACTATGGCAATGGTACCTTAGATCCTTAGATCCTTAGAAACTTTGTCTCTAAGGATCTTTCGCTTACTTTCACTTCCCTTCATTCTTACTATTGAAAAAATGAAAAGTGTTTTAAGGCTTTTTTTGTTTTCTCAATCCCAGAAACACAAAATGTAACAAAATCTTATGAAATTTTAAAGAACACAAGGGATTGTAGAACAACTGTGAAGTTTTCTGCATGAAATGTTCATATACTTCATTTTTAAAATAAGGAGCATAATGTCCAGATGGACATACACAAAATTTAATTTGGAAAAAAGGGAGGAAAATATGAAGAATTAAAAAAAATCACACATAGATTTCCAAATAAAAGTGATAAAATTAGTGTAACTTGGTTAATCAATGTTATACGGTAGACTAAAATTTGAGTCTCAAAAGATATGCAATTTTAATTTTAGAAAGAATACAGAGATGTTGTAAATCTTTGCCTCTTTGTCCCTTGTGATTTTAATATTTTTAATTTCATGCTTTTTGCATTTGCTTGAGTGATTTCTCAAAAGCTGGATTGAGCAGTACTTGGGAAAGAAGAAGTTTGCTATATTTCAAAGAGCCGTGAAATAAGATCTTCTATGGCCCTGTTTCTCAACCTTGGCAAATTTAACATGCTGGCTGAGGAATTCTGGGATTTGAAGTCCATGTCTTAAACATAACAAGGGTAAGAAAAACTACTTTATTGGGAGGTGAAAGAAGCTGGGTGGGGCCCAGAGGCAGAGGGGGAATGATGTAAGAATTCCCACAGCTGGGAAGTTCTTGAATTCCCGTGTAACAAAAGGACAATTGCATTAGTTTTCAGTCATATATGTTGCAATTCAGCTGGGTATAAATTGTCTCAACTTTCAACTGCTTACAGCTTTGCAGGGCATGAAACTGGCTTTAAAATGAATCATCTTTTGGAGGTCTCCTGAATCCACCATTTTAGCAGCTTTGCTTTTGCATGATAAAGAAAATTAGCAGTTTTAATCTAATAAAATTTTATGCAAGAGAGCCAAATCCAAAAAACATTTGGGGGATGTAATAATCAGATAATCAGTTAATTTTAGAGCTTGGAAGCAAGACATCAGACTGCACAGGAAGTTTTATGGATTTTATCAAAATATATAGATTCCTTCTCCAGTAACTTCAGATATACTTTGAATAGATCTAATAAAAACATTGGATTTAAATTAATTAATTGTAAACTATTAAACCAAACTTCTTTTAAAAGACATCTTGTTTCCAGAGCATAAATTGCCAGACATTATTAAAATTTCATTGGGAAAATTTAAATCTATAGATAGATTCTGTTTTACTTTTAACAATGGCGACAATGGAAAACCTTTAATTAATTCATTAATAAATTTGATGCCATCTTTGCCAGTGCAATCCATAAAGTCATACCTGTATTCAGCATTTTTATGTTTGCAACCTGCATTTTTTACACTTTGTTTTAATAACCATTTTACGATTTACAACAGAAGTCCACTATATAAAATATCATTTTATAAGGATTTGAATTCAACTGTATCTTCAATTTGTTTCTGCCAGATTAATAACCTTAAAAGCAAGAACATGTCATTAGCCAAGTGTTCTGCAGTTTTTTGTTCCCACAAAGTGCCTTCCTTTTATGAGGTTATGATCCTAGATGAATTATTTAGTTCTGTAACAATACAGCTGGACTAGAAAATGACTTCCTTTTTTCTTTTGTCCAGCAGATAGCTTGAATGATAAACAGGAAGTGGAAACTCAGCATTTTTTTAAAAAGTTCTGCATTCTGCTTACTTTGGATTATTAAACCAATGTCAACTAGCTGGCCATTAACAGCAAAAGTACATTTTGCTGCATCGACATCTTTATGAGAAGAAATTAGGAGAAAGAACTTTTATAATTTAAGGCTTTTTGTACTGACAAATTCAAATGTAAATTAACCTGAAAATTAAACCAAGAAAAGCATTTTATCCACCTTTATTCTCTAACATGGGGGAAAATAATAACATGTCTTTTATTCAAAAATCATAAAACGCTTGGTGAAGAAGACCCACCAGAGTTTAGAGGAGTAGGTCACTCAGGACGTAACAGGGAAAATAACTGACCAATTCAAAAGAAAGAGAAGCCTCAGAGTTTAGACTTAGGAATCAACATGGTTTTAAGTTTGTTAGTTTTTGTCTTGGTGGGTCCCAGATTCCTGAACAGAGTGACTGGGGGAACTTAAACTAGGAAGACTGATAAACAGCAATTTAACTTATAGAGATTGGTGGCGTCTTTTTCATTTTTTGCATGACATCACTTCCATGTACAATCTTCTTATATTCACCACAGCCTTCGAAGTGTGAAAGCAGAAAGGGTGAAATAGATGTGCTTATTTTCTTATTGCAAATAGACAATTAATATGGGAAATAATTGGGCTGCACATTTAAATCACTCCGATTCTCTTCTTAGGAGAATTATAATCAATCAAAATAACAATAATGTAAGATCACCTACACCGAGAAGACATTATCTTACCTTTTGCAGCATTGCATTCCCTTGGTGTGCATTGACATTAAGCTGGCTAATTTCCCTTCTGTACTGATATTCATACACTTGATTTGTGATGTTGACAAGCAGGGTGGGTAAGCCAGTCTTGAGTTTATCACAGTCATAGACATTTCCAATTTCAAAATCAGATGGAGCTGTGGCATACCGTAAAATTAATCCCATGATGAGACCTAGAGAGGCAAAGAGACAGTCCATGAAAATGAAAGGTTTTCCCCCCAAAGTAAAATGGGTGTGTATGCACATGCATGAGGAGGAAGCAGCTTCAGAAGCTGCTTCTCAGGGAGTAGTCTACAAAGCACTTACCTTTGTAGCAGTTAATTTGTCCCACCTAGTTTGAAACACTTCTTTCAAGTTATTTGCACAGCATCATAGTAAGAAATAAGTAAGAAATATCAATGAAGACCCACTCTCTGTTTTTTAAAAAAGCATTTTGGGACACATGTAAATTGTGTTAAATATACTGAATAATGAAGCCATTTCCCCCGAACACTGCATTCCTGCCTTTTTCTTTAGAAATTTTATTAAGTATTACTTACAAACAAAATTTCCCAATTATGTATGTAATTATGTATGGCAAAAAATAGAATTCTGAAAGTTATAGTCCCTATAGATGATAGCACAAAGCTGGAGAAGGCTTTTTTTAAAAGTAAAAACTGAGGTTATCAGGTTGCCTGTTGTCCTTTAATTACAGAATTAAATGAGTAACAAACCCAAAGTTCTTAAAAGTTTTGATTGTGTAATATGTAATATTCCACATGGAATTCCATCCATGCTGTTTTTAAAAAATGAAAATGCAAAGCTTTGGATCAATACAGAAGCTGCCTAAAATTCTTATGATAGAACAATATGCCTGTGGATTGAGATCTCTGCAAACAAGACTCAGATTTTGATAGCAAGGAGGAGACAGCCCACAGTCCAGTTAGCAGTGATATTCAAATGTATTTATATATTCTGACTTCGATCAAGTACAAGTACTTCATTTTTAAACAAAAAAGTTATTTTCTTTTTCATGCTTTCTTTCTGGTTGATCAGTAACAGACTAGGACTTATAAAATAATACATCTCTTCCTTTATGGTTCAAAGTTCAAATTATTATCATATGTAATAAAACTATTATAAGGCTGCATCAGTGGTAGGCTGCTGCCGGTTCGAACTGGTTCAGGCAAACTGGTAGTTCCAACGATCTGCTGCCCCTGCTCTATCCTGTCCTAAATTTCCTTCTTTTTGCTTAGCTGATTCATGCGGCATAGCTGATTTCTGAGCGTCCACTGTTCTACTTACTGGTCTGCAGTGGTACAATATGCTGACTATGTAAACTGCTTAGAGAGTGCTGTAAAGCACTATGAAGCAGTATATAAGTCTAAGTGCTATTGCTAAGATATTTTCATGCAGACCAGAATATAAAATTCTAATTCCACTTATCTGCATAACACTCTCTCCCATTTTTTTTAATAATTATTCACCCTATATGATGTTTATCCTTATAAAAAATATTAAGGGCAGACTCCAGTCTCTATTCCTGAGTCCAAATCATTCATGAAGCAGCAGAACTGGGATGACAAAATGATTTTCTAGTGTTTATTGAAGTACAACTCCTGTCAGTAAGAAAGCCATTTATAAGAATATTTAGAATTGTACTTTGGCAATATACGTTAAACAGGGTATAAACTATCTATGAGATTGCTACAAGTAAATAGCAACCATAGCCTGGTAGTACCCATTCTAGCAATCATTCAAGCCATTCCACAAATTAGCAATAACTACAGCTTATCCTTCGATCTGGTCATCTCTTGGATAATGCCATTGGCCACTGCTATAATTTCCTACATTCTGCAGCTCTAGTGTAAAGTTCTGTTTATAAAAAGAAACACACTGAAGTTAGAAGTGAAGTTAGAAGTATCGAAGACCAGCCATTCCTGCACTACTACTTTATCCGTACTGATATTATAGGATTAGATTAAATATGCCATTTTATATTTTCCTATTAATCTTGTAAATTCTTCAAGAACAGGGATAAAGAACGATATTTTGTTTCATGATATATGCTGTGTGATATTTATAAATTCCTGGGCTCCATTCCAGAAGTGACTTGTAAAGGAAGCATACTAAAGGATGGTTCTTCCTTGTGAAATTGAAAATAAGAATGTTAATGGTTTCTTACATACCTTACATTATTGTGGGGAAAAAAGCAATCCATTTGTGAATATTTCAGAGGGACAGGAATGGGGATGTAACAGTCAATAACTCAATATTGTGTTATATGGAAAGAAATAGGAAAAAGTTCAGGCCTAAATATAGTTTGTCTATATTTCTTCTTAAAATATTTATTTTTAAAAAACAAGGTACAAGAAATAAAAAAAGTAAAAATAATCCTTTGTTAAAAGATGATTCAAGAAGGACAATTGTGAAATAACTAATGTGAATGGCAAACAATTATTTAATATCAACTCTTAATGAATTTATTTGCATTAAATTTATTAACAGGACTCATAAAGTACTCAAATATGAATATATTCCTAAGTGTCTTACATCATGGTTACATTTCAGTTTCATGGTGGAAATCCATTATCCAGGGGTGGAAGACTCTTGAAATTAAGTGACAAAATTTTCAGTCTTTAAAGTCAGGATGCAATTGGAAGCAGAAGGCTTCTCTGAGGCAACTGCTTCAATTTCAGTTCTTAATATCCCCTTAATTCCATGGGAAATATTCAAACATTTTGCCACTGAAATTTCAGTGAATCATTTCCAGATTTTGAATGATTTTGAAATGCACAAAGAAAAGCATTCTCAACTTTTAAACCTAAGAAAAACTTATGAAGTACATAAATTAGGTATCAATTCTGGCACTTCCTGTTATATCAGCACCCTCTTGGTGATATCAAATGCATCCCTCCAAATTGTGGAAGTGTTGCCACCTTGAACTAATATTTACAGGTAGTCCCCAGTTAGCAACTGCCTTGAACAGTGACAGTTCATAATTATGATGGTGATAAAAAAGTAACTTTGCAATCAACATCCACATTTATGACCTTTGTAGCATCATGCACAAGTTTGCTATTACAGACAGTTAGGCTTATTACATGCCCATTAAGATTTAAATAAACAATGATTTAGCAAGGTGCCTGAACTTAATCACATACTGTTGTACATAGAGGCAACATTATTTCTTTAACCACTTTTGTATTCCCTGACATCTTTGATGCTGCCAGGCTTTTGCTAAACTGTGTTTGAATTAAAAACATATCTTTGCTTGCATGAATGCCTCCGAGTTCTGAGCACCAGTGGAATTTGATTTTGATACATGACTGCCTTGTGACTGATTGTCAGCCATTTTGTGGGTGTACCCACTGAGAACTTTCAAAATGCCACACGTGACCCTGTTCCCAAAGGTTTCAGCCCTTGGTATAGCATGAATGCTTGCAAATTCTGACCTAACCTTTCCCTTCATGTTTCAGAGCCACCCTTTTTATTGTTACTCATTACTAAGTTTGATACACTGCAATCATGGTTTCTGGATCAAGTCAATTAATCTGGTTCTCATGTTATACTTAATTAGTTTACTGACCAAAATACCTGAATGCACATAATGCATTTTGTCAAAATATAGGTAGTCCTTGACTTACGATCACAACTGAGCCCAGAATTTCTGTTACTAAGTCAGATATTTGTTAAGTGAGTTTTGCTTCATTTTACAACATTTCTTGCCATATTTGTTAAGTGAATCATTGCAGTTGTTAAGTTAGTAAGAGGTAGTTAAGTGAATCTGGCTTCCCCATTGACTTTGCTCATCAGAAGTTTGCAAAGGGAGACTGCAACAGTCATAAATATGAGTCAGTTGCCAAACATCTGAATTTTGATCACATGATCATGGGGCCGCTGCAACAGTCATGTGCAAAACAATCACAAGCCACATTTTTCAGTGCCGTTGTAACTTCAAATAGTCACTAAATGAACTGTTGTAAATCAAAGACTACCTATATATAACATTATATGTAGTACTCATTTAGTGTTCCCAGTTGGGGATGGCTATTTTGTCGTTATATGAAGCAGTTGCTAAGTGAAAAATCACATGACCATGATTGCGCTTACAATTTTATATACAACTACCCTTTTTGTAGCTGTCTAACTGACCATAATAACAAACATGTGCATAGTGCTACAAAGGTGGTAAATGTGGGTGTTGGGTTACAAAGTTACTTTTTTATTACTATCATAATTGTGAATGGTCACTGTCCAAAGCAGTTGCTAACTGAAGATAATCTGTATATATTAGCTCCAAGCAACAAATTTTGAGAGCTTAGAGGAATGATGAATGTTGAAATCTATATTATATATCACCAAACTGAACTGACTTATACAAAAGGAAGAAGGAAAAACATTCAAACTGTAATATAGTACAATTCTTCAAGCTGATTGGACAACTAAGATGTGGTAAATGCTGACTTGGAGAAGAAGGAATTGTGAATTCTGAAGCTTCACATTTCATCACTGTGAAATCAGCCCTCACTATTGATAAATTGAGCAGGAGTTTGAAGGGAGAGTCTGAGTGTGTTCAGCTGAACATACTTCAATTCTTTGCTTGGCCTATTCTACAGAATTTCTTCAAAAATGTAGTATGAGAGACAGTGCCAAAAAGAGCAGCATAGGGCCTATATTTGCTGTCCTGGTTCTTTTCAAATGTGTGCTCTTGTGCTCATTTTTGCTTAGTTGCTTATTTAAAGACCAAAGTCCTCTTCTAGGGCTGCTCCTTGAAACCATAAAGGTTTCAAAGAGCACATAAAGTGGCTGTAGTCACAAGAAAACATTACATTTCAGCTCCTCAGTAGATGAGCTTTGGGATATTTAAATACATAGTTAAAAGATTTCAGGAATGCTTCAAAGCAGCCTTGCAAATCTTTAACAGGCTGTGGTGTTTCATATTCTTAAATGGGACCACTTCAGTTAGTGAATAATTTACGTGCATCTACCAAATGAATGGAGCACATGTTTGTAGCTTCTAATAGCCTAGCCAATGATGCAACATATTAGGAGCTGTATTTACGGTAGCTATAATTGAAGGTTCAAAGTTTGCAGGCATGGCATGTTTCTATCTATTCACATACATATAGGCACATACACAATACATGCATTTTATTGTCTTTTTTCATGGATTCATCAGAATTAAAATATGCATAAATGATTCTTCTTTCTCTGCTTTTGAGAAGCAAATCTCACCAGTGATGTAACAGTCAAACAATTGTTTTTAAATACCAGCACATTCAACAGATCCTGATAGGGCTCTGAATTTATAGTATAGAAATGCAGTTATAATTTACACACTGAAGACTATCAGATGCTATCTGTCCCTATAGGTATAGCAAGGCTGATTAACTGCGTGAGTGAGATCTTTCTGGTTGCAAAAGGCTTCATTTTCTCACTTTGAGGGAAATGAACATAAGCACACATTTTTAAAAAGAACTATGACACATAACCTTATAATTACTTAGCATATGTTTTTTAGCTGTGCTGTTTGAAGAAGATCCTTATGCATGGTTTCCATACGAAACACAGGAAACCCACAGCATTTTTTTAAAATAGTAAGCTACAAAACGGCAGACAGAGTAATTATCTAGAGAGTCTCATTTTTCACTACCTTTTTTTAAAAGCTAGCAAGAACAATACAGATGTTCAGGTTTCTGAAACTACATCAGAAATTGAACCCTGGAAAATCCACCCTGTTTTTAATAAAGACTTGATTTGCCATCATGTTATAATGATAGACAAATATCACCCAATACTCTTGATCATACTGTTAAAACGTATCTCTTCAAACCAGACTAGTGTTCTCAGTAATTTGTTTGGAAAGTTAATTCTTTCCAAAGAATTTTGTTGGCAGTGTACGCATGACATTTGATTCCTTGACAAGATTTCTTCTAACTTTTCATACGAGAGAGGAAAGAGAGAAAGTAACAGAAAGAGACAGAAACAGAATGGATATATTTCATTTTTTTTATTCTACTGTTCAAGAGTCTTGCAATTTTTAAATAAATGCTTTTGTTTTGTTTGAGATTTTATTCACCACTGAGGTGAAATGTTCAATTAAGCACTCAGTGCAAAAAGTTTAAATGCTAAGCTTTTTCAGTGAAAACACTCACCGTAAACCATGGCCCCTCCTGTTTCGTGCAAAAAGCGGAATCTGTGATTTTTAAACAGCCAAATTGTAAGAATCGTGAGGATGAGCAAAAAATTAAAGACCAATAGCTCCACAGCACCCTGATGATAAAAATGGTCCTCATCTTTTATTGACTGCAATTTCTTCATCTTGCTTTATTAATACTATTCTATATACTTTCTTAACAAAGTAACTACAAAATGCCAAACTAAAGAAAACACCACAGATTAAATCCTGAACGCCTGCTTTTATAAAAGAAAGCCTAGACAGTATAAAAAAGCACAACAAACACATCTGCCTTATTTGCAGCCTCTCGGCACATTGCCACAGCTGAGAATTCAACTGGATTCTGGTTACAACTTCCTGTTTTCTTCTTAAAGCTGTCCTGTCTCATTTTCTCTCTTGAAGTTTTATCAATGTTTTCATTTTCCTTAGGGAAGGGAGGGATTTACCATGTTAAAAAACATAAATATATTATATTTAGGTGTTATATTTAAGTCAAATATAATAACCACTACTATTTTAGATTTTAAAGTTTTATAGCACTAAAGCAGAACCAACACAGCAACCCTGGGTTAAATTAATTAAATAAAAGGCCTGGATTTGCAGGATATATTAGTAACTTGCTGAACTATCTTTTGGAGATAACTTTTACTGAGATTCTGTTCTATTTGAGCAAGACACTCTAGTCCAGTGTCACCAACTGGTGGTCCATGGACCACTGGTTGTCCATGAGAAAATTTTGGTGGTCCGCAGAAAAATTATTTGCATTTTTTACATTGCACTAAATACTATTTATCTTTTTAAAAAATTCATATTAGTGGTCTATGGGATTTAAAATTATGAATTTAGTGGCCCCTGAAGTCTGAAAGGTTAGTGACCCCTGCTTTAGTCACTAATGATGGTGTCCCAATTCTTAAATTTTGATTATCTGGTTGTCAGCTGAGGGATGAAGAGCTTCATCTCACACTAAATGCAAATATCAGATCAGGCAAAATTTCAGTGTCTTCTTTATGCATAAAACACACATTTTAAAAAGTAAATTGCTTGCATACACATTGGCATGTGATCTCTTTGTACAGCTATGAAGTTCCAACTCTCTAGAAGGTCTCACTATAGACAGCTATCCTGAGTCTTCCTTGGAATCCTTCTTTTTCCGCTACCATTTTAATTTCTCCAATGGTTCTGATATAGTACTGTTACAGGGCTCTCTAGGATATTTGTCTAAGAAACCCCCATCTCTTCATTTCGGAAGTTGTGGGTGCATCATTACTGGAGGTTTTTAAGAAGAGACTGGACAGCCACTTGTCTGGAATAATACAGGATCTGCTTCTGCAGGGGGTTGAACTAGAAGACCTTTAAGATCCCTTCCAACTCTGTTATTCTGATTAATTCAGTGTGAGGTCCTGCAGGACACTATCTTTTCCTCTGGTACTTAAATTTCTGTGAAATCTCTGACCACTGGGAGAAAAGTAATATGATGATGATATCACTAGAATTCTGGACCAAATTGAAAAGCCTGAATCAATCAGGATGGGGCAAAAGATCAGATGAAATAAAGCCAAAATAGAGTTGTTATTTGTAAATAAACATCTGGGCATTTGAAAATCTCTGATTTGATCATTACTATAAAGATCCTACCTGGACCGGAACAGCTGGATGATTGTCCTAAGTCATTATATGGTTGAACAATTTTATCAGACTCAATGCTTTGGAGTAGACTCAAATCTATAGTTAGTTCAGAATGCAGCACCCACACCTTTGGTAAGGCAACTCTATCCATATAGAATAACTGATTTTAAAGCCACAGCACTGCTTATAATTAAGTTTTTGGACCCAATGCAGAAAGCTAGTTATCATTATAAAACTGTATAAACTCTAGCAGCAAAATAAATGAAGACCACTGAATGTCCACCTGATCTCTAACTTAAGAATGCCTGCTAGGGTCAGTTTTCACCCATCCATTCTTTCGGGAAGTCTTCCACAGCTAATTCTTTGAATACTGTAAGTACAATACAATATATGAGAAAGGAATGATTCAGCAGTCTAGTTACCACTGCTCTGCTTTTCAGGGCATAACACTTTCTAAAAAATAATCTATATCTTTGGAACGATATATAGGAATGTACTATCTGATAAAATAACACATTATCTACATTATTTCTTTGCTTCGCCTAAAGCCACAGAAGCATACCAAGCACACGAAAAATTAGGAAGATGAGGAAAAACTCCCTTCTCTCCAAATTCCATTGGGGCAATGAAGTGAATATAGGGGATGAATATAAACTGTCTTGATGAAGACAATCAACTGGGTGCACAGGATTGTTAGATGATTATTTGAGAATTTAGGGTGGATAAAATCTTTGCCTCTTCTAATTATACCATTGGAATGGGTTCATTTTGGCTCTTATCCTTTCCATGCCTTGGTTATTATCAGTGCATCAAACAAAATTAAGTGTGCTAAGGGAGGAGCTTGGACAAGACATGCAGTTAAGCATATAAGTTGCTGGACTTGGGGAGATTGAAAAGGATCTGGAGTTCGTCATGCTTACTGTGATATCTTAGGGGATGCATCAAGTTTAGCACTGGATTTGAGGAATCCAAGGAAACTATTTTCTGAGTTTCTGAAAGAAGAGTTTGAACATATTTCCAAGCTTCCATGTGGGGAATTAACAGACAGTGGCTAAATACACATTACTACATTCCACAACATTTTTTTCTTAAGCAGTGAATTCAGTCATTGCTGATTAGCTCTCCATTGGAAGTAAGCCCTCTCTTCTTTGGGAAATTTATGAATATATGAGACCCAAACTTCTAAAATTAGATTATAAAGTTCAGAAATAAATAGGTCTTCCTTTATTATATAAAG
Organism: Ahaetulla prasina; assembly: GCF_028640845.1. NCBI lineage: Eukaryota > Metazoa > Chordata > Lepidosauria > Squamata > Colubridae > Ahaetulla > Ahaetulla prasina. Next base: position 79,469,526 of record NC_080544.1, read on the forward strand.
CCTTTCTCCTGGCACTCCCTACCTCACCCCCTGGCCAAGTCTAGCAAAGAAGGCAATATTGACCAAGGAATTGTATTGTTGTTCTTCACTTTTTCCAGAACTTCTATAAATGATTTCAGATTTTGCTAGAAATAGCTTGCATTCATAATGTTTGGATGTTCATTTTTTAAGGAGGAATATTGAAGAGAGGCAGGATACTGATAACATAGTCCCACAGGAAAAATTTCTTGACTATTTCTTGACTGGTTCTACAATACAGAAGAGAAATAAATGAAAATCCTTAAGCTTTTATCTCTTGTTGTTGTTAGTTGTGAAGTCGTGTCCGACCCATTGCGACCCCATGGACAATGTTCCTCCAGGCCTTCCTGTCCTCTACGATCCTCTGGAGTCTATTTAAACTCATGCCTACTGCTTCAGTGACTCCATTCTGATTTTCGCAATTCAGCAGTCCTATGCTTCTCTGAAACCTGGTTAAATGAATCAATTGAAAATAGCAGCCTGAACATTCCAGGATTTAAAATTGAACGATCAGACAGGATTCCAGAAACATCTGGTAAAAAGAAAGGAGGAGGCTTATGCCTATATATTAATTCAACCTGGTGTCAAGATTTTAACATAATTTACAAATTCTGTGACAACAATTTAGAGACTCTAATTATCAACTGCAAACCTTACTATTCGCCTCGTGAATTTTCCTCATTTCTTCTAATTGCTGTTTATGTCCCACCACAAGCCTGTGTAAACGAGGCATTATGAACTCTAGCTGACCAAATCATGGAGGCTGAAGCCAAACACCCTGATTCACTGGCCATTGTTTTGGGAGATCTAAACAAGGCAAACTTAAGGAAAGAACTACCAAAATACTTTCAGCATGTCAATTGTCCCACCAGAGGCAAGAATACTCTAGACCACTGCTACACAACACTAAAAGATGCCTATCGGTCTTTACCACGTGCAGCTGTAGGACACTCTGATCATTGCATGATTCACCTTGTACCTGCTTACAGGCAAAGACTTAAAGCCATAAAACCAATAATTAAATCAGTGAAAACCTGGACGGAGGAATCAGAATTAAAGCTACAGGCATGTTTTGACTGCACTGATTGGAATATTTTTAAAGATACCTCTGCAGACCTGGATGAACTCACAGATACTGTAACATCATATGTCAGCTTCTGTGAAGACCTATGTGTACCTACAAGGAACTTGCGAATACACAGTAATAACAAACCTTGGTTTACACCTAAACTTAAGCAGCTCGACATTCCAAAGAGGAAGCCTACAGAAAAGGTGATAAAATGCTGTACAATCAGGCCAGAAATGCACTAACAAGGAGATAAGAGCAGCAAAAGAAGCTACTCTGAAAAGCTAAAGAATCAATTTTCAGCAAATGAACCAGCAAACATGTGGAAAACTCTTAAAAATATCACCGGCTATGGCAAACCTCCTTCCCAGGCTGAAGGTAATCAACAACTGGCAGATGACCTGAATGAGTTTTACTGCAGGTTTGAAAGGAAACTACAGCCACCTATCTCCACAACCCCCATCTCAGACACACCAACAACAGCCAAGCCTCCTACAACTGACCCCATTTCATTGGGTTCACAACCCCTAGTGATCACAGAAAAGGAAGTGCAGGACCTATTTCACAGACAAAAGCCAGGAAAAGCTCCAGGCCCAGACAAGATAACTCCTTCTTGCTTAAAAGTCTGTGCTGACCAATTGGTCCCCATCTTCACCCATATTTTCAATAAATCACTAGAGATGTGCTATGTTCCTTCTTGCTTCAAACGCTCTACCATCATCCTAGTGCCGAAGAAGCCCACCATCAAGGAACTGAATGACTACAGACCAGTTGCTCTAACATCTGTAGTCATGAAAACCTTTGAAAGGCTAGTGCTTTCCTACCTGAAAACCATCACGAATCCGCTCTTAGACCCTTGCAATTTGCATACCGAGCAAATAGATCAACAGATGATGCTGTTAATATGGCTCTGCACTACATCCTACAACATCTTGAGTCTCCAAAGACCTATGCAAGGGTCCTTTTGTAGACTTTAGTTCAGCATTCAATACCATCATTCCAGACATTCTTCAAACTAAGCTAAACCAGCTACAGGTACCGGAACAGACTTGTAAGTGGATCACAAGCTTCCTAACAAACAGGAAGCAGCAGGTGAAGCTAAGCAAGATCACATCAAATACCTGTACAATTAGCACAGGGGCCCCCAAGGCTGTGTGCTCTCCCCACTTCTCTTCTCTCTGTATACCAATGACTGCATCTCCAATGATCCATCTGTTAAGCTACTGAAGTTCGCAGATGACACAACAGTGATTGGTCTCATTCGAGACAATGACGAATCCGCATATAGGCGAGAGGTCGAGCGACTAGCCTTGTGGTGCAACCAAAACAATCTGGAACTGAACACACTCAAAACCGTAGAAATGGTGGTAGACTTTAGGAAAAACCCTTCCATACTTCCACCTCTCACAATACTTGACAACACAGTATCAACAGTAGAAACCTTCAAATTTCTGGGTTCTATCATATCGCAAGATCTCAAATGGACAGCTAACATCAAAAACATCATTAAAAAAGGACAACAAAGAATGTTCTTTCTGCGCCAACTCAGTAAGCTCAAACTGCCCAAGGAGCTGCTGATCCAATTCTACAGAGGAATTATTGAGTCTGTCATTTGCACCTCTATAACTGTCTGGTTTGGTTCTGCAACCCAACAAGAAAAACACAGACTTCAGAGGATAATTAGAACTGCAGAAAAAATAATTGCTACCAACTTGCCTTCCATTGAGGACCTGTATACTGCACGAATCAAGAAGAGGGCTGTGAAAATATTTGCAGATCCCTCGCATCCTGGACATAAACTGCTTCAACTCCTACCCTCAAAACGACGCTATAGAGCACTGCACACCAGAACAACTAGACACAAGAACAGTTTTTTCCCAAAGGCCATCACTCTGCTAAACAAATAATTCCCTCAACACTGTCAGACTATTTACTGAATCTGTACTACTATTAATCGTTTCATAGTTCCCATCACCAATCTCTTTCCACTTATGACTGTATGACTATAACTTGTTGCTGGCAATCCTTATGATTTATATTGATATATTGATCATCAATTGTGTTGTAAATGTTGTACCTTGATGAACGTATCTTTTCTTTTATGTACACTGAGAGCATATGCACCAAGACAAATTCCTTGTGTGTCCAATCACACTTGGCCAATAAAAATTCTATTCTATTCTATTCTATCCAGCCACCTCGTTCTCTGTCGTCCCCTTCTTCTTTTGCCCTCAATCTTTCCCAGCATTAGGCTCTTCTCCAGTGAGTCCTTCCTTCTCATTAGGTGACCAAAGTATTTCAGTTTCATTTTCAGGATCTGGCCTTCTAAGAGCAGTCAGGGTTGATCTCCTCTAGGACTGACTTGTTTGTTCGCCTTGCAGTCCAAGGGACTCGCATAAGTCTTCTCCAGCACCAGATTTCAAAGGCCTCAATTCTTTGGCACTCAGACTTTCTTATGGTCCAACCTTCACAGCCATACAGTGCAACTGGGAAAACCATAGCATTGACTATACGCACTTTTGTTGGCAGGGTGATGTCTCTGCTTTTTAGTACGCTGTCTAGATTTGCCATAGCTTTCCTCCCCAGGAGAAAGCGTCTTTTAATTTCTTGGCTGCAGTCCCCATCTGCGGTGATCTTGGAGCCCAGGAAAATAAAATCTGTCACTACCTCCATTTCTTCCTCATCTATCTGCCAGGAATTGAGAGGGCTGGATGCCATGATTTTAGTTTTCTTAATGTTGAGTTTCAAGCCAACTTTTGCACTCTCCTCCTTCACCCTTATCAAGAGGCTCTTTAGTTCCTCTTCACTTTCTGCCATTAGAGTGGTATCATCTGCATATCTGAGGTTGTTGATATTTCTCCCGGCAATCTTAATTCCAATTTTTGATTCATTTAGCCCCGCCTTTCTCATGATGTGCTCTGCATATAAGTTAAATAGACAGGGTGATAGTATACAGCTTTGCCGGGCTCCTTTCCCAATTTTGAACCAATCAGTGGTTCCGTGTCCAGTTCTCACTGTTGCTTCTTGACCTGCATACAGGTTTCTCAAGAGACAAATAAGATGGTCTGGTACTCCCATCTCTTTAAGAACTTGCCACAATTTGTTGTGATCCACACAATCAAAGGCTTTAGCATAGTCAATGAAGCAGAAGTAGATGTTTTTCTGGAACTCCCTAGCTTTCTCCATGATCCAGCGTATGTTGGCAATTTGATCTCTAGTTCCTCTGCCTCTACGAAATCCTGCCTGTACTTCTGGTAGTTCTCGATCCACATACTACTGGAGCCTAGCTTGTAGGATTTTAAGCATAACCTTACTAGCATGTGAAATGAGTGCAATGGTGCGATAGTTTGAACATTCTTTGGCATTGCCTTTCTTTGGAATTGGAATGTAAACTGACCTTTTCCAATCCAGTGGCCATTGTTGAGTTTTCCAAATTTGCTGGCAAATTGGGTGTAGCACTTTTACTGCATCGTCTTTTAAGATTTTGAATAGCTCAGCTGGAATACTGTCTCCTCCACTAGCTTTGTTGTTGCTCAGGTTTCCTAAGGCCCATTTGATTTCACATTCTAGGATGTCTGGCTCAAGGTTAGTGACCACCCCATCGTGGTTATCAGGGATGTTAATTCATTCTTGTATAGTTCTTCTGTGTAATTTTGCCACCTCTTCTTAATCTCTCCTGCCTCTGTTAGGTCCCTGCCATTTTGGTCCTTTATCATGCCCACCTTTGCATGAAATGTTCCCTTCATATCTCCAATTTTCTTGAATAGATCTCTGGTCCTCCCTATTCTATTGTTTTCTTCTATTTCTTTGCATTGTTCATTTAATAATACATTCTTTTATCTTCTAGCTATTCTCTGGAATTCTGCATTCAACTGAGTGTATCGTTCTCTTTCTCCCTTGCCTTTCGCTTCTCTTCTTTCCTCAGCTATTTGCAAAGCTTCCTCAGACAGCCGTTTTGCTTTCTTGCATTTCTTTTTCTTCAGAATGGTTTTAGTTGCTATCTCTTGTACAATGTTGTGAACCTCTGTCCATAGTTCTTCAGGCACTCTGTCTATCAAATCTAATTCCTTAAATCTATTTGTCACCTCTACTGTATATTCATCAGGGATATGATTTAGTTCATACCTGAGTGGCCTGGTGCTTTTCCCTACTTTCTTCAGTTTAAGCCTAAATTTTGCAAGAAGAAGCTCATGATCTGAGCCACAGTCAGCTCCTGGTCTTGTTTTTACTGACTGTTTAGAGCTTCTCCATCTTTGGCTGCAGAGCACATAGTCAATCTGATTTCTGTGTTGACCATCTGGTGATGACCATGTGTAGAGTCGTCTCTTAGGTTGTTGGAAAAGAGTGTTTGCTATGACCATCGTATTATCTTGACAGAATTCTATCAGCCTGTGCCCTGCTTCATTTTGTACTCCAAGGCCAAACTTGCCTGTTATTCTGGTAATCTTTTGGCTTCCTACTTTAGCATTCCAATCTCCCATGATGATAAGGACATCATTTTTTGGTGTTAATTCTATCAGGTGCTGTAGGGCTTCATAGAACTGGTCAATTTCATCCTCTTCAGCACCAGTGGTTGGGGCATAGACTTGAACTACTGTGATATTGAATGGTTTGCCTTGGATTCGAACCGAGATCATTCTGTCACTTTGGGGATTGTATCCCAGTATTGCTTTTCCTACTCTTTTATTGATTATGAAGGCTACTCCATTTCTTCTAAGGGATTCTTGCCCACAGTAATATACCTGAATTAAATTTGCCCATTCCTGTCCACTTTAGTTCACTGATTCCTAAGATGTCGATGTTCAGTCTTTGTTTGACCATGTCAAGCTTGCCTTGATTCATGGATCTTATATTCCAGGTTCCTATGGAGAAAAAATCTTTACAGCATCAGACTTTCCTTTCACCACCAGATACATCCACAGCTGAGTGTCCTTTCGGCTTTGGCCTAGTCGCTTCATTCTTTCTGGTGCTACTAGTACTAGCCCTCCACTCTTCCCCAGTAGCATATTGGACACCTTCCGATCTTTTATCTCTAGCTGTTGGTTAAAAATCAGAGGGAAAAAAATCTGTGAAGAAAACTTTAAAGAAAAATAAGAGCTAATTCAGAAAGATATCAAATTGGTCCTAGACCAATTTGTCAGTTATTATATACAACTGGCAATTGCTGAATATATTATTTTTTTCTTTAAAAATATAAAAATTTTATATACAGTTTGGATGTAACATTTAAACCACACATATTATTATTTTCTGAACATTTTCATCCTATTCAATCCTATCCAGTTTGATTCAGAAATTGCATTAAAGTTTTTCTGTTGTATTATTATTTTAATTTTTAAATATGTAAAATATGTACTATCAAAGAGTAAGTTCCATCCAAGGAACTCTGAATTGGAATTCATGGGAACACAAAATATGAAGCGAACAAAAATATATTGAAAAGGAAAAAAACTAAACAAGATGAAATGATTGTCTGCCGACATACTGGAAATAAGAAAAGTGGAAGGTGAAATAATTTGTCCAACTAATCAGTGAATTCAAGAGAAAAATAAAGAAGAGACAATGAATTAAATCTAATTCCTTCAATTTTTCTTTATAAAGTGTTAACTACAGTTGTCTCTCTTGGTGTAACAACAACACAAAGAGTTATAATCATGCCTTAACTCTTTATAGCTGTGCAAATCTTATCTTTTCCAATCTCTCTGGAATCAAAGATAATTGCCTGTTTTCTTTTCTTGTATAGTAACGTTTATTTCATATTTCCCTGGAGAGAACTCAGACATATCTTATATTTCAATACTCAAAACAAACTGATGTTAAATATTTTAGGAACAGAAAGTCACCTTACACAGACCAGGACATATGGAAAGCAATATTACACTTGTGATTTTTGTTCATTTGGGTTTAAAACATTGTCATCCATTGGGACACTAAGATAAATATTGCAACATTATCTTCAAATTGGGCATCCCTGAGATCCTCTGAAATATAGCGAATGGTTACATGAAGGCAAGTATTCAATATTTTGGACATGTGATGCGACACCCAGGAAAATATGGCAGACTTCACTTAAGTCTGCCATACAAGGAAAGTCTGAAGGCAGACAAGGTCCAGACAGAAGAAAAACATCATGGTTTCAAAACCTAAAGGACTGGTTTGGACAAAACTCAACAGCACTTTTTCATGCGGCTATTGATAAAAATAGGATCACCAACATGATCGTCCGATGACAGATATGGTACAAGAAGAAGAAGTATTCAATGTATACAGTGCATTCCAGTAAAATATAGTAATAACAAGAAAACAATTTCTAAACAACAATATTTTCTATTTCTATCCTTTAAATATGCTGACCCCAGAATCTCTAAGGTTTTTTCTTTTAGATCTGTGATATACATTGACAGCAATCCTAAAATCAACTTGGAGCAAATCTCACTACTGAATTCTGAGAATGTATGGATTTGCATTGTTGAAATGCAAGTCTATCATTGCAGCACTATTCACTTATATTGTTTCACTCTTTACTTGCACTTATGTTTTAGGCATTGTTCTGCTGTATCAGAGTCAAGTAAACATGTTAGTATAATGCACAATATATAATGTAACAAATCTCAAGGAGAAATTTCCACTAGGGGGCTCTATTTGCATATAAAATAAAAATCCAAATTGCTTGCAATCTTTCTGGTCCACTTTTTCCTTTCAGTATTTCAGAAAGCAAAAGTATTCTGTTCAAACAGATTTTTTAAACAAGAACAAAAACTAAATACATTGTTGTGAAATTTATACATTTATTTTCAGTCTCGAATATATGATCAGAAAGTATTAAAGAGGTACAATTATTTTCCTGGTAACAGGAATGTCAAAACATTCTGATTCCTTTACTGTTTCATTATGAATAATACATCTATTTAAATTTGCATTTCATTGATATACATATTCATTAATTACATTCTATTTTAAATATAATTATAGAACCATGACATGAACCTTTTCTCCCAAGAGAGCTGGGGTTCCTAGTCAGCCTCTCATCCAATATAAAACTGAAAGAGTAGCTACTCTATTTTCTGGATTCAACATACTTAACTCCACAAGGCAACTTACTAAAAACAGAATAAATCCCTCTGGCTCCATTTACAGTGGATTACTCTTCCTTCCATATCAATGTAAATTTTAAAATGAAGATTTCATTCTCCTTACTTTCACACTTTGTATAATTTGCAAAAAAATTTGGTTGCTTGTATGACCAAGCACTTTCATTTATTTTAACTAAGGATAAATAAAGAAATAAAACATGCAACAAATACATGCTCTACAGTATACTTACGTATATGTATATACTTACACATATACTTAATTCTGGGATAGATTTTTTACAAAGAATATTGTCTTCCTCCTCATTCTCCTGCAGTTCAGCTTCAGATTAATTCAGGGGCTCTTCTATTAAATTGAAGTCTTTAGTAATGAAGCCATATTGGCATATGTTAAAAAACAGACACTCTGCTTACTATGAAAAAAGGGCCGTGATAGCTCAGGCTGTTAGAAGCCTGTTATTAGAACACAGCAGCCTGCAATTACTGCAGGTTCAAGCCCGGCCCGAGGTTGACTCAGCCTTCCATCCTTTATAAGGTAGGTAAAATGAGGACCCAGATTGTTGGGGGGGGGCAATAAGTTGACTTTGTAAATATACAAATAGAATGAGACTATTGCCTTATACACTGTAAGCCGCCCTGAGTCTTCGGAGAAGGGCGGGATATAAATGTAAATTTTAAAAAAAAATCTTTAGATGACTGCTAAACTATGCTGAGAAGTACAAAAAAATTGGGTAACTGATGAAATGAAGCACATACAGCACTGAGAAACACATTTTCTTTATTGTTTTATTCAGTACACTTATTACAAATAAAGACCTATTAAAAGAAAATTTGATTAATGTAAACCATAATCGAAGATATACTGTATGATACAGCAGTGAAAGACTAGGATAGATGAAAGATCACTTTGAGCATGATCCACGGAAAAATTAGCATAAACAGATCAAATCTAGACTAATTTCTGTTGCTGTTTGTGACAAACCGCATGTTTCTCAGAATAACTGAAAAATTTACAGATTTTCTTTTAGGGCTGATAATAACAATAGAGGAATTACATTGGTTTCTGATGGATTCAGCTTCCAAGGTACCACCTATTCCCCAAAGTTTATTCATTTTATTCTCCTTTGATTTCAACTCATTTTCTTCAGTTTAACTTGGAACCCATTGCTTGCACTTTGTTTTTCACTCTTTCTTTTAACTATTGTTCGTGCACATTTTCAATATCCACTTTTCATTGCTTTAACCTCATGCTTTATCTGCACAACCTTTTTTTAGACCAATCTTATTTCTGCACGAAACTCTTTTCATCCAAGGGACACTTTTAGAATTCTTTTCCTTTTCTTCCTGGAAGCTGCTGTTGCTATAGAGACACTTGATGATTATACATGAAGTGACTTTTGTTAGCGTGCGGTGGTTGCTATAGCAATGTCTGTTGGCCATGGGTTCAATGAAAATTTGCTTTGGAAAAAAGCCAGTGTAGCTCTTTGAGACACACAACCACTATATTGATAGTGACAATAGCATGAGATGTAAGCTGGGTGTCCTTGAAGTCCATGTGAGTTTTGTATCATCTTCATTGTAGTCACACGCTGGTCCAGAATTCTCCCTGAATAATCAAAGCACAGACTGGTACTATATATCTCAAGATTCATTTGTACTAAAAAAAAATTATACCATAATTTAATGAATATTGTTTTATTAGCATATGCTAAAATGAGTAACTAGTGTAATCTTCAAGAACTTAGAGGCTTAAAATTGAATAAAGTAGGAAACAGAGAGAAGCGATAAACCAGAATGGTATAAAAATAACCCACCATGGTATAGAATTGAAACTACTGAACCAGGAGTGGGACAGTACAAATTCATGTCCATGTTGATCTGGACTAACAATATGGTAATGTTATCCAGGCAGTAGCCAATATGCTAACAACAATAATAAAATGCTAATAATATCCAGGCAGTGGCTGTGAAAGGGTTAATTATTACAATGTCGTCATTAATCTTAACTAGTCAAAATAGTTGGGAAGAAAGAAAGTGGTGTAGAAAACAAAAGGCAGCTGCACCCCACAATGAAAGCATTACCTTCAAAGTGCAGAACATAAATGGCCATTTTATCTGTGAATCTCACTTATGGAGGAAGATGTTACTTTGCCCTTTAAAGTTTTCATCTTTTGGACAATATTCAGTCTATACCTTTGATGCTGAAAAGTAAAAATTACTCCCTCCATCTTGTACCAGCAACACAGAATCCTTTTCTGCTTCAAAATATATGTTAGAAAGAAGTAATCTTTCGTTTTTCACAGGATCCTATCAGGAATCTCTTTTAAAATAGTTACATCAACCTTATCAATCTTAATTTTGCCTCAGAATAAAATTTCAGAACTTGATCCCGTGTTCTTTTCCTCAAAAATTCTACCAAACCCTTCTTGGTGTTTGCATCATTACAGCAAAATGTGAATTTACATGAAAAATGTTGTCCCGCTTTCCATTCTTCTTCCATGCTCAATAAATCAGCAAATAACTGAACAAGCTCCCCCCCCCAATTTATTTGTAGAAAGATTCTCTGAGTCCTAAACTCAGACAAAATTCCTTCTCTCTATCTTCCAGTGTATACAAATTGTCCAGTCCTTTCTCTAAGTCCAAATCCCTAGTTTCTGACTTTTTCTATAAAAATCCCATTCTATCATTAACTTGTTTAATTTCTCCCCAAATTGTGTCGAGTCCTTTATCCAATTTTACCCCAAAAGTCTCAAACTCAACTTCTAAAGTGTGTGTGTGTGTGTGTGTGTGTATGTATGTGTATATATATATGTGTGGGTCTTTGGTTATTCGGGTTTTCTCCCACGTAAAATTAGAAGTGTCTTGGCGACGTTTCAATGAAGTCTCATTCGTCATCTTCAGGCTGGTGTTTACAGCTTCGTGCTTCTAGGAGCAAATGCTTCGTGCTTCTAGGAGCTGTAAACACCAGCCTGAAGATGACAAATGAGACTTTGTCGAAACGTCGCCAAGACACTTCCAATTTATACACACACACACACACACACACACACACACACACACACACCACACACGCCCTTTAATTCAGTGGTGAAATCTAAATTTCTTTCCTACTGGTTCTGTGGGTGTGGCTTGGTGAGCATGGCTTGGTGTGGTGATGTGACTGGGTGGGCATGGCTACGTAACCATGTGACTGGGGGATCAAAAGACAGAAACTCACTAACAATGTCCTGCTGGAACAGGATTGGACTAGATGACCTCCAGGTCCATTCCAGCCCTGGATTATCCTCTGAAGCTATGTCTAGTGCCAGGTTTGTAGTCCTTCCTTCCTCCCTTTTTTCGTTCCCTCGTTCCCTCTTTCTTTCTTTCTTTTTCTTTCTTTCTTTCTTTCTTTCTTTCTTTCTTTCTTTCTTTCTTTCTTTCTTTCTTTCTTTCTTTCTTTCTTTCTTTCTTTCTTTCCTTTCTTTCTTTCCTTCCTTCCTTCCTTCTTTCCTTCCTTCCTTCTTCTTTCTTTCTTTCTTTTTCTCTCTCTCTCTCTCTCTCTCTCTCTCTCTCTCTCTCTCTCTTCCCCCCCAATTTTTTGCCTACACCCCCTGTTTTTTGCTTAGCAGGCTTCAGGGAAGCTTGCTTGGTGCAAAAATGGATTCCCCCCACCCCCACAAAAAAAGGGTCCGACAATTGCATGCCACAGCTTTGATTGTCAGAGCCTTTTTAAACCCTTTAAAAGCATTTTTTACAACCTATTTGCCCAAATAGGTTGTAAAAAATGTTTTTAAAAGTAAAAAAAGAGGCTCTGATGACCGCGCTCCACAGCTGTGATCATCAGAGCCTTTTTCTACTTTTAAAAGCATTTGTTTACAAGTTATTCGAGCAATAGGTTGTAAAAAATATTTTAAAAGGTAAAAAAAAGAGGCTCCAATGATCACAGCTGTGGCGTGTGATCGTTAGAGCCTTTTTTTTAACTTTTAAAAGCAGGAAGTAATGACACCGGGCCGGTGGGCAGAGCCTCGTACCGCCATCACTACCAGTTCTCCGAACCATCTGTCACAATCGCTACCGGATCGCCCGTTCCGGTCCAAACTGGGTGCATTTCACCCCTACTTTAATTCAAAGAAGTCCTTGTTTATAAGTCTTTCTAATTGGTGGGAGGTACATAAGAAAACCAAGCAGAGCCAGAAGCGTTAAAGTGTAATCTCAGATCATAAATGTGTTAAAGTGCAACATTTCAATATACAGTCTTCTCAAAAGCAAAAAATAAATTTTCTATTTAACTGCTTTTAAGATCTGTTGTTTCCAAGCGTTTGCAAGACAAAAATTTTTTGGAAAAATTCTCAACTAAATTTATAGTTTTTAATAAAAATATGGTTCCAGAAATAAAGAAAGAGAAGTACTTATGTGTCCCAAAGAGAAAGTTCTAATGTCCATAAAAGTTCGGACCAGTTCTAGTGTCCATAAAATTGTCTACATTGCAGCTGTGAACTTGATCAAAATTCCCGTTCTTTTATTGCTCAGCTAACAAAGTGATGAAGGAATCTCCATTTCCATGATTTACTTTCAAGGAGCAACAGTCTGGGGATCAAGTAGGGCAAAGTTTGGTTTCTTTTTCCTTGAGGGAAAAAGGAAGCCCCCACCCTCCCCTGCAGTGCAGGGAGCAAAATAATATGTGCCTTGACGCTGAAATTGTCAGAGTAGTGTAAATCACCTTGCTTAATATAGCTGCATCATCATATTTTATTTGCATACTGTAAGCACAGGACTCCTGTTTTGCATTTGCTATGTCAAAAGCAATATCCTTGCATTACAGCCAGGATATTGTCAGAATAAAGTGCAAAAGCATATGATTTAAGTGACCTATCATTTGAAGCAAAGCTAAAGCTAAAGCTCTAGTGAGGGTTTTGAACTAGGTGAGTTATATGCTTCACTTTTTTTCTGTGATATGTGATTTATAGGAGGAATAGAGGGGAAGAAAACCATTACTGAATTTTCTCTAAATGTAGTTGATTTAATAAATTCACCACATTAATCTTGCCAATAACCTCAAAAGAAAACTTAAATGAAAACTATTCTTATGGTAATGGATGAGTTTGTATACAGTGGTACCTTGGTACTCAATGTTAATTGGTTCTGGGAAGTGCGATCAGTACCCAAAACAATGAGTACTAAAGACATTTTTCACATAAGGAATAATGTAGCGAGTCATAAGGCAGCCGACATCAGCAAGTTTTAGCTTGTGTGTTGAGTACCAAACAAACAATGAGTATTGGGGCAAAACTTTTGCATCAAAAGGCATTGAGTATCAAATTTAATAAATTTCAAAGCTGTTGAGTACCACCGTACCAGTGGTGGATTGCTACCGGTTCACCTCAGATTGGGCGAACCGGTAGTGGTGGCAGGAGGCTCCGTCCACCCACCCAAATGCTTCTGTGCATGCGCAGAAGCATCGTGCATGGGCACAAGCATGCACGTGCCCACGAGCAAACTGGTAGCAATGGGGTTTGAAATCCGCCCCTGTACTATACCACTATTTTTTTCTTAATGTGCTACAACTAATTTTAGTTTGAGTCTGAAACAAAATAGGGATTTGTCTTAGTTTTTCTTCTATATGGGAACAAAGATTTTGTTGCTCTCTAGAAGCTGCCTGGATTTTTTTTCAGTTTACATCTGTTAGCCCTAGTTTGTTTAACATTTAGGAATGAACTGAATAATTAACTTCATTGTTTAATGTTTTTTCACTTCATAAAATTACAACTAGGATTGGCCTTGAAATAAATGCAAACTGAAAGTTTAAACTGTATCTTAAATGAATTTATTAATTGCATTTAATTACTTAAAATTAATGAATAATTTTTATACATGACATATGGAAAATATAATGGCCCTATCCAGACAATGTAATGCCATTAAATTATATATTGCTTCTGTCTTGTATACTAACATAGCATGGCTTATTGTTACAAGTGAAAAAGATAACTAAAAGATAAATATGTCATTCAATATATGATGACTTAAAGAATATGGTAGTGTGTTTGAATACGGCAGTGACTTCTGCCATTTTTGTAGTGTGCTCATAATATACTAAATAAAAATAAATAATAAATAAACATAAATATATATAAAAATAAATTAAATATATATAAAAATAAACAATTAAATAAATTTATTTAAAAATAAATAAACATTGCAGAACTGAGAGCCTAGGCTCTTGCTACTTGAATAGCCTAACTAGGTTAGTAAACTATTCATATTTGGACTTATGACTTGAAGTTCTTGGTTTGCTTTTCAAGAGCCTCTACAAACAATTCTAAATCAGCATGAAACCTCAAATAGTTTTCTTCCAACTTTGGGAACTTGGGAACTGTGCCACTGTGAAAACATTCTTGATTAGCCTGAGACAAAACATCATTTCTCACTTGAATGAAAAAAATGAACAAACTTTTTTTAAAAATTCCCCTTCTCAACAACCATTGCCTTAAATAAGCAATAAATCTCTGCATCTTTTTGTTGCCTTCTAGTACTCGTGTGATTTTTCATACTAGATTGCAATTTAAATTAAATTATACAGAAAATGGGAAATAGATTTGTTTGTTTCTACCCCAAGCCAACCATTAATTATTCAAACATTCTGTGGAAGTGTTTTGAAATTATTTTGAATCTGGTTCAACAAGAAAAAACCCAGAATAGAATAGAATAGAATAGAATAGAATAGAATAGAATAGAATAGAAAGAATAGATTTTTTTTATTGGCCAAGTGTGATTGGGCACACAAGGAATTTATCTTGGTGCATATGCTTTCAGTGTACATAAAAGAAAAGATATCGTCATCAAGGTACAGCACTTACAACACTTAATGATAGTCATAGGGTACAAATTTAACACTTAATGGTACAACACTTAATGATAGTTATAGGCTA
Organism: Ahaetulla prasina; assembly: GCF_028640845.1. Taxonomy (NCBI): domain Eukaryota; kingdom Metazoa; phylum Chordata; class Lepidosauria; order Squamata; family Colubridae; genus Ahaetulla; species Ahaetulla prasina. Next base: position 79,484,609 of record NC_080544.1, read on the forward strand.
CAAATAAGCAATCATGGAACAATCAAAATCAATATAAATTGTAAGGATATAAGCAACAAAGTTACAGTCATATAGTCAGAAGTGGAAGGAGATGGGTGATGGGAACGAAATGGGAAGTTTAATAGTATAACACTGAGTTATTTCAGGTTTTGGACAAAACATAGAAAGATCTTCAAGGAATCCAGGAGCGATTTTATGAGATGAACAGAGCAAGGCTAATGTATATTCCCACCCCCACTCAATAATTCCTATAGCTTTTCTTTCCCTCCATTATTTAAGTCACCTCCATTGCTTTAATGGCTGGTAAGTTTGCTCTTAACTATAATGGTCTCACTAGTAATGGTCATAGTCCCAGTGCAGAATATCCCACCAACTGGTCTGCCCATCCCTTTTCTTTCCAGCAGTCTCCTTCCTTCTCTTTTCCCTTCACTATCAATATCCTTGACTTTTTCCTACCTTAATTTTGCTATTTCTGCCAATAAGAGCTGCATTTGTGTCCCAATTAACAAAACTGTCTGATTTCATTCTGCAGTGTGACCAAAATATCTAAAATGTTTCTTTTGGACACAGTTGTCCAAAACTGGTCACAGGTACAAGGAATGGTTCATGCACAGCATATTTTTCTCTTCCTTACCTCACAGGGATTCAGTTCAGGACTTCATGCATCCTAAGTTTGTAAGAAAGTATTCTTGAGAGTGGTGTTTGTATGCATAAAATACGGACTGTTTAAATTGAAAATACCATTTACTTAATAAGCACTCTAAGTCAATCTTCAATCTGAAGAATTATACAATTCAAAAGTAATGAATAAGAGGAAGGAGAGGAAAGGTCTGTATACCCGACTGAGAAATTGAAAGAAAACCTCTATTCTGGTGAAGTTAGGTTGTCTTTACCTAAATGAAGAAACCATTTTGAATTTTGCATTTATGTAAACTAAAACATATGCAGATCCATGTACTATTTTCTCCATTTCTTGTTCATGCTTTTCCCCTATTTGGCGCTGCATTAGTGGCTTTTCTATTCATATCCCCTCCCCATGGACTTTTGCAATCCTTACTTGCATTGGCTTAATGTGTAGCTTGCTATTTTTTTTCCAGCTTCAGTTGTGTACCTTTCAATTGATTTTTTTAAAAAAAGATCTTAATTAGATTTCTGCTCTTAATACATTTTATTAGCTTTTGTGACTAAAATTTCTAAGGAAGTTTGACTGTTAAAGACAGCCTATTTTTAGTTTTACTTTTTAAGTACTGTATTTCAAATACTGAAACTTAACTTTGTCAACAATTGTTTCTGTAAGTGAAATTTATTAAGTTTTTTTTAACTCTAAGAATCATAAAATGAACACGGAAGGGAGCTAAATTTTCTAAAGAAGAAACAGAATATAATTTTAAGCTTTACATTAAATTTTTTATTGTAATCTTCAAGTCACGTTCTACTCTTTACCTTAATAATGAAGTTTCCCTCAACATTTCATCATGTACTTGCAAAACATTTCGTCATTTCTTTAGTTTTGTTTCATGTACTTGCAAAATTAAACAAGAGAAAAGGAAAAATATGTAAATAACAAATTCAACCCAGTTGCTTATGTATTACTTAGGTCCAATACACAATAATATGTATCAGTGATTTGAGGGAAGTACTATGTTTGATGGTACAGCAATGCTTAACAGGAAGATACAAGGTTCAAGCACTCTGACATTTCTACTTAGGAAAGGTTAAGATCTTTTCCCCCTCAAAACCAGAAGTGTTTTTTTTTGTAATAAAGCTTCCTCCTCTTCCTCTTCTTCATGATCATCATCATCTAGCAGATGATTGTAATAGTCCTTTGCTTCTCTCAAATAGCTAATCATTTACTGACAAATATGTATCCCAACAACTTTTTTAGAACATAAAGTGGGCATCACAAAAGGTTGTACATCTTAACTGTAAACTTACATGTTTTCCACGCAACAGCTTTTCATATGTCTCATAATAGCAAGAGATGCAATGTGTATGATATTGCCTCCCCCCCACCACTATATCCAGCTCTTGCACTATTTGAAATAATAGGTTTTCAAACTAGAAATCAGTCTTTATCACAATATACAAGGTTATAGCAAAAAAGAAACATTTGTAACAGTAACAGAATGGAAAAGCGATATACATTTCAAACTAATAAAGTCCAATAAGACAGTGATTACTTTTTTAATATCTTTAATATCTTTTAATATATAGGTTGTTATAAACAATATCCACCATAAACTGCTTTGAAAGGAAATATATTAAATACTTAGGGAATTTTATACAATAGTTTTGAGTAGGGGCTGAAGGCTGAATTTGTTCAAATGCAATTCCTTCTCTTATAGTCATTTGCCACCTGCTTCTTTATTTAGGGACTGTATTAAGCTATCATGATAGTTTTCATTATAAAAAATTAAAAATCCCTTCCTTTTCCCAGACATTGTACCTTTGGGCACCATCACTCTTACTTATCCCAAATTGTTGCAAATGCAAATTGTTGCCTTTAAAACCCTGGAAGAGCTCACATTTAAATGGCCAAGCATATGAATGAAAATTAAAGTGTGTCAAAATAATCCTATTATCCTATTAATTAGGGCAACCAATAATCAAGGTTAGTTCATCCATAACACATCACAAATGTTGTGTTGCAGAGGCAGAAGCATTATAGCAGCTTTAGTAGCAAAACAACAATAAAATGAATACATAATCCTTTGCCAATCTCAGAATTGTTTACTGGTTATACTTCTCTCTGGATTATGCATCCAGAAAAGAAACTGTTGTATGCATACTGGATTATGCATGCAGAAGCATTCTGCTTCACAATAAAAAGTGGTAATTTATTGGAGAAAAATAAAAGAGTAAAAACAGAGTGAAATAGGCAAAGCTTTCATGATACATATGAATTTTTTTGGGGGGTAGACACAGGAGGGTCATACGCTAGAAAAGGGAAACATTAAAGGCTGACCTTTTTTTTTTTTAACCTCAATGCTGGATGGTTCTGTGATCCTCAAAGAAGATGATATATCGTAAATATAACTGTAATGGCAAACAAACTTTAAATAAAGTTTCAATATTTACTTACTTAAAGTAAGTAAGATACTCCAGATAAGGATCACAGACAGGTAAAAAAGCAGTGGGAACAGTAGCAACTTCCAACTTCCTGCTGGTTTTTCCCATTGCCTTTGCTTGTGGGAAGCTGGCAGGAAGTATTGCACTTCATGATCATGGCTGTGGGAATACTGCAATGGGGACAACATTGCAAATAAAACTGGTGTGAACATTACAGGAAACTTCAATTCCACAGGAATAATAATAATGGGTCACAGATGTTTTATACATCCTTTAAGTTAGTGGATTTTAGGAACCTTGATTCAAAAACTTGTTGTAGTCTTTGGGCTAACTTCAAGGAACAAATAGACAAATAGATAAAGGTAAGAACTTTAGTAGTATATAGATAGTAATATAACATGAGTCTCTTAATTGTTCATTCATAACTCAGACAGCTTTTAGCCAATGCAGACATGAACTTTTAAAAATGGGTTTATTACATTAAAAGAAAATAAGGAATCCTAGTTTCAGAATAGATTTTCAATTGGAGAAATAGAGTGGGCTTCTTTTCATGTAGATGAACTGTTATTTGCTTGTACATTTTCACAGAAACTTAATTCGTGGAAAATATAAATGTAGCATAGAGAGTACAAGTTTTGAGACTGAATAAAAAGCCTTTTATTTGAAATTTTATGCTTCCATAAAATTAAATCTTCAGCAATTCCTTAATAACAGAGGAGGCAGTGCCCCAGGGAGCAGGATAGTGCTAGTGCAGAGCAAAGGGCAAGGCACAGTAGCCAAAGACAAGTGGGGGGGGCGGGGAGGAGATAAGTAGGTGGGGGAAATTGAAGCACATCCTATGTTGTAAATGTGGTCAGGCAGCCAATAACCAAATTCTGATCACATGAAGATGGATATTCTTCAACGACTGTAACTTTGTGAACCAGTATAATTTCCATTCATTCAGTGCAGTCATAACTTGGAACAGTAGCTGAACAAATGGTTGTTGAGCGATGAGTATCTGTAAGTTTGTAAGTACAGTCACATGGTTTCACTTAGTGACTGTTTAACAACCAAGCTGTTGGTCCCAATTGTAGTTACTAAATGAGAACTGTATATAGAAAACTGAGGTGAGTGCTGTAATTTCTAAGACAGTTCATACCTGACTTATAAACTAAGTGAAAACAGCATTTTTTTCCTGCTAACAACAGCTTATTCTTATTTTTACTAAGTCTGGACTGTTCATAATGGCCAATGCTATTCAAATGAAGAAAAATTGTTTTGTTTCATACCGTATTTATCTTGACCTTCACAAAAAGTAATATAAGTGTATGCACAAGATTTATTCAAAGGACTTATGCAGGGGAGATTTGGATTTAATCAGGTATAGAGCTGTATTTTTAAGGATGCGGTGGCTCAGTGGCTAAGACGCTGAGCTTATCGATCGAAGGGTCAGCAGTTTAGCGGTTCAAAACCCTAGTGCTGTGTAACGGGGTGAGCTCCTGTTACTTGTCCCAGCTTCTGCCAATCTAGCAGTTTGAAATCACGTAAAAAATACAAGTAGAAAAATAAAAACCACTTTTGGTAGGAAGGTAACAGCGTTCTGTGCGCCTTTGGCATTTAATCATGCCGGCCACATGACCACGGAGACGTCTTCGGCCAGCGCTGGCTCTTTGGCTTTGAAACAGAGATGAGCACTGCCCCTATAGTCGGGAACGACTAGCACATATGTGTGAGGGGATCCTTTATATTCACTTTTAAAGCTGTATTTTTAATATATTGTTATTAACTCTTTAAAATATTGTAACCTACATACACAGCATGATAGCACAATCAGATCAAGGCTGCTAACTTGTGCGGGAATGCCAGATAGCAGCATAGGGTTGCTCCTTTCACTGCCATCTAGTGGTCATTTTTTTTTCAGTTGAGATCTGATATTACTAGAAAGGTGATTTCCCTCAGCCCAATTTTTTTTAATGCCATATACTGAGAGAAAAATAAGAGAAATGAAATAAATGTCTTTGAATTATGTATGTGTAAATGACTAAGATTATAAGACACTCTAAGAATCATCAATATATTAGTCCCAAACTAGAAAAGTTTAAACAGCAAATAAAGTGGGTATCTGGGCTTGAATAATTAACAGGAAAGCCCTTATAAAACCTGTAAATAAACTATGGCAGACATTTATCCAACCACCTGAAATTGACAGTGTTACCTTACCAGTGAATATTGAAAAGAAATAAATTTAGATTTATTTCTTTTCAATAAGATTAAGCTATTTAATCTTAAATTGGGTTGATATATCACCCACTGTCCTACCGTGTTCCCCAAAAATAAGACCCTGTCTTATATTTTTTCGAACCCTGAAATAAGCACTTGGCCTTATTGCCATGTGCTCAAAAGCCCTATTATTATAAGAGGATGTCTTATTTTGGGAGAAACAGGGTATCTGCCATATTCACTGACAAATAAAACATTAGATTCTTCTGTTACAGTATGGATATAAAGTTTCAAAGAATCTTAAAATCTTAATTTTAGCCTGTTTGTTATCTGTAGAATGATAGTGGAAACAGTTATTTTCCAATTTACCAGTGACTTTCAGAATTGATGTCTGAACTGTAATTGTAATCTGATATCAGAATTGTAACGTATTTATTCAATTTATATTGCCACCCATCTCAAACAAGTGACTCTGGACAACTAAAAACTATAACATCAAATTACAAAAATACAGAGAAAAAAATAAATTTATATAGCAGCTGAAAAAATTATAACCCATAGATGTTTACATACTGTAATATAATATACCATCATAACATTGGAGGAAGTAACAATTTACCTTGTTACTTCCTCCAATATCCAGTAGATGGTTCTAGTGTACTACAGATATATCTTTTTAATTGGTACAGAAAGCACAGAAATATACTTTAAAAAACAGTCCTTCCTCTCCTCCATTATTTTAAAACTATTTGAAAATTCTACATGTATTATTTTTAAACTTTCTTATATCTGTGTATCAAATTTTTGCAAGTTTGTGAGAAATATGCTTTCCTACCTGTACATGATTTTTTACTGATAGGATAGTAAACATTTATGAGTTTTATTTTTGGGAATGAGAAATGAAGAGAAAAATGAAATTATGAAAGCCTTTGATCATGATAATTCTTAAATTAAAAGTCAAACACCATATAAATTAAAAAAGACATTTTTAAAGTCTGATGTTGATAAGATTGTTTGACACAGTATAAAAATGTAGAAACAAGTAAAAAATCAGAGATATGTTACAGTTAAAACTCAAACAGAAAGTACCAGAAAAAAATACAATATATAAGGAATTATGTTGGTTGTACTATTAGAATGGAAAGGAACAGATTACTAATTAAATTCCGAACATAAATTCATAAAGCAGTGCATATGTATTTAATCTTCAATTTTAATTCTCATAGAACATATGGTGCTATTTGAACTTGTTTAATATGCTTCAAATATGCACTTTGGATTGAAATTAGCACTGGAAAAACGTTTCACATATTCAGTGCTCAAGAATATTATTTAAAATGTGTTAATGACTTCAAGTTCAAGCAAGACTTAAGATTCATAGATGAGTTTCATATTACAATTCCCTTATCAGATTCAAAATGTTGATTCAAAAATTTGTTTCAAGGGACAATTCTAAGCAGTTTATCAAGGATAGGTCACAGCTCCGTAAAATATCTAAGAACCATTACAACTATTACCAGAATAATCAAAACTATTATTTCCTATTTGAAAGTATCACATTCTATTACATAAAATTATTTTGAGGAACTGACATAAATTTAAGGGATAGGTAAACAGAATCATAGCTATATTTAGTAATTAGAGAGGGAGCAATATAAAGCAATGCTATGCTTTATGACTGTGCAAAATGGAATTATTTTCACTTAGGCACCTATCAAATACTAAGAAGGTAATTGCTACAACTTAATATGTGGTTTGTATTTCTTTAGTTTGGTCACAATAAGTTGCCCCTCTTCAAGGAAAAAATAATAATAATAAAAAATGGAAAAAGGAATTTGCCATATTATTTTTATATGTACCAATATTTCCTAAATCAGCTAATACTATTCTATTATTTATGAACCTCCATATTCTGCACATATTCAATTATTTCATGCAAACTGAAAGCCCAATCTGCTTAACATAGTTGGTTTGAACTACATAACTATTGAAATCCAAAATATAAGACCTCTTTCTCTATCCCGTGCACTCACTTTACTTGCAGAAATGAAAATATGAGATATTTGCTACCTTAGGCCAGGTTACTTCTTAATCTTGTTCACTGTTATTGAAACATATGCCTAACTAAAAAGTTACATGGAGGATAGATAATATCAGCTTTCTTTATTCTGAAGCACCCCATAGGCAATACAGACTGCATAACAATGTTCTTGCCCTCAATGCTATTGTGTAACTATAGTTTGTTCAAAGTGGAGCTGTAGGTACATAACCAAAACACCTGTATTTTGAAATCTTTTAGGGAAAAAAATGTCATTTAACAGAATACAGGTTCTGTACCTCTCTCATTTAGTAGAATGTGAGTGGCAAACTAATAGTCAAGTTTTCACATACAATATAAAATAATTTCCTAAAATTACCATTGCTATTATTACAGGTGTCACGTAAGATGGTGTATATTAGTTTGGATCATACAAATTGCAATCTGAGCACTGCATGTGAAAATGATTCCAAATAACCCAGACTGGAAGCATTTTAACCATCTCACACTGTCTGGTGAGATAATTAAAATGCTGATGTACCAAATCTCAGCCATGGAAATTTACTAGATTAGTTGAGCACATTCACCCTCTCAATCCAACCTACCTCACAGGATTGTTGTGCAAATAAAATTATGAACTTCATCTTAAAAATCTGGTATCTGGTGGGCTATAAATGTCTAAATGTATAAACTATAAACCAATAGTAGACCAACTGCATTTACAATCTAGCTAATCATATTTGGACAACTCCCATGTACACAAGGGAGTTGTTTAAATAATTTTGTGTAGTGGTGGAATAATATATTTATACATATGTATATTGTATATACATATCTACATAAAATATCAACCCACCACCGCACAAATGCATTAGTCTGCTCTTAAAACGTAGCTTTTTTTCCTTTTTTGCCACCTGGGAGTTAAAAGGAACTCCCATCACTTGGACAGCCTATACGTATGACTCAGTATAAATGTGGGACATATATTTAAGTTTTCCCAAATGCTATTTTGTCACACACAATCCTTTCTCTTTGTAAAAACAACCCCCGCTTCAGTGCAACGCGGCTGATCTCTGCGGAAAGCCAGAGCTGCTTTGGTGAGCCGTGAGTTTCAGCAATCCCCGAGAGTAGGGAACCGCAGGCTTAGCGGGGCAAAGGTGAGCTGGAAAAGTACGAGGCCGGTTGCGACCCATTCCCTCGTTCGCACGGTTTTAATGGGGGAGATGTTCAAATTAATTGGTCCCGGCCAATTAACCGAAGGTCAAAACAGCGGGGAGCACCGGCCCCAGTACCCCGACCCCTCCTATTCCAGTAAAGGCAACATGGCGGACGCGGCTCATTTCCCCCTTCTTCTTAAAACAGAACGGGAGTTTAAAAAAAAATAGACAAAAGCGCTCAGGAGGCAACACATTGTCATGCAGCGGCATCTAGGAGGGGAGACGTAATGAGGGGCGCACAGTCCATCCCCCCCCCCCCACCCCCGAGTCCCGCTTGGACGCGCTCGCGCAAAGCCACACCCTCTTACGCCCCTCCCCCACCCTCCTCTATTCAGAGCCTCTCCGGCTCCGCCTCCCTTCCGTCCTCCCCTTTGTCAACCTGATACGGCGAAGAATACCCGAGTTGCTTCCCCTCCCTCCGTGCACAGAGTTATAGGAAGGTGCATCCCCATGAAAGACCCGCCGCCAGTCAGCCAGCCCGCAACCTCGCCCGAGCCTAATCCCTCACGCGCCTCCATTCGGATCGGAGGCGCGCGCCGTTAGCGCCAGTGTGGCAGCGGTGATTGCTGGAGCTCCACCCCTCGAAGGGGGCGGAGCGGCCCCGTCCGGCGGCCTCTCGGCGGCGGCCTCGGCACCGCCCCTTCACCTCCCCTCCCCCTCCCCTCCGTAACTTGGCTGCTTTTTATCAGGCGAGCCTCGCGGTGGAGAGTTTATCGGCGCTGGCGCTGCAGCGTGGGAAGTGCGGGGCGCGAAAGGACGGGAGGCAGTGCCAGCGAGCGGGGTGCCCCGCCGGCTGGTCCGGCCGGCCGGCCAGTTGGTCGGTCGGTGGCGGCGGCGGCGGACGATGCTCCGGCTGGTGTCGCTGAAGTTGGGGCGGCTGTACCGCTACGTGAAGCTGGCGGTGCTGGGTATCCTGGCGGCGGCGCTGGCCCTCAACTCGCCTTCGTTGCTGGCCTCTCTGCAACGCAACGAGCTGGCCGAGCGGCGCTTCTTGCAGCTGAACAAGTGCCCGGCCTGCTGGGGCACCAGCTGGTGCCGCAAGTTCCTGAACGGACAGCTGCGTCTGGAGAGCTGGGGCCGCCTGCGCCTCCTCGACTTCCTCAACGTCAAGAACGTCTACTTCGCGCGCTATGGGGAGCCCCGCGAAGGCAGCCGCCGGGTCGTGCTCAAGCGCTTGGGCTCCGCGCGGGAGCTCGCCGACATCGACGCCAAGATCTGCCGGCGCGCCACCGGCAGGGGACGCTGCGACTTGCTCCAGGCCCTTCACGCCACCGAGTTCGCCAGCATCAACGGCGACGTCCGACTCCTAACTCCCGACGTCGTGGAAGGTTGGTCGGACCTGGTGCACTGCCCCTCGCAGCGCCTCCTTGACCGTCTCGTCCGTCGCTACGCCGAGACCAAGGACTCGGGCAGTTTTCTGCTCCGCAACCTGAAGGAGTCGGAGCGCATGCAGCTGCTCATTACGCTCGCCTTCAACCCGGAGCCTCTCGTGCTTCAGGTAAGGGGCCGCCGCTCGCCCCGGGTCTTCCCGCCTCCCACTTGGCCTTGGCGGGCATCTCGCTTACCCCCGCCTCCCGTCTCCTTCCCAGGTAGCTGACTTCCATTAGAAGTCCGCTGACTTCTAATGGTTGTGTGAAAATGACCGCAAACGGATGGCCGAAGGGAGATTTAAAGGTTCACCTCCATCTGTAGGTGAAGCCCTAGTTATGCTTTCCTGCCTCATAATTTCGAAGATCAGAAACTATTTTAGCTGCAGTAGAGGTGGTATCAATATACGGTTATATTTTCAGTATCTTCTATATCTTGAAGGCTTTTATCCATCCATTGCCTTGTATAAGGCTTCTCAGATTTCGTAAGGTGCCTCAAGGCTCTGGCTTTAAAAATACAGCATGGGTTATCTCTTCCCCATCCTCACTCTTGGATAGAGTAGCAAATTTGACCTTCAAAGCTGTGCAGAAATGTGTATGTTTAGAATTGGTACACGGGTACATCTTAATTGCTTCTCAAATGCCAGGTGTTTAATGAAAAGTGTATGGTAATACCTACCTCTTTTCCATCTTTCAAATTGAGCTCATTTCTTTTTCTTTCTTGTTGACTAGTTAGTTTTGCATTCTTGGAGTGCTCCCTGAATTCAGGTATTGAATGGCATTTCTTTTGGCTGTAGAAATGCTCCTAAAAGCCTTAAATCACAATTGAAACTATTTTGCATTCATTAGAGTTACTTGTGCATTGAGATGTTGAGTGTCTGCCTTTTAATATTTTCTTCAGAACCTAAAACAGAAAAGACAACAGGAGATTGTGAATATACTAAGCAACTTGTTTCCAGACAAAGTAGCCAAAGTATTTAAATATCTGAATATGTCCCAAGTAGTGTATTTGAATGCTAATGTAATCAGCTGAAATCAATATTATTTCAATTTCAGTAAGAAAACATGTATTATAGAGTGGTAAAATATAATTCCTTTTCTGAGATTACATTACAATATAAGCAGTGGATATAATTGTATTTTTATTATTTACCATGTATTGAAATGTATCTTAATCTTCTGGGGTATGTGTCTTTGTTCATAACTTTCTTTTTGCTAAACTTCCATTTCTTTCTAGCAATTATTATTGCTTGAAACTTGCTTCTCAGGTAACAGGCTTATGGGGACAGCCAAAAAATGAAAGGTGTCCTCCTGTTTGAGGCTTCAGTAATGTTAACATAGCATTCATTCAGTTAATCAGGATTGTTAGACATTAAGTGTGATATTTTTGACAGTCATAAAATTCAGTAATTCCAGTTACGTTTTAAAACAATATACAGAACAGCAAAAATTATGGCAGCATATATCTAATTTATTACTGGATGTGTTATGTTGAGAAATATTTATTTCACACAGTGCATTCATTATTTTAGGTATTCACTTGTTAAGAATATGTTCTATGCCATCAGAAATAGTTAACAAATGGAGGGACAAAACTGAGACTAGAATTACATAGGTGGTCATTGGACAATATACATTTTATTTTGCACATATAAGCTGCATAAGATTAGTGCAGTAATTAAGTTTCTCTAATTGTACAATTTTATAATCTTTCACGTCTTATAAAAGGCGGCATGTTTGTGAAATAAATGGTTAAGTCACTTTCAGTTACTGGAATGGTTGACAAAAAAGGGATAGCTGACAACATAATGGTCTGCTGAAACAGCTTGTGCTCTGCTGAGCACTTAGTGACTTGATATGTAACAGTTTGTATATTTCTAACTATTTTTAAAGGATGTCATTAACTTAGTCTTCTCCCACAAACATAGCTGATAAAGACTTTTATTGTGATTTTTTTTGCAGATTCCCTTTCAGATTAACTTTTATGCTTTTATATGTGTAAAACTTCTGCATAGTTAAAATTCTTGAATTAAAAACTTGATAACTATTGCTTCAGGTATTATGATCCAATCTTTAAAATACGATCATTGTAAATAGATGAACATAAATAATTTGCAAAAACCATTAAAGATGTTTCTGCATGAAAACAATACTTTAGTTGCTGAAAGAATTAACACACATACTTCACAATACATGTTTATTGTTGGATTAATTGAGGTAGTAAGGCAGAGAAAGTGTACATGATTTTATTTTGGTGGATATTGAACATAAAGCTTGATGAGGTTTTACAGAATGTTTTTTCTTGGTTCTTGTTTTGAAACAATTTGCTAAGGACTTTAAATATTCAGGATAGTTCTAAATAACATAGGTACATTAATTATCTCTCCAGAAATAAATAACTATACCATTTATGCCTTTGCATTGCTTCAGAACTACCACTGGGATTTATTTAAATACACTTCTTTTTAAAAAAGTCTAAAAGATTTCACATTAACAAAAAAATTGACTTGAAAGGAAAACGTATTTTATGTATCCTTATGTATACATGAGGACTTGTTATTTTTCTGTGTTACAAGTGTTTGTATTATTACAGTTGCCTATAATCTTGGTATCAGGACTACTATGTCATTTTCATGTTAGCAATGTGTCTTGGTCAGAATATTCCTGGCCAGTGATGGATAATATCCCATGTATCCAAAGTGCACATTTTTGTGTCTTCGTACAGTTAGCTTGTGTAATGTATGATATATTATAATTGTGAATATTGACTAAAGGGTAAAGAGACCTTATAATCAAGTAGTTGGACATTAGCCAGATTCATCTTAAAAATACTTAGAAACTAAATACTATAATCCAGTTACAGGAAGATTTAATAGTTGATTGGTGCTTAAGAAGAAATGGCAGTGCCCTAGCAATAATAATTTGTGGACTGCATTTATTGCCAGAGTCAAAGCTAAACAATAATTTAGAATTGTATAAATGGCTAGCAATTTGGGATTCTGTTACTTGATAAAGCATTCTAAGTTAATTCCTACGAAACATTTTTCAGGCTATAATTGGAAATAGGATACTAATCTCAGTGGATCTTTGGATGATTCTTCATTATATACTTAGGTTTCAGTAACCCAATTAGGTTGTACAATGCACAATTACACATTTGTGCACAATTTCACAAAGATGGCTTCTGTTTTTTTAGAGTAGCATTGTTGCTTTATATTTAGTGATAAAAATTAATTTTTAGAACTGCTATGTAAATCAATGGGACAAATTTGTTGGTGGTTCTGTGAAAGTGATTTGTGATTTATAAGAACTCACAAGAGTGCATTTTTGGAACATATAACAGCTAAAAATGAAAGAATATATGGAATAAATAAATTGCAAAAAAGGTACAGGTGCTCATTCTATTATATTAATTTTTATTATCTGCATCTTTTTTTAACATTCTGCTATTTAACTATACAACTTAAGAAAAATAGGAAAAATAAAGAAGCACAGAAATATTTCAGTGAAGATTTTTTCAGACTTATAAATTAATACTACATAAAATTGAAACTTTTGTTAGCATGAAAGTATAATACTGCAAACAAAAATAATGAATACAACAGAAATAAATTAGAATAATTGAAATTTCAGATTTAAGCTGAACTCATATAATGAAATAAGCATGATCTAATTTTTATATTAGCTTGTTTTTAAATTGCAAGTAATTTTTTAAATATAATTTTATTAAAAACACAAAAGATAAAGTAATAGAAACTAAGAGTAAGAAAAAAAGAAAAAAGATCAGAGAGCTAAAAGTGTGAAAGCAAAAAAACAAACAAACAAAAAAAACCCTAAAGAGAAGTAGTTAAGAGTTTTCTGTATAGCAGTTATATAGTGCATTTAGAAAGTATTCAGATCCCCTTCACTTTTATCAATATTGTTATGCTGAAGCTTGATTCTACAGTTGTTGAAATTATTTTTTTCTCATGAATCTACACTAGTATCCTATAATGACAAAATGTAAACAGAAGTTTAGAAATGTCTTTAGTCAAATATGATAAAATGTCCTTTGTTGGTCACAGGTCGACTTTATCATTTTTTAAACTTCTGTTTCAAATTTTGATAGAAGTTCATATATTTTAATAACATGTCCATCATTTGTATACAGTTTTATTTCAATTCAGTCTTATAGTATTCAACCCATAAATTATTTTATCTACTTTAAATCTTAATGTACATAAGAAAACCATATCAGTCTAACAATCTTCCTAACAAACAGGAAGCAGCAGGTGAAGCTAAGCAAGATCACATCAAATACCTGTACAATTAGCACAGGGCCCCCCCAAGGCTGTGTGCTCTCCCCACTTCTCTTCTCTCTGTATACCAATGACTGCATCTCCAATGATCCATCTGTTAAGTTACTGAAGTTCGCAGATGACACAACAGTGATTGGTCTCATTCGAGACAATGACGAATCCGCATATAGATAAAAGGTCGAACGACTAGCCTTGTGGTGCAACCAAAACAATCTGGAACTGAACACTCTCAAAACCGTAGAAATGGTGGTAGACTTTAGGAGAAACCCTTCCATACTTCCACCTCTCACAATACTAGACAACACAGTATCAACAGTAGAAACCTTCAAATTTCTAGGTTCTATCATATCGCAAGATCTAAAATGGACAGCCAACATCAAAAACATCATTAAAAAAGGACAGCAAAGAATGTTCTTTCTGCACCAACTCAGTAAGCTCAAACTGCCCAAGGAGCTGCTTATTCAGTTCTACAGAGGAATTATTGAGTCTGTCATTTGCATCTCATAACTGTCCGGTTCAGTTCTGCAACCCAACAAGAAAAACACAGACTTCAGAGGATAATTAGAACTGCAGAAAAAATAATTGCTACCAACCTGCCTTCCATTGAGGACCTGTATACTGCACGAATCAAGAAGAGGGCCGTGAAAATATTTACAGACCCCTCGCATCCTGGACATAAACTGTTTCAATTACTATCCTCAAAACGATGCTATAGAGCACTGCACACCAGAACAACTAGACACAAGAACAGTTTTTTCCCGAAGGCCATCACTCTGCTAAACAAATAATTCCCTCAACACTGTCAAACTATTTACTGAATCTGCACTACTATTAATCTTCTCATAGTTCCCATCACCAATCTCTTTCCATTTATGACTGTATGACTATAACTTGTTGCTGGCAATCCTTATGATTTATATTGATATATTGACCATCAATTGTGTTGTAAATGTTGTACCTTGAGGAACGTATCTTTTCTTTTATGTACACTGAGAGCATATGCATCAAGACAAATTCCTTGTGTGTCCAATCACACTTGGCCAATAAAAATTCTGTTCTATTCTATTCTGCCACCAGGGTTTCTCTTGTTTATCTTTTATTGACAAAATTCTAGTTTCTCAGGATATGTTAGCCATTTGCATTTGCTTATTATTTCTTGTCAGTAAAATGCTTGTTCTGAGACTCAGAAAGGTGATTTGGGTATTACCTGGCTTTGTATCTTTTTATATTAATAATATTGCATGTCAGACATATTGATTTTTAAAATCTATGGTACATTAACCTCAACTGTAGTGTATCATAGGCATCCATGCCACCCAAACTCAGATTGGGTTCTTCTAACTTCAAAAGTCTTCTATTTCTCACAGTATCTACTCCTTCATTCAAATAAAGCAATAAGCTGCAAAACATAATTCCAAATCAGGTTAAACCCAATACTTTGCTTCCCTTGTATTTAATTCTTGTTTCCCCCCCACTATTTAAATGATATATCAATTGTAAAAACAGGTATAGTGTGGAACAAACACATTTTAGGCACTACACTAATCTTAACCACAGAAATTCTTTGCAGCAAAGACAACTGTAGTTTCTCTATCTTAAATTTTAACTTCATTCCATGCCTTTACATAATTATTTTGTTTTTTAAATATTTTTATTAAGAATTATAAATAAAAAAGAAAAAATCAATTACAAACTAGAAAAAATACCAACAGAAAATAATAAAGGAAAAGGGAGAGTATGAAAAAGAAAAAGAAAAGAGAAGTAACTTCTCTTTCATCCAGTAGGTAAAAACAATTTTAGTAGTTTATCACTATGATATCTCTAAAGAAATGTGATTGAGAGGTATTTAAATTTTGCACTAAGGATCTCTGTTCCTTCCATTTTCCTATGAAAAAATACCTTCTAAATAATTCAAAAGTATAATCCCAAATCCTCTAGACTCTTAATATGTTAAGTTCCCAATATGTATATGCTAAGCATCTGTTTGCTGCGTACTAAAATATGTTTTAAAAGCTTCTTTTAAAAAATTTACAACCTCATCTTTTAAGGACACAGAAAGTGACCCAATATATATAGTGAGATCTTGTTGGTCTGAAGGGTTAATCTTTCATTCACACACACACACACACACACACACACACACACACACACACACACACACACACACACACACACACAGAGTTCGTTGTGTCTTTGTGAGGGTGAGCTTGATGTAATCCTGGCTTCCAGAATTTCAATCACAAGTTGACCATAAAAATGGTAACTTCCTCAGTTTATTCACAAAGAGTATCTATCCAGAGTCATAAGAATAATATCACCAAGTTACTGCAAAGCTCTTATGAGTCTCTGTTTTAATCTTTACTCCCATAAGCCTCTTATCTTATGCCTCTATTCAGTATTTCAAGAACCAAAATAAACAAAAGACAGAATTGCTGGAAGCATTGTTTTATTCCTTTTTGTATCTAACATAGTTTTGTTAGATCTTACAATTAGATTTGTGTTTTGTATGAAGCATAAATTGATCTTACCTATTTATAAAATTCTTTCCAAAATTTGTATCTTCAGTGCCTTGAACAAAAATGCTTAGTTCAAAGACCTGTCCAAAACCTTTCTAACACTGTCCTTTAACTCTCTTTTAGATAAAAACCCACGTTGATCTTTATGAATAATTCTTGCAAAATTATTTTCATTTATCAACTAAAATTGTTTCAAACTATTTGTAATCATTCAATAATGTTATTGGTCTATAGTTTCTTATTAAAGTCGAATCTTGTCATTCTTTAGGTATTAGTGCTATATTAGCCTCTATCAATGCTCTAACATCTTTTATCCCTGTAAGAAAGCATCCATAGTGTTTTGTAGAGGTTGCAAAAGTTCATCCTCAAAGCATGTAGAATAAGCACCTGGTAATCCATATGGCCCAGGCACCTTTCCTGGTTTAATCTTTTTATAGCTAAATGTAACATATGCATTGTTACATAATGACATTGATGCATATTCCACAGGTTAGTCTTTCTACTAAGACAAAATTGTAATTCTTTCCAGAAAGAATTATAAAGTACCTTCCAGCTTTGATCAAGTGCAAAATCGACTCTATATACTTTATAGGAACATCAAGATTTACTAATATTTAACTGAAATACAACTGACAAGATAGAAAACTTAACAGTTTAAGATTTGCTTTATTCTATAGTGATTTATCTTACAGGTATTTTTGTGCTTTGTAACATTTCTTCCATTATGTCCAAAAAAATAAAACTGATTAATCTATGTTTAGATAATACAACTACAAATATTTACAGATCAGCCTATAAAAATACTAAGAGTAGATTACTGCAGACAATTACTTAGATGTACCCATTTACATATATAATAGAAAAATAATTAAGCAATTAACATTCTTGAAAAAATTGAATGTCAAACTATTATATAAGAACAAAATAAAATTTAGAAAGGTATGATGAACTAGAGAAATTTAGTTCATAAATAGCTTGTGGTAGTATTTTATTAGAAATAAAATCATTGTGTATCTGAAGGAAATGATAATATATTCATTGTTGAACTGTTAAATTTGAGCCTGAACAATTACTACACTGGGTATGGTTGTGTATGCGTATTTTGCTGCCTTCTAATGCATCCATACAATTGTATCTATACATTGTATCCATACAATTTTCTTGGCAAGATTTCAAAAGTATAGTTAGTCCTTAATTTACAGCCATAATTGAGTCCAAAATTTTTGTCACTAAGTAAGACAGTTTATAATGAGTTTTGCTCCATTTTATTATCTTTCTTATCATAGTTGTTAAGTGAATCACTGCAATTGTTAAATTAGTAATGTGGGTGTTAAGTGAACCTAGCTTCCCCATTGACTTTGCCTGTTAGAAGGTGACAAAAGATGATTACTTGACCGCCCCCTTACGCTGCAATTGTTATAAATACATGCCAGTTGCCAAGCATCCAAAATTTTGATCATGTGACCATGAGGGTGCAGCAGTGGTTGTGTGAAAAACAATAATAAATCACTTTTTTCAGTGCATTGTCAATCACTAGGAACACTTAGCTAGCTTCATGCCTAAGGCAAGACTAGGAGAGTCTTCCAGTTTCGAATCCTAGGGCCTTGATCACCTCACAAAACTGGCTCAAGTAGTACTTATGCACATTTATATCATTTTTATGAGTGCCACCTATTAAATGTCTCTGTAGATGCATTTATCTACAATCCAACATAGATCTGGAAGATGTGAACTGTGAGTGCATGAACTATAAGTTATGAAACCAATGTAATCTGTAAGAACAAATGTCTTCACAGCTTTCATGAATTTATTTTGTCTTGATTTTGAACTGCAAACAGAAAATTGAATTTTTTTTTCGTTTTAAACTGTAGAGCATTTAAGGTATTCTTTGCTTAATGACGGTAAGTAGGATTGGAATTTGTGTTGCTAAGCAATGTGTGTGCATAGTGTGCCATCATCTGACCACATCAATTACTGATGGCAATCTTGGGTAGTCCCTGTAGCCATTCTTAGCAAAGATCATGGGTTGTTAAATGAGAACCTGCTTGCAACTTCTTGCCAGTTTCTAGCAAGCACAGTTATTGGAGAAGCTGGCAGTAACTTGTAAGTCTTGGATGTCTCACAGACCAGCAGATGGGTTATTTCTGGACTAGTGCGAACACAGCCAGGCAGTGGTGGCTGCTGTTGAGTGTGGGAGACAGGTAGGTGTTTGCTCCAGCCTGGTGTGAGTGTGGTCGAGTCTGGAGTGGATGCGGGAAAGTGGTGGGAGCAATTTACAGATACAACTTGCATTTTCCTAATTTATTTTTCTCCTGGGAAGCTGCTATTGAAGGATGCAAATGGCAGTCATATGACTGTGGAACATTGTAATCATTGTAAGTGCCAAGCAAGCACCAGGATTGTGATCATGTCACTACAGGAGTGCTTGGATGGTAACTACCACCTGTTCAGCCCCATTCTAACTTCGAACAGTTGTGGAACAAGTGAATGATTACAGATTAACAGATTTGAAGGGATCTTGCAGGTCATCTAGTCCAACCCTGTGCCCAAGCAGGAGACCCTATATTTGCCTCTAGAAGATTACCTGTAATTAATGTGTGGCTCATCATGATGTACTTTGAGCATTACACTCAAATATTGCATGACCTTTCCTTATTTCTTGATGTTAAAGTAGTTAAAATTCACATATAATCTTTCTGTTAAACGCACATGCACAATTTTATTACTGACAGAACAATCTTTTTTTTTTCTTTATTATGTGAAAATCTTTATTCTAGCTTTAACTAATACATACCAAACCAGGACTATTAACAGGGCTAGATTCATGGACATTGCTGAAGTAGATTTTTTTTAATATTCAAAACGTTTTACAAAAAAAAAATTTCCCCCCATTTCCCCCCCAACCCCCCTCCCTTCACTAATCCTTCCCCCCTCCCCCCTGACTTCCCAGATGAAGCACAAGGTATAGATAAAAATAAAACAAACATACAAACTTGGTGGGATGAAACTGACAAATGGAACATACAACTAGAGGGATATAAATTATTTAAAAGAAATAGACCAAATAAAAGAGGAGGTGGAGTTGCACTATATATAAGAAATAACTACATCTCTACAGAAATAGAGCACAACAATGATGAAAATCATCTTGAATGTATTTGGGTCAATATAAAAGGGGTGAAAAACGATATTGCCATAGGTCTATACTATAGGCCACCCAACCAAACAGAGGAAGTAGATGAACTTTTTGCTAGTCAGCTAACCAAGGTATGTAGGAAGCACATCACAGTAGTAATGGGGGATTTTAACTACCCTGACATCAACTGGGAAACAAACTCTGCACCAAGTGGAAAATCCAACAGGTTCCTAACAAACCTAGCAGACAACTTTGTTTCCCAAAAAATAGAGAAGGCGACAAGGGGGTCAGCCATATTGGACTTAATTCTCACTAACAGAGATGAAATGATAGAAGGTGTTGAAGCTACAGGAACCTTGGGGGCAAGTGACCACGCAATATTGGAATTCAACATTAAGCAAATACAAGTAGTAGAACAAAGTCAAACTAGAGTCTTGGACTTTAAGAGAGCTAATTTCAATAAACTTAGAGAGATCTTGAGAAGGATTCAATGGATGAGAATCCTCAGGGGGAAAACAACTCAAGAAGCTTGGGAAATTTTGAAAAGTGAGATTATAAAAGCACAGTCTAACACAATACCAATGAAGAAGAAAAATAGTAGATCACAAAAGAAACCAGCATGGATGCATAAAGAACTATCTGACAAATTGAAAGACAAAAAGGACAAATATAAAAAGTGGAAAGAGGGCAAATAACTAAGGCAGAATATCAGCAACAGCCCGAGCCTGTAAAGATGAAGTGAGGAAAGCTAAGGCTCACAATGAACAAAGGCTAGCGACAAAAGTAAAAATAATAAAAAGCTTCTTCCAACATGTTAAAAACAAGAAAAAGTCAAGGAAACAATTGGCCCATTGCTGGGAGAAAGTGGCAAGAAGATGACAAGCAACAGGAGAAAGCAGATCTACTTAACTCATATTTTGCATCTGTCTTTACACAAAAGGAAAAACAATCCAACCTATCAAAACAGCACTACAAAAAACAGATTAGAAACACAAGTTAAAATAGGGAAGAAAATGGTAAGTGAACACCTGTCTACCCTAGACGTGTTCAAATCACCAGGACCGGATGGATTACACCCCAAGGTTCTGAAGGAACTGGCAGACGTGATCTCAGAACCACTGAACTATATCTTTCAAAGATCCTGGAGCACAGGGGAGCTGCCAGAGGACTGGAAAAGAGCTGATGTAGTTCCCATCTTCAAAAAGGAAAAAACAGATCCAGGAAACTACAGACCTATCAGTCTGACCTCAATACCGGGAAGATTCTGGAAAAGATAATCAAGCAACGAATCACGAACACCTAGAAGCAAACAAAGTAATAACCAAAAGCCAACATGGGTTTGTCAAAACAGATCATGCCAGACTAATCTTATCGCATTCTTTGACAAAATGACAAAATTAGTAGACCAGAGGAATGCTGTTGATATAATTTACTTGGACTTCAGTAAAGCATTTGATAAAGTAGACCATAACCTACTACTAGATAAAGTAGAAAAATGTGGGTTAGACAGCACCACCACCAGATGGATTCGTAACTGGCTGACCAACCGCACTCAACGTGTAGTCCTCAACGGAACTACATCCACATGGAGGGAAGTATGCAGTGGAGTACCCCAAGGCTCTGTTTTAGGCCCAGTACTCTTCAACATCTTCATCAATGACTTGGACGAGGGGATAGATGGGGAACTCATCAAATTTGCAGATGACACCAAGCTGGCAGGAATAGCTAACACTCCAGAAGATAGGCTCAAGTTACAGAAAGATCTTGACAGACTTGAACATTGGGCTATCTAACAAAATGAAATTCAACAGTGAAAAAGTAAGGTTCTACATTTAGGCCAAAAACAAAATGCACCAGTACCGTATATGTGGTACCTTGCTCAATAGTAGTACCTGTGAGAGGGATCTTGGAGTCCTAGTGGATAACCATCTAGATATGAGCCAGCAGTGTGCAGCAGCTGTTAAAAAAGCCAACACAGTTCTGGGCTGCATAAACAGAGGATAGAATCAAGATCACGTGAAGTGCTAGTACCACTTTATAATGCCTTGGTAAGGCCACACTTGGAATATTGCATCCAGTTTTGGTCGCCACGATGTAAAAAAGATGTTGAGACTCTAGAAAGAGTGCAGAGAAGAGCAACAAAGATGATTAGGGACTGGAGGATAAAACATATGAAGAACGGTTGCAGGAACTGGGTATGTCTAGTTTAACAAAAGAAGGACTAGGGGAGACATGATAGCAGTGTTCCAATATCTCAGGGGCTGCCACAGAGAAGTGGGAGTCGGGCTGTTCTCCAGAGCACCTGAGGGTAGAACAAGAAGCAATGGGTGGAAACTGATCAAGGAAAGAAGCAACTTAGAACTAAGGAGAAATTTCCTGACAGTTAGAACAATTAATAAGTGGAACAACTTGCCTTCAGAAGTTGTGAATGCTCCAACACTGGAAATTTTTAAGAAAATGTTGGATAACCATCTGACTGAGATGGTGTAGGGTTTCCTGCCTGGGCAGGGGGTTGGACTAGAAGGCCTCCAAGGTCCCTTCCAACTCTGATGTTATGTTATGTTATGTTATATGCTAAGAAGATTTCCCCCCAAAACTATTATACCAATTTTCCCTCTCTAGCTCTGACTTCCTCCTAACACAACCAAAATACTTCAAGAAAAGAAAAGAAAAAAATAAAAAATAAAAAAATTAACAATTAAGAATAACAAAATATGTGAATCAATAAAACAAATTAATCCTAAAGTATTTAAAACCAACTAAAACATAAAAATCCAATCCAATTCAAAGAATATCTCCCTTATAACTTCTATAACCATATAATTTCCCCCCCAGGTCTTTCTTACATAAACTCTTTCAAAATTATTCTATTCAAAATACAATACAGCTCATTATAAAATTTCAATACCAAAAATTACAGTAGCTATTCAAATTTAGTCCATCCTCGTCAAAATCCAGTATAAATCCAAATACCTAGTCTTTTATAATAGATGTAAAACATATAATCAACCCATTTCTTCCAGATCTTCCTCACTTGTCTTTCAGGGACAGTAATATTTTTGTCTGTTAATAATTCAAAGGATAGTACTTTTGTCTCTTGCCATTTTTTTGATGCATTAATCTCTTGTCTTTCCTTCATTTCTCCTTTTGAAAAGTCAGTCACAATATTACCTAATAAATCCTTATGTTCAAAAATCCACAAATTACTACCATATATTCCATCAATCCAAAGAAAGAATTCTTGAAAAGCATTAAGCCTGTAAATTTTTTCAGTTCGGGAGACAGCCTCCTGTAGCACAAATTCTGACATTTCATCCAAACTATTTAAAGGAAACTTCTTTACATCAACTTGTTTATTCAGGACCATATCTTCATATTTATCCATTTTTATTTGTATCTCATCCATTGCATTTAAGTCCTGTTTGAGTTCGTATTTTTGAATAATTAAATACATTCTTTCTGTGTAATCCTGTATAAAGTCACGAATCCATTCTTCTGAAAGAACCTTCATGGCAAAGTTCTTACTGAAAATCCCCTTATGAAATACTTAAACAACGTAATATAATCCAACAATCCAGAATCCAACACAATATGATGAAGTCTCCATTCAGTTTCGATTTTGCAGCAAGGCTGATCTATTTGCAGAGTCTAAAACGCCAT
Organism: Ahaetulla prasina; assembly: GCF_028640845.1. NCBI lineage: Eukaryota > Metazoa > Chordata > Lepidosauria > Squamata > Colubridae > Ahaetulla > Ahaetulla prasina. The sequence goes on from NC_080544.1 coordinate 79,508,112, forward strand.
TTTAAGAAAAGGAAAAAAATAATAATTTTTCTCTCTTTAAAAAAGGAGGAAGTCAGGAAATCAACAATACTTGCAAACCAATAATTGTTCACTCATGCTCCTTCCGCCTGCTTATAGAAATCCACAAAAAGAAATCAATTGTTAGCAGAACTTGGACACCTTCCTCTTTTCCTGCTGGATAATGGAGTGTAGAAGGAATTCAAAGGGATTCGACCCGTTCGGGACTTTGAATAACAAAAACAAAGCCCCTAGGGGAATCTACCTCTCTCCCCCCTTGCTCTTTCCCCTGCTCTCTCAACCAGAGAGGGAAAATTAAGTCAGGAACAGCTGTTCGAAACTATTTACACCGGCTTTTACAATATCCAGTGCGGGAGTGCCATAAATTAGCACCCAGCGAGAAAGTTGGCGCCAAGCAGAAGTCCTGACAGAACAATCTTCAATGGTGTAAATATTTTTCTTTTTATCTGCTCTCCTATGTAATTTTCAGACCCGAATTTAGACCATATATAAAAAGATATCACAACATTAACTCAGAAATACCAGGGCATAATTTTTTTGGGTGAATCTGCCATATGCCAATTAAAGTTTAGTAATTCTTTTCTTCATTTGTGATATATTGTTGCACTAGAAATACTACTAGTAGTAATTTTGGTTCTCATCAGTTTTGGTCTCTGTGTCTGCTTGACACATATTTGCTGTTGGTGGCAAATAGATTAGAATTTACTAGTGAAAAAGAAACACTGAGCTTCTCGAAAGTTTAAATGCATATACAGGATATTGTTATTTGCTGGAAAGGATACTACTTTCACACTATATAGTAGGACAATAGAAGCAGCCTAACCTTAGTAGAAAATAATTAAACAGTACTTATTTCTATCACTCTTGTGTTGAATAGAACATTTAATTTAAAATAGGTAGGAGAAAGTGAGATATGCAATTCTTGCATAAGAACTGAATTATTAAATTCCTGTTCTTTGTGGCTATTTGTTCATTAATGTATGATTTCCCTTTAGTACGGCTTGACATGATTGTACTGTTCTATTGTACCAATGACTTAATGTTAGCGATTCCAGTATGCTGGAAGAATTCTGGCTTGTCCTGTTTCTCCAGTAGATTGCTATTTCAGGTGTGGTTTCTTTAATGGAATAGAATCTTTCTTTTTGGAAGATTACTTCTGGAAGACTGCCAGCCCACCCTTGGAACAGTCAGATCATCATGCCCTAATAGACAAACTAACTCTCCAGATTTCCTGGCTTGTCCCAATTTTGGGGATGTGGTATGGTTTTCATTATTTAATATATTAATTTAATTTCTTCAATCAGTGTAATTATTGCTTGCCACTGCTTAAATCTGGAATACATTTTAACTTTCGATACCTTATATTCCTGGTGGTCTCCCATAAAAGCATTAACTGATCTGACCCTGCTGAATATTTTGAGATCAGACAAGGCAGACTATATGTTGCCACCTAGCCAGGGCACTTATCAGAACAATGTTTCTCAATCTTGACAACTTGAAGATGGGTGGATTTCAGCTCCTAGAAACTGCAGCCAGCATTGGGAATTCTGAAAGCTGAAGTTCACCCATCTTCAAGTTGCCAAGGTTGACAAACACTGAGACAAAATTCCTTTTCTATTTCAGCCTCATGTTTTATGATTGTCTGAAGTTCATTAGTATCTGTTGATTATAGTTATTTTATTTGCTTCTTGGAATTCTTGTTATTCATGTTCAGAAGTAAAATAGAATGTCCATGTCTCTCTGTGGTCATGAAGATTGTTTATATTGCTATTAACAAAACTTTGGAACATGTAGTATGTTATTACTGAAGACCTTGAACATTCTTGAATAGTTGATCTTAATTTTAATTATGGCAGTCCCTAGTTCTATTCTGGCAAACTGCTCTTTGGATTTGTTTATGCTGTGATTTGCTGCATTGACTGCAAAGCGTATTCAGTGCTAGGTATATGTATTACCTGCTAGTACTTGCATCTATCTGATAGTCTAATTTACAAGTAATTGTTCTTTATGCTCCCTGACAGTTAATCCTAAAGCAGTTGCAGCTATTTCATAATAGTAGGTCCTTTGATGGCTTTGGGCCTCCTGTCACATATGAAACACTTTACCTTTCAGAGTAATTCAGGAAAGTGCTAAATATTTGTTTTCTGTGTGCTTTTATAAATTATCCTTATTGGACTGTGAAACCTAAACTTTATTTGTATGAATTGGCTTTAGCTATAATTGGATTTTAGTATTTTGCTTGCCTTAATATTTTTATTGTCAGTTCTTAATGATTCAAAATTGTTTCAAATTGCCTTCATTCTTAAAAGCAGCCTATAAACATCTAAATTATATTGAATTATGGAGAGATTAGTTATACTCTTAAATTGACAGGTTGATCATTATACAATACTATATTGCAATACTCAGTCACACAAATGAAATCACCAACCATGAGATAAAGATTTACCTAGGTAACTATAATTTGAAAGTCATAATATCTGAAAAAGAAAGCCAATAATTTGGGGCCTTTCTGACTGAGAGAAAACTATCTAGTTGGGGAATCGGGTTTAAAAGGATATAATATAATTATGGAAAAAATGGAGAGTTTAAACAAGTATTTAGATTGGATTGTTCCTCAAGGGGATTTTAATTTTATTTCTCTGTATGGTTTAGAAAAAAAATATGAAATACTGTATTTTCTGACAGTTTTCATTTTCCAAGGTATTTATTGAGATTGGAAATGGGTAGCTTTTTCATGTGCTTGCTTATTTTAGTAAACCTGTGCATTCATCCAGCTTTTTCTGGACAAGTCTAGAGCCAAATGTAAATTAATTTATCTGTTAGGTTTAATGAGAAAGCAATACTATAAATGTTGATTGACAGTTTTGTCAAAGCTCAATTTTCTCCTATTGGAAATAATTTATTTAGCATATTTATAGGCATCCTAGTGTGTTATGAGAACTTGTGTTTCACTGAAGTGGAATAAAGTTAAGAAACTCTGGTATTGTGATCAAGATGTGAAGTTCACAGTTTTGCTATGCTAAATTGCTAGAATTTAAAATATAATAGTAAATTTTGAGATTTTTAAGTATTAGAGTAGAATAGGTGATTTTGAATTGAATTTACAAACATGGACAGATGAAGAATTATGATAGGATGAGAATACATTTCATAATTCTTTCCATTTTGGAAGCTCATAACATTAGAATAAGTTTCATTTACAAACAAAATATATGGAGATTTTATACAAAATGCTGTGTGAAAATGCTTTTAGTATTCGGCCTTAATAATTGGTTCTTCCTATTACAGAGTTTTCCCTCTGATGAAGGATGGCCATTTGCAAAATACCTTGGAGCATGCGGAAGAATGGTAGCTGTAAACTATGTTGGAGAAGAACTATGGAGTTACTACAGTGCCCCTTGGGAAAAACGAGTGGACCTGGCATGGCAGTTAATGGAAATAGCAGAACAACTAACAAACAATGGCTTTGAATTTGCACTCTACCTCCTTGATGTCAGCTTTGACAACTTTGCAGTAGGTCCTAAAGATGGAAAAGTCATAATTGTGGATGCTGAAAATGTTTTGGTGGCAGATAAAAAGTTAATCAAACAAAGTAAGTCAGCTTCTATTTTATTCAGTGGCTTTTTAACAATTTAAGCTATGGTTTGATTTTTCTTCTCTCAGCTAAAAATGATTGGTGTTAATGATTGGTGTTAATACAGCAACAAATTTTAAAATCATTTTTATTTTTGCATGTATTTTTGAACAACTTTAATTTTTCAGTATACTGGCTTATTGAACAAACATAAACTAGGGATTTTTGTGGCTATGAAATATGCAATAAAAGTGGTTCAGTCCTTGGAGGACATGCAAGAACTATAAGAGTAAAGAATTTTATGAGGATATACTATGGACATACCAACAAATGTGTTTAGTTCTTCTACTTCGCTTCTTAGCTATCATTTCTTGGCCAATAAGATACAAAAAAAGTCTAGGCAGTGTCACAAATTTGGACAAGCTTTAGATTGGTAGATCCCAAACCATTATATTTTGGGTGGCATACCCATGTATGTTCTGACCTGCCTATGTGACAGAATGGCCTAGGAAGTGATGATTAGGTAGTGATAATTACTCTGCCATAGTTTTTTTTTCTTAATGTCATAGAAATTATAGTACTCAGAGTAGGAAAGTTACTTTTTTAACAATTGATCTTGTAGACTGTATATTTATTTTATTTTCTTTAACTTGATATGAATGTACCAAACATCCTTAAAATCGTGTTTGTGCCTTTTTTTCAAACTGATAGTAAACATGCTAAAACAGCTTTAAATATTGTTTGTAATTATGTTCTTTAAACAAAAGTCCCATGATAAGATTCATTCAAAGTGCATTTTGATCCTGTGACTTGTTCTGTTACAATACTGTTTACTTACTTTTGTGTTTTCTATGCATTTCACAGATAAACCTGAAAACTGGGATGTATGGTATGAAAGCAAATTTGATGACTGTGATAAAGAAGCTTGTCTTTCTTTCTCAAAGGAGATTTTGTGCACTCGGGTCACTGTGGATCATAATTACTATGCTATTTGTCAGAACCTTTTATCAAGACATGCCACTTGGCATGGCACTTCTGGAGGACTTCTTCATGATCCTCCAGCTGATATTGCCAAAGATGGTCGACTTGAGGCCTTGCTGGATGAGTGTGCCAATCCAAAGAAGCGATATGGTAGATTCCAGGCTGCAAAAGAATTACGTGAATATCTTGGACGATTAAGTAATAATGTGAGGTAGTTCATACTGGGCGGACAGTCAGAAACTGTATCGTGCTGGGGCAAGGACACAAGGACAAGTGAATTCTGAACCTGAAGCAAGAGAGCAACCAGAATGAGAAAATAAATTGCATAACACTGTTTGCTCATGAAGGTTGACAAAAGTTACATATCCTACTACAACTTGAGCTACTTTTAACTGAAATAGGAAGACTGAAAATATAATTGAATTCGCTTTCTCAATAAGATTTCACTGTATTGTGAGAATGCTACACTTCCTTGGAAAGTCAAGTTATATGGGCCTGTTTTAAAGGCTTTTATTTCTGATGTCATTATTCTGTTCTTATACAACTTACAAAAGTGGCATTTGCATAGATGCAGATAATCCAAGGTGTCCTTGATTGTTTTTGTAACTACTAGATTTTCATTTAATGTTGTGTGCTTTTTGAGTACAGGATTCCTCTTCTTATTTGGTTGTTGAATTCCGTTTGTTTCATGTTTGTATGCCTTATTAAAGATATGCTTGTAAAAGCTGTCTTAAATGTTGTGTGAACCTAACCTTGTTATGTTGGAATTGTTTATATTTCTACTGCAGGTAATATTTCACATCTTAGTTAAATAGAAAACTCCATCCTTTCAGTGTATAAAAGTATATGCTCATCAGGGAATTGAAATATACTAGCTATTTCAATGAAGAAAAACAGTTTGAACCTGTCATGCTTACATTGATCCAGCAGAAATAGTTGGCTATAAGACAGTCATGACTACAGAAAGACTGATTGATTTTCGTGGATCAACTTTAAACATGACTAAAAGTAAACAATTTTTTGTGTTGAAGAAGCACTAGATAAATGAAAAATTAAAAAAATTGCTACCATAGTAATCATAAGCCAAAGAAAGTGGTTATGTGTAGTCTCTAATTGCTTAAAATAATGTACTGTAGTGGCACTAGCCTACTGACAAACATTTAAGTCAGTTATCATTCTACTACTAGTTAAAAACAACATACAAATGAGAAAATGCTTAGCAGGCTAGCATTTATTCTGTATTATTCATAATTCTGCTAATTATTGGAACTAATGTTTACAGGACTTAAATTTTGAGGTTTACTATCTAATAGCACCCTTCATGTATACGGTAGAGGGTTTCATTGTATTTTGTGTGGTTGCGGTTATTATTTTTTCTCTGATGGTTGCTATTTGCCTGAAATTGTTCCCGCAGATCAGGAGTTGAAGAAGAAATTGGATCACTTCTAAAATTAATTTTTAAAAGGTATGTTTTTTTTTTATTTACAGTAACTACTATAAAGGTTCTCTTCATTGGAGTGATAAAGTTTTGATCATGACAAAGACTCTTAATTATATGCAACAATTAATTGACTACCAGTATTTTAAAGTGGGATACGGATAAATTCTATACTAAGGATGATAAATATATTACTGAAAAATGTATTTGGACAAGTGGGATATAGCAGTATGAATGAGCTGAAAACTGCCCAATCCATTTCCAAACTCTGAAAACATGCAGAATATGTCAAAGGTATATAAAATAAATGGCAAGGCCTGTTGTTCTCCTCTTTGGCTTGCTTATACTATTACCTCTTTGCAAATTGTATCTTTACAGTGTTACTTCATTTAATTGTTGAGCTGTCTCCTGGGAAAATTTCTTGCTGTGGCAGTTTCTTTTTAACTCTAATATGGCTGAATCAGAGCACACTAGGCACGTTAGCATCCTTCGGACATAATCTATAGAATTTAGAGGGTTATATCCTGTTTGTTTATATAAACAATGTAGTTTTGTCTACAAATTAGGCAAAATTTTCTCTGGATTCTGTTACACTATATTCCAATAACATTTAGGTTGCTATAGTTCACACTCAAGCAAAACTGAAATGTGAGATTAAACACTAGCCTGCTACAAATAGCCTTGCTTTATCACAATTTTAATTTAATACCCACACTTTCTAATGGATAAGAAACATTGTTGCTATAGGCTTTAAACAACAACACTACCAGCTACTGAGTTGGTTCAACTGCCAATATTTCCTGGGAGTTTAAGGTTGGAATTCATGGTTCATCTTGAAATACTGGGCTGATAAGCATGATTCTGATGATAAGTCCATGATTTTCAGTCTACAGGGAAAACACCTATGTGGAAAGCAATAAGTTTTATTCAATTTGCACCTATCAAGTATTTATTGTACAGGGACAATTTATATTTTTAATCATTGCCCATGAATAATGGTAAAATATTTTTGAACGAGATGTTTGGGGTTTGTATGTGCATAAAAATTGTCTTTTGTACTGTAACTGTTTAATTTGGTTATCAAAACTGTTTCCTGTGCCTTTATATTAAGGTTGTTTCTACAACTTCTCTTGATAATAAAAAAATACTTAATTTTTTTTCTTGGCCTTGCTTAAATGTAATGCACTGGTGGTCCATTTTAATACTGAAGAGGGTTTTTACTCCACCATGAATAGCAACAAATATAAATGCTTTTTGAAAAGGATAGAACTCATTTATAGACAGTAGTATCAGTATTAAAATCTCCAAATTTGGGCAAAATATTTTTTAAAAAAATAATTAGAAGGGTTACTAAGGTACTTTTACATTCTTTGTGTAGTAGGAAGTACTAATAAGATTAATATTACCAGGAAATGTTCAGGATTTATGGGTTTAATTTTGACCTTATTACATTCATAAAGAAGTTAGGATTAGAATTGGGTTTTCCCCCCCTTAAATCTGTTGCTTTTATATGACATTATGAATTAGTGAAATGTATATTTTGTTAACTTCTTTTCGGCTAACCAGAAAAAGATATACTTGGAAAGTTTTTGGATATGAACTTAACTGGGTAGAAAACAAATTGGCTCAACAAACTAGCTGTACGGTTGATGGTTTTAAGGTCACTTGCATGCTAAATTATCAGTTTTGGAATATGCATAACAAAAAAGTGAAGTTTATTGGGAAGTGAAAGTAACTGTTGAAATGAATTTCCTCATGCAGAGATGACAGAGCAATTTATAATTTATTTCAGTTTATACATCTTGTGCTAAGAAGTAATTGCTGCTAAACTAAAAACATTGCTGCAGCTTCCAGAAAAAAAGTTACCGTATATACTCGAGTATAAGCCGAGTTTTTCAGCACATTTTTTGTGCTGAAAAACGTCCCCTCGGCTTATACTCGGGTCTATACGGCTTATACTCGAGTTTTTTTTTTTTTTTAAGCCCCTCGGCTTATACTCGAGTATATACGGCTTATACTCGAGTTTTTTTTTTTTTTTAAGCCCCTTGGCTTATACTCGAGTATATACGGCTTATACTCGAGGTTTTTTTTTTTCTTTTTTTCACATTTTACCGGACTGAAGCCCTGCCGGTGCAGTGAGAGGGCGGGGCGGGGGAGCCGCCAGCCTTCTCAGCTGAGGGAGGGAGGGTTTCCCCAACCGGTAGGTGCCTCATTTCCCACCCTCGGCTTATACTCGAGTCCCCAGTTTACCCCAGTTTTTGGGGTAAAATTGGGGACCTCGGCTTATACTCGGATCGGCTTATATTCGAGAATATACGGTACTTAGTATTTTAACTGTGGTATGTTTCGGATCTATACTAATTTTCTATAATTTCAGGTGTATACATTTAGTTGTGATTTTGGAGTTTCTGATATTTCAGATCTGTTTATACAAAGATAATTTTTGTGAAACTACCATGGTACTGTCAAAAAGTAGATCAATTCCATGTTTTTAAAAATATTTTTGATATATTAAATCTAATTAAAAACAAAAATCTTGGCTTTTCCAGATCTGTTTTTTTTTTATTACACTGAACCACTTTCTGGAAGTCAAGTCAATAAATTGCTATGCCTTGCTTACTGGTTAAGAGTTACTTTCACCTTTCTAAAACAGAAAAACTTGTCCATAATGTCTAGGCAGCCAATGGGTGCTGTGTAACATGGCCTAACCTTTTACTTATGTCTCATTCTCTACACACCCACAAAAATGCATCAAAGCCAAAACCATAATTGGATGTGGGCTGAGCACTGGCACAACAGAAGGAACATTTTAGCATACTACTGTATAAAGATACTGAAAACAAACTTGTTAGAAAAGTTACAAGACTTCAGAACAATGCTTGTTCTTACAAACCAATAATGTATACATAAAAAAAGAAGAGATTCCTTGATTAATACTCTCTGAAAAAATTATGGCGGGGGTGGGTGGGTGAGAAACTGTAATCCTTATAAATTACAGAACAAAAGTCCCAGTAACCTCAAGTTACTTAATCACTGAGGAATACTAGGAAATGAAATTCAACACCATCTGGAAAGTTTTATAACCAGGAACTGTAACAGTAACCTCTGATTTTCCAAGATTGAGGAATTTCTATTAATCATACCTAGAAAATACAGGTAGTCCTTGACTTACGACCTAACACTTAGCGACTGTTCAAAGTTACACAAGACACTCCAAAAGCTACTTGTGACCCAGTTTCAAAGTTATGACTGCTTAGTACTCCTGCAGTCATTCACTTTTAGGATGGACTGGAGGGATGCTGTAGTGCCTACCCACCCACTCTGCTGAGTCCCTGCAGTGACTTATCTATCCAGTGGAGATCAGGCATATATAGCAGTGCAAATCAACTGGAGCTTGCAAACCTCCAGTTTCCTTTGCACCCAGCAATCAAGGGGAGATTGGGGCAGATGGAGTTTGCAAACTCCAGCAATCAAAGGGAAATCCCACCCAAGAACTTGCAGGACTTCAAGCCTGCTCTCAGGCCCAGCAACATCTAACTTACCTGTTTCAGTTCTGAAGAGGCACCTGGCCCTGCAGTATCAATTCCTTAGAGAGCCTCATGGCAAACACTTCGATTTTACAGCATGTTCTAGTCTCTCGATACTGTAAAGTTTTTTCTAAAGGTGCCTTCATTTCTTAAGGAGGCTCCACAAATTGCACAAACAATTTGACCCTCCTTAGAAAATAAAGGCTCCTTTAAAAAAAAAAAAGCAGTATTGAGACACTAGAAGATGGTACAAAATTGGAGGAATTTACTATGAGGCCGTGTAAGGAACTGATTCTGCAGGACCAGGTGCTTCTTCAAAGCTGAGGGCTTTCCCCCTCTGAGGGCATCCCATCCCCCGAGGCACACAGTGATCAGTTTAACAACTCATTTGTTTAATGTTCGCATCAGGGAGAGCAAGGAATGAGGTCATTAACTGAGGCTGTTTCAACTAATGACTGTCGCAACATATGGCCATAATGGGCAGGCTCCGTTATGGTTATATCTTGAGAACTATCTGTAGAATTTTATTTTAACCTTAACTGATCTTCAATTGAATTCCTCTAAAGCAGGGGTGTCCAAACTTGGTCCCTTTAAGACTTGTGGACTTCAACTCCCAGAGTTCCTCAGCCAGCTTTGCTGGCTGAGGGACTCTGGGAGTTGAAGTCCACAAGTCTTAAAGGGACCAAGTTTGGACACCCCTGCTCTAAAGACAAAAAACAGTGATGTTTCATGCAGCGGTACAAATTCCACAGTTCCTTGCCATTAGTCAAACTGGTTGGGATTATAGGTAGTCCTCAGTTTACAACCAATTGCTCAATGATCGTTCAAAGTTATGGACATCTCCAAAGCTACTTAGCATTTGTTTTTGAAATTATGATGACCGCAGATACCTCCCCCATGGTTATGTGATTGAATTTTGGGTACTTGGCAACTGACTCACCTTTATGGCCACTTGTAGTGTCCTGTATGTGACTGTGATTTGCAAAGTTTTTTTCGCCAGTTTCCAATATTTCCTTCTGATCACTGGCAAAAAAATGCTTATTGGATAAAATGAATTGATTCTGCTTGCTTAACAATTTCTGTATTCATTTAATAAACACCACAAAAATTGTCAAAAACTCAAGTCCAATCATGCAATGCCTCAATTTATTACCACAATAACTTATGATCATAATTCCAGACACAATTATGTTCATAAATTGAGGACTGCCTTTAATGGAGATTGATCTAAAGCATCTCTCAGGCTTTTCTAGCATACTGGATTGGAGCCAATTAAATGTGCACAAAAAATATTTAATAAATAACATTTATTAAACAAAAGGTAAGAATCCAGTAAGACAGAATTCAAGTGACTTAAAAACCCAAATGTGACTCTATTATCTATGATGAGACTTACAGTATATTCAGATTCTTGAGCCTCTAATGAGCCACAGATAATGGGGTGGGCAACCCTGGTTTTCTCTGATGCTGATCGTGATAATGGATAGATCCAAGAGATTGTTTTCTGATTGTGAAAGAACTGTTTTAAAACATGTTGTGAACATCAAGTTGCCTAGTCTTTCCCTGATGCAATATCGTTAAGTTTTGGGGTACAGACAGGAAATGTGTGCAGAGATGAAGTAGCTAAGTCTTTTGTCACATTGCTGATTTAAAGAAATGTCTGTTCATTTTGCAAAACTATAGAAGCATGAAATTTCCTGCTCCCATAGTCAATCCCTGTTTTGATGCCTGCTTCTCTTCTGCTTACAGTCAAATAGTATTGTCTTGATTTTGCGTGCAAAGCATTTGATAAAGAAAGCATTAGGTTGATTCCATCAGATTTATTTTCATCCTCCTTCTGGCTTGTTCAACCAGTGGAAAAAATATCTGCCAATCACACTACTACAGCAGGAATGGAGTGGGTGACTCCAAGACACTCTTAAGCTCCTTCCCATGACCCTCCTTCCACACTCATTGCATTGCAACCTAAGCTGGATTTTAAAAAAAAAAGAAATAAAAAACAGAACTGAGTCACAAGCAGCATTTTCACTTAGGATTTCTCCTGCTTTTCTTTTTCTTTTTTGTGTAGACATCAAAAACTGATTTCCAAATTCCTCCACGTAATTTGTTCTGAAGGTAATGAGCCTGTTACAACATTTCACTCTTGTGCTATTTCACTATTAGATCATTTTACTGTTACATGATTTCAGGTCCCAGGAAATAAGTTTTGATTACATTTCATGTTCCAGCTGTGACCAGTTCTTGGGTGGGTAGGTGGGAAGACAACAATAGAACAGCAACAGATAATGATAGCATTATCTTAAAAAGACCAATAAGTGCCTTTTTAAGTCTCATCTGACTTCATTTCTGATGTACTGGGTAGTGAAATGTAACAGGCTTCTAATGCCTGGCAGCTGTTTTTGGATGCTGTTGGCTTAAGGAGATACAATACTACTTCAGCATCAATATTGTTTAACATTAAGATTACTTAATGTTATCTCACAAATATGTTGGTGACAGGTTCAATTCAATAACATTGTTTGACTGGTTGTTTATAAGTGTTGAAAGGCTCATACATTCAGCTGGAGATCAGGACTCCCTGAAGTTTCTTTTTGTAAAAAGCAGTGCTCGTTATAAGCATTGAAGGAGTAAAACAAATATCTGATCTAAGAACTTTAAACGATCAAGGCCCTTACACTCAAGTCTGCTTAGTATCTTGTTTAGCTATTTGCACATGCTGGCAAACGTACATAATGGATTGGTTTGAGCCAAAAAAAAATCCAAATTTTTTTACTACCAGTTCTGTGGGCGTGGTATGGCTTGGTGGGCGTGGCAGGGGAAGGATACTACAAAATCCCCATTCCCTCCCCACTCCAGGGGAAGGATACTGCAAAATCCCCATTCTCACTCCACTTTTGGTGGAAGGATACTGCAAAATTCCCATTCCCACCCCACTCTGGGACCAGCCAGAGGTGGTATTTACAGGTTTTCCGAACTCAAAATTTCTGCTACTGGTTCTCCAGAATCTGTCAGAACTGCTCGATTTCACCTCCGGCTTGAGCTGTGTGAGGAGCGCTCTTTTAATTTCTAACAAAATGACACATTGATAAAATTGTCATCTTGAAACAGTAAACTTAAGTCTAATTTCTCATGGATGGTTTTGTCTCTCCTTGCTGTACAGTACACAGTGCATATATAATAAACTGGAATTTTAAAACTGATTTGCTGAACAGATCATAACCTAGTTTGCATTTTACACTATTTATTGGGTAGATCATACTTGGAAAAACTAAATAAATCACATTATAGTTTAGAATGATGCATGAAGGAAAACTATTTTATTCAGGGAGATTCCATTGTATTGGACTACCATTCTATTAACCTTGATCAGAGAGTGTCCAGCGCAATTGAAGGGTATATCTAGTTAACTTCTGTTCTTTTATTTTTCAGATTGACCAATGTAATAACAACAATAAAAACAATAACCCTAAAACTGAAAGAGATTAAAACGATAATGTTTTAATTATAAATCAGAATTATGCCCAAAGGATATTTTAATGATTTTGTTTTAAATAATTTAGGACAGATTCAAACAGACTTTCTAAGGGTAGCTCAGCAAACGTTGAAGTACAATGACTGAAAAAACCGCTTTGACTAAGAGCAGCAATACCTCATATTAATCTGAATTCACTGATAGAATGAAGAGAAGCAGCGTTTATATCCAGTTCGGGTATTGATTTTAAATTTAATAAAAAGATTACTTTAAGATGGAGATAAGGTTGATGAAGTTTGTATTCTACTCCTACATGGTATCATAATTATGGTTTGAATTAGGGATGTTACATCTAGACAAAATTGTTTACATGTAATCTGGATATCATAAACGGAGATAACAAAAAACTTTATAACTGCAAGAATTGCAAATCAAATTTTTATCATGTTATTACTTGCCAAAAATAGGAAACTAGCAAGATTTTGCAATGTCTTTGTAATTTCAAGAAACAGCAATGAAGGGAAAAATAAGTTATCTTCTGGGGCTTATAATACTACATGGTCTATCAGTCATGGTGATGCAGGGGTTAGAATATATTATTGAGGGCTAACTCTGCCCACAGTGGGGCTGTACATAAATCTAGGTGCAGAGCATGTATTATTGTGGCTATAATGTCTTTAAAAATATGGTATTATTTTAGAATAGAATAGAATAGAATAGAATAGAATAGAATAGAATTTTTTATTGGGCAAGAGTGATTGGACACACAAGGAATTTGTCTTGGTAAATATGCTCTCAGTGTACATAAAAGAAAAGATACCTTCATCAAGGTACAACACTTACAACACTTAATGATAGTCATAGGCTATAAATAAGCCATCGGGAAACTATATCAATATAAATCGTAAGGATACAAGCAACAAAGTTACAGTCATAAGTGGAAGGAGATGGGTGATGGGAACAATGAAAAGATTAATAGAGTGCAGATTTAGTAAATAGTTTGACAGTGTTGAGGGAATTATTTGTTTAGCAGAGTGATGGCGTTCGGGAAGAAACTGTTCTTGTGTCTAGTTGTTTTGGTGTGCAGTGCTCTATAGCGTCGTTTTGAGGGTAGGAGTTGAAACAGTTTATGTCCAGGGTGTGAGGGGTCAGTAAATATTTTCAAAGCCCTCTTTTTGACTCGTGCAGTATACAGTGGAAGGCAGGTTGGTAGCAATTGTTTTTTCTGCCATTCTAATTATCCTCTGAAGTCTGTGTCTGTCTTGTTAGGTTGCAGAACCAAACCAGACAGTTATAGAGGCACAGATGACAGACAATAATTCCTCTGTAGAACTGTATAAGCAGCTCCTTGGGCAGTTTGAGCTTTCTTAGTCGTGCAGAAAGAACATTCTTTTGTCCTTTTTTGATAACATTTTTGACGTTAGCTGTCCACTTTAGGTCTTGCGATATGGTAGAACCTAGAAATTTGAAGGTCTCTACTGTTGATACTGTGTTGTCTAGTATTGTGAGAGGTGGAAGTATGGAAGGGTTTCTCCTAAAGTCTACCACCATTTCTACGGTTTTGAGTGTGTTCAGTTCCAGATTGTTCCTGTTGCACCATGAGGTTTTATTTTTAAACCTGGTATTTCTTTCTTTCTTTTTTTTTACTTCTACACATGTCATTCTGGATTGTTTGAGAATTCCAGAAGCATATCTATGACCTACAGATGGCTTGATTTTAATAATTCCCACTCAGTTTTGGAATTCAAGTGAATGAGTGTGAAGTGGAACATGCCCTGAAAAGAATTGGCTGGATACTAAACGTTACTTTTATGGTTATTTCATTTAGCTATTTATAAAAAATAAATAGTCTTTGATCTACAGATTATTCTTTTAAGTAAGATTTGAAAAAGCAAAGATTCACACTGAATCAAGCTTGACTCCTGGTGATCAAGATGTTTTCTTGGAAAAGGACAGATACTGTATGATGTTAAATTTCTGTGTTATTTCTTGAATTCCGCATCAAGCCTAGAGTTTGGTACGGGGTGAAATGTTACCGGTTCGCTCCTGTTCAGATGAACTGGTAGGTGATAAAAACTACCAGTTCAGGTGAACCGGTAGCAAAAATAAAAGCTACCAGTTCAGTCAAACCAGTAGTTAAGAAAAGCTACTATTTCCTCCGAACCAGTATTTCCGATGATCAACTGTGCTGCAGAAAAGCAAGAAAATCTGATCCCCTCCCCCCGCCCGCTATTCCACTTACCCAAGCCTCCTTTTGGCATTTACTGTGCATGCACACACAGCATGCATGCACTTGGCGCACAGCACTTATGCGCTGTGATTTCACCACTGGTCTGGTGGTGTCTTGTGTTAGTACACCTGAAGTACTAACTGGATCAATTCTCATGGACCCCTTTTTCCAAGATCAATTTAGTACTGCCATCCTATATTGATAGTAAAATGAAATTTTACTTATTTATCTATTTTATATGGCTGTCTGTTTCAGCCAGTGACTTTGAGCAGTGAACAGAATTAAAACAAAAACAATTACAAACATTACAAAAGTTAAATTACAAAGCAGCTGAGAAACATCAAAACCAAATCACTAACATAGCCAAGAAGTGGGGTCGTGCTGTGAGTTTAATTCTCTTAGTAACAGTTCACAGTTGATTAATGCATCAATTCTGCCATTTCTCTGTGAATGTATTTGTGCAAACAGACCATATATTTATTTAATACCCATTTTGTGTAGTTTAACAATTTGTTTTCTTGTTAATTTGAGGGGGTAAAGAAAGTATTGAGACAAATGTTCTTGTATTAAAGTATTAATTTTGCAGATTATGGAACTAGATTATGGAATCTAGTTTTAAAAGATAAAGGTAAAGGTTCCCTTCGTACATATGTTCTAGTTGTTACCAACTCTAGGGGGCGGTGCTTATCTCCATTTCAAAGCTGAAGACGTCTCTGTGGTCATGTGGCCGGCATGACTAAATGCCAAAGGTGCATGGAATGCTGTTACCTTCCCACCAAAGGGGGTCCTTATTTTTCTACTTGCATTTTTTAAGTGCTTTTGAGCTGCTAGGTTGGCAGAAGCTGGGACAAGTAACGGGAGCTCACCCTGTTACACAGCACTAGGGATTTGAACCGCTAAACTGCTGACCTTTCGATCGACAACCTTAGTGTCTTAGCCACTGAGTCACTGCACTCTGGTTTTATATATTGTTAAAGAAATAATTAGATATTAAAGTGTATGAAATACAATCTTCAATGTGACCTGCTTTCCCTCTTCTCTTGAAATGAAAATGTTTTTAAATTTTTCATTGCCACTTTTTTCCGAATCTTTTCCTCAAAAATATATGGTGTGACATCTTTAATATTTTTAAGTAACATTAATGGTCTGGCATAATCAAAACTCATAACTGAAGTGTACACCTGGAAATTATCATAGTTGCATTTTGTCGCACCTTAAATATTGCAATTCTTCTGAATCACGATCTTTAAGCATTTTGAAATTATTGTCAGAAAGATTTGGATGATAGATATTTCTTTATTCTATATAAATCCATTATTATTTACCTCGAGTGTTCTTATATTCTTCCTTTGAGGCTTCAGAAATACTTAGTTCATTAGACTTTCAACTTGACCTTGAGAGCAGTAAGTAAGTATGTTCTAAAAGGGAAAACATTAAATGAAAATAATGTAGTTTATTATGAGTTTTTGAAATACTATTCTATTAAGATAGATATTTCATTTTCAACTGGACTTCCAGAGAAAAGTCGAGCAATAATTGCCTATTTAGAAAGACATCTATTGCTAGATGTTGTACCTTCTGTTTATTTCTTCAGCCATTATTCCTTGGATTCTTTTTCCACTTGCCTGACTCTATTTGAACTAGCATGTACTATGATGAGAAACAGCTCAGTTACAGAAGGTAGGTGCTTCTGCAAAAATTCGAGATTCCATTCTTGCATTTTCAGGAGATTCTGGAAAAGATACCTTGACCACTACCTTCTAATTAAAGAAGTTAATTTTATATTCCTTTAAGAATTAGGATTTAATAACAGTTCCCAAAATTTTCAGTATGGTGCCCCAAAATGTCAATATGTCATTGAAAACATTCACTGCCATTGTTTTCAATGACATATTGACACTTTATGAAATCTGGTACCATCCTTCTATTTCTTCCATTCTTTTCTTCCTTATTAATCCACCCAAATTTTCTGAGATGAGTGATTATAGCAATCAAATCTAAACAAATCAAATCAATAGATATATAACTAAATAATTCCAACTTTTAAAAATGGTTCATAGGTCCTTGGGCATGTTGTTTTAACTCTTGTTAGATTGGCTACATGGGATTTTAGTATCTTTTAATGAGTGTTCATATAATACTTTTGATTTTATATAAATCACATAAATAAATAGCATCCTGAAACTATCATTTTGTCTTGGCAATTGAGCCTAATAAGTTCATAAGTAACTGGATCAAGATTGCTAGAAGAAGAAATGTCATTCCACACATACAAACCATCAAACTTAATCCAGGTTTAGGATTCTGGTAGATATCGTACTATATTGTATATTGTATATACAATATATTGCAGTGATGGCGAACCTTTTAGACATCAGTGCCCAAACTGCGCGCATGGCCAAATTGAAAGGTGCGGACATGTACAGACATGCATGTGGATGTGTGGAAATGCATGCTCATGCATAGCAGAGACTCAAAGACCAGCTGGCCGGCAGGAGGTAGGTAATCCCAACACTGGCAGCGTGGCAAGAAGTAAGATCTTTTTTTATCGTGAGCTTCTGTTTCGTCATTTGCAGGGAAACAGAAGCTCAGGAAAGAACACCACGGAAATCTGACCTGGGGCGACGGCGCACATGCCAGCAGAGAGGGCTCTGCGTGCCACCTCTGGCACATGTGCCATATGTTCGCCATCACGGATATATTGTATTATGTGTATTATGCAAATGTGCATGTCTGAGGGACTGAAAGGGTTACCTAACCTACTTTAAGCAGATAACTTGGATTAAAAACATTACAGCTATAGATTTACAATCATATTTAATTATAACATTTTGCTCTTTAGTTTTTGCTTCCAGCATTATATGATTAACACCAATGGTGTACCAGTTGTAGTTTATTACAAGCGAAGAATGAAATCTGCCAAAACAATTGCTGTCTTTCTTCTATCCATTTTAAAATAATTGACTTTGAAAGTTATGTTTCATATAACTTTCATATAAGCAGTAACAAATGCTATTTACAACAGACATCCCAATTGCCAGTCAATGTATTTTGTTAGATTTCCAATACAATTTATGAAGGACTCTAAGAGTGCATCAGAAGTAGTAGTTGCATAGCAACAGTACTTGAGAAATATATTGAGAAACAACTTTGGACCAGAAAAATCAATTGTGCATGGAATAAAAATTATGATACTTTTCACTCATGCCAGTCTAATAGTTAATACACAGCATGTGTGTTGGAATATACAGTTCATCATCCTGATTTAAAAGTCTTGTTCATATAAAGTTAAGAATCAATTATGTATGCCAGTAATTTCTTGTTTCTAATAACTGAAAAGTCTTAAATCAGATTATTATAAAACCATATTTATGTTTTTTAATCATAAACATATAAAGAATGCACATATTTTTTCTATACTTCTATCAGTTGTTTACTTGATTTTTTTTTTGGATATTCTGCCAATATTTCTCAAAGGCAGTTTGCTATGTACACCCTTTGAAACAAAGAAGTCAAAAATTCCACAACATCTTTAATGTTTCTGAAATAACTCTTTGACTTCTACTTGTCAGTCATGTATAGTTCAGATTTCGATGTTTTGCTTGGTTATCATGATCAGTGCCAAATAGTTTCTGGCCCCATTCATGAAGGGTCCTTGAGTGGCTCAGACTGCTAAGACGGTCTATTATTAACAGCAGCTGCTTGCAATTACTGCAGGTTCAAGCCCCACCAGGCCTAAGGTTGACTCAGCCTTCCATCCTTTATAAGGTAGGTAAAATGAGGACCCAGATTGTTGGGGGCAATAAGTTGACTTTGTATATAATATACAAATGAATGAAGACTATTGCTTGACATAGTGTAAGCCGCCCTGAGTCTTCGGAGAAGGGCGGGATATAAATGCAAATTAAAAAAAAAAAGGCAGATCCCATGTTAGAGCTGGGGTTCTGTTAATGCAGAGTTAGCAATCTGAAGATGAAGAAACCATCTGTGATTTGGTTATTATGAAAAAATCACTTCATTATCTGAGATCTGATGACAGGTACAAACTTCCACAAGTGCAGAGGAATAGTTACATTAGTTCAATTTAGGCACCGAATGGATGCAGGTGGCTTACTTGGGTTTCTACATTCTCTCTTTATTTGTGATCTCTTGAAATGTGGAAATGGCCTAATAGTTGCAAGTATCGCTCAGTTGGAATGCAATTTCAGGACTTCTTGGACTGGAGCAGTTCAACTATAAAAAGAAGCCCACCTGAAAACCCATTAGAATTTCTACTTGGTTGCAAAGGAGGCAGCAAGGGCCGCGTCTTCTCTTTCCAATGTGTATGTATGAGTGTGTGTATGTGCAATTTGCATACTACTTTTTGGACAAAGTATTTATTTACTTGGACTTCTTGGTATACCTATAGGCTCAGAGTGACTTAGGGAATGCTAAGTGTAAGGTTAAAAATATATTACTCTGGTCAACTCTACTGATACTCTAATGATAATGTCATAACTCGGGATGTTAAAGTATTAAGCATTCCCCAACATTAGAAGGCTCTTGTGGTTCTTCAAAAGCCCTAAAAAGTGGTGGCTGTAGGTGGTGATGAGACTGGATATTTGTGGATTAGTTGTTTCAAAGAAAATGGATTATTACCAAGAAATCTTTGGGTCCTGATAGTGTCATTCCTACAAGGAGAGGATCCCTGAGCATAACAATGCATATCCATAATTGTTGGATACTGGTCTATTAGTATATTCTGAACCAACTGAAGCCACTGGAAGTTCTTCAAGATCACCCCAGATTGCAGTAATCCTCTTGGAAAGAGACCAAAACATGAATGACAGGTTACACAACACAAAGCTGTGCAAAAGCCTCAGTTCACGGCTACCACCTATTCTTTGAACAAGAACGGGAAATCCAGGAAGTTCCGAAATTGCATACCAGATCTGCCTTGGGAGTACAATCTTATTCACTACTAAAGATGGAAGATAATCATATCCAGGAGCCTGTCAAAATGCTAAGTTACCCTATCTATATAGAGTTGAGCTGAAGCCTGTTCTTCGCCATCTAGACATCAGGCATAATCTCCTTTGCCATTATTTTATTTGGTAAATAACTAGTATTTATTGTTATCTTTAGCCTGTGCTTTTACTGGGCCACATTCTGTTTTGACTTTTACAGTTCTTGCAGTCTTGCAGAAAGGTAGAGTGTAAATAGAATAGGAAGGAAGGAAGGAAGGAAGGAAAAAAGAGTGGTCTAATACTGTTGCTAAATTCAGCAATGAACTTTTATTTCTTGTCTAGTTCTATAGTACATCTCTGCAGTTACATCTATAGTACAAATGGTAATAATTTTACAAGTGACAGATATATAAATATACTTTATAGTTCCTGCCTTGTTATTTGTCATTTCTTTGATTAAAAGAAATAATTTCTCTAGCTTACACAGCATGCCCATCACTGCTGGGGTCACATAATAAAATGATTTGGAGTGACATTGAAATGAAGGAATGCTGAAAGAAGTATTTTAGAGATTTTGGGGTTTTGTGGAATGATAGAGATATCCTGAAGAATAAGTTGAAATGAATGCTATATATGCTATTGTCTGAGAAAAAAAGTAATGAAAAGGAAGGAATAAATGGGAATGCTGAAAAAGGAAAGCTGCAGATATAGGTGCTGTAAATACAGATATGTTAAAATATGGATATTGTTTGCTTGTGAAGCAGCTATGTAATTTTCTTTGTGTGTGTTGGAAAGCTGCATCTATACCTGATAACTTGAACAATGCTATTATTATTTCCTTATGGAACAAGAAAGAGAGCAACATTGAATGTGAAAACTTCAAGGGAATGTGTTTGTTAGATATGCATGGGAAGGCTTACTGAGTTGATGTGATCTTCAAATAATAAGAAATTTAAAAATGAAAACGTGTATGAAACATTGTACAGATGTAATAGCAGCAAGAATTGTATGCAAAAGTAGAAGAATATAGAAAGGTATTGTTGCTAGTGTAAAATAGATTTAGCTATGTTTCTTTCCCTTTCTTAAAATCCTTTCTTAAAATATCTTGCATTTAATTTCTTTGGCTTATTATTTCTAACTCTCTTTCTGCACTTTTCATAACATCGTTTATTTCAAGAGGAATTTGTTGGGTGTGTATATTTGCATGTATCCAGGTGGATCTCTACAAACATCCTTAAAAAGTGGAAAAAGCACTTGACTGAAGCTCATTTTTTATGTTTGTATTTTCTTTGAAGAGTGTACCTATGAATCTCTTGGGATGGGTTGGGAGGGATGTCGAAGACAGATTTTTACTAACCAAGGATCTTGGAACCAGGAGGAGATGCTATGGAAAAATTCCTGTCAGTTTGCCATCTAGTAAATAAATATTAGATTGGTCATATCCCACATAGCAGACATTTTGTGGCATGCCTTCATCATTTTGATTGTGCTTTGAAACTCAAAAAGTATGGGGAATGTCCCTGTTAAAATGGCAGTAACTTTCTTTCTTTCTTTCTTTCTTTCTTTCTTTCTTTCTTTCTTTCTTTCTTTCTTTCTTTCTTTCTTTCTTTCTTTCTTTCTCTCTTTCTTATAAATTTATTATTTATTATTATTTATTATTCTTATGAACAACTCAAAATGGTGAACATTTCTAATTTTAATTTTTTAATCAAGGATTATTCCTGTTATTCTCTAAGCAACTGAGTAATGTAAATTAGATGAAGACACAATACGTAGCCCAAGATTGCTATCAGGGTAATAGCTTAATCCAAGCAAAATATTATATTTCCTCTGAAATGATAAATTTGAGCATATCATAACCTTTTGGCAATTTATGGTATTTTATATTGCTGTAAAATATAACGAATTATTTTCTGCTAAAAGTCTGCAAGAAATGTAAAAATAAATAAAAGGTTTATGTGGAGAGCGAGGTTACAACCAAAGTACATTGATTTTTTTGCAAACATGAATTACCTGCAAGTCCTTTATCAATTCTAAGTACAAAATGTAATATTTGTGCTCCAAACTGTAATGTAGTGCTTCATTTCTTCCGTAATTTCTGAATCTGGAAACCAAAATAATGTTCTCCCTCCCACATTTTTAGCTTACAGCTTGATCTCCAAAGACTATTTCATGGTCTGGTAGACTGTAATGGAAGTTGCTGGTAATGAGATAACATTTATTTATAAAGAAAATACATTTACTTACTGTACCTGAAATGTATTAGGAGCAAAGTGTATATTTTCCTCTGTGTTGCAGGTCTTCAGTGATGATACAGTTGATTAAAGAGAACTGGAAACAAACCACACAAGTGGCAACTAGAATACATGGCTCCTAATTTCCTTTTATAAGGGATAAGCAAAAAGATTGTGAGATCCTGCCATCACATCCATAACCTTGATAAGCAAGCAGTAAGAAAGAAGGGGGCAGTTGACAGCCAATTGGGCAGAAAAAGCAGGCAAGACTGTCATACTCACCTTACAAGGTTGTTGTGAGAGGAAAATAGGAGGAGGAAGGTGTGTTGGATATGCTCACCGCATTGAGTTATTTGTAAAAATAATAAAGGTGGGATACAAACAAAAAATCAAACAAATAAATATTGTAAAATTAAACACATGTAAGCAGCATCCGCCTATTGTTTTCACTAACTTCTATAAAAGACATGCAGTGGAAAGCCTTTTCTCTATCTTATGTCTATGTTTTCTCTGCCTTGAATCAGAGCTGAAGAAACTTCTTGGATGAGAAATGTCTTCAAAGAAAAACAAGAAAGTCCAGACTCTTGAAAAAGCATCTCTGGGACAACCATGACCTGGATGACTGAGAATCTCCATAGACATTTGCCAGATATTACTTGTTTTTATTTATTTATTACATTTATATCTCATTTTTCCTCCAGGACTTTAAAGGCAGTATAGTTTTCCATCCCTCATTTAATCCTCCCAGTAATCTTGAGAGGTAATTTAATCTGATAGTTACTGACCTGAAGAATATGGGGCAGTGGAATCTGAATCTCTTCAGTTCTATTTGAATGTTTTAACTTGTACATCCCACTGACTTAAATAACTTGGGAACCTCTGCTCCAGTAGCAATGACACTATCCCATGTTTTTATTAGGCACTATCTGTTATTGCTGTTATTCTATCAGCAATTAAGTAATCTAGGTTAGATTGAGAACAAATACCAAATGGCAAAATAACCAGGATCATAGCTAATCATTAAATTACACCTTCCAATAAAATGCTCTAGATACCCAGAGGTATAAGTTACCAACTTTTTTTTAAGTGGGGTGAATATAGAGTTGACTATGGAGCCAAAAGGGTGAGAGATCTTAGTCCTGTACCTTTCAATATTTTTGTTGTTGTTAATGATTTAGATAAGGACGTGTAAGGAATATTTATCTTATATGCATACAGATACAAACCTGGATTGGATAACTAATACCCTAGAATGCAAAAGTAAAACTCAGAATGATCTTGACAGGCGGACTAATTGTTTGAAAATAACAGAATGAAACCTAACAGAAGCAAAGTTTGGAAACATAAATTAGATACCTAAATACAAAAATGGAAAATACATGATTTGGCACTACTTGTGAAAAATACATTGGAGTAACAGTTGATTATAACTCAAATATGTAATCAATGTGCTGAGACTGCAGAAAGAGCAGATGTGTGTTCAGAAATATGGATTCCAAATCGCATGAAAAAGTTATTCTCCTTTAATCTGTAATTAAAGCCTACCTTGAATATTTTGCGCACTATGATTTAAGAAGAAACCTGAAAAAAAAATGCTAATTCAAAGAAGGGCATTAACGTTGATCAAATAAGTACTATGAACAGAGAATAAAGGACTAGGAATGTTTAGCCTTAAGCATAACTGCCTGGATATAACTAAACTGTTCAAATATCTGAAATTGTGTAACACACAAGATGTTCAAAAGCTGTTTCTTTTCTAGGGTATAGCACATAGAATAATGGATTTAAATTAGAGGAAGTCAGATTCTGATTTAATATTGGAAAAGTCTTTCAAGTAAAAGCAGCAGTTTGACAAAAGAACCATTTACCCAGGGAGGTGGAGATCTCTTCTTCGTTGGATGTCTTCAAGTGGAAACTAAACTAAGCACTAAAGAAAGAATTGAACTTGATGCTCTAAATGGTTACATTTTTTCCAATCTGTGTTTATATTTCCATCTCAATATTGTATTGCACATTCTGTTCCAGAACTTGAAGTTGCAAGTTTTATACTTAATGGTGCACTTTGGTTGTTTGGGTGCAGAGATAAACAGCTAAAAATATACTCCTTCATATGTGCAATTTCTAGTCTCTGACACATTTGGTTCTTTCTTTACAACAGCACAGAACTGGTTTGCTATTGCCATGGAATTTAGTCCTAAATGTTATCATGATCAATGGTACTGAAGGCTGCTGAGAAATTAAGGAAGGCTAGGGTGGGTGAAAACTTCCACTACAACCTTAGATTATCAAGTACAACCAATGTCATCTCAGTAATATATTCTAGTTTGAATCCAGATTGAAAATGGTACATTTCTTCACGGCCTTTAAAACTGCAACATGCCCACTTTATCAGTGCCATGTCCAAGAAAAAGGTTGGAGATAGGATGAAAATTGTGTAGCTATGTTGGGTCCAATATGATTTCTTCAGTGTACCACTATGGTACCTAAGCTAGTAGGACCATCTCCTCTCTTAAGTATGTTTTTACCATTGCATGGATCTAATAATATATCAACTCCCTTGAATACTTAACTAAGCAAGAGGGCCATGGAACTAACAGCAACAAGGAACATGTTTTTAGGAATAACAGGTTCAAACTCATCTCAGGTAACTGGGCAAGAGCATGTTACCAGCCCCTC